>NC_138236.1:4784231-4934231 GCF_964197995.2 Scardinius erythrophthalmus
AATATCTGTCCAATCATGGCAGTGTGTTGTTATACTGAATTTATTGCTGATGATATAAATAAATAAATAAACAAAAAAACTTTTTTGCCTAATATTGCAGATGACTATGAATGCAATGAACAGCAAATCGATACTACTCACTGTGCATCAATGATATGGCCAATGCATGAAGGCCTTGGACGATTCCCTGTCTATCTGATTTAGAGCGGTCTGTTAGAGAAGCAGTGAAAAAAGTAAGACCGGATTGATGTCCATGTCAAATGTGCAGGACACAGCAGCGGGGTGGGACATTGACTATCGATTACTGGATCCGGGGGCGATGTTTGCGCATGCACATAGACTTCATAAAGCATCTCATGTGTGAAATCTTCCCGACGACCCAGTCAAACTGAATCTGTGACGCGCTGACGCAGAAACATCACCAGCTGCCGAAGAACACACTGAGAAGGACAAACTTGGACTGAGCTGATGGTACACAAAGTGTGACAGTAGAAATTAGTTAATAAACAGAGAGTGTGCTACACTGCTTATACAGCATTAGATGTATTTGCATATTAGGCATTTTGCATAATTAGCATGCAAGAAAAATAGGCTGAAACTGCTCGCAGTGCTCCTGGCAAGTGTGAATGCCGTCACCTGTTAAAATAAATGGCTTAAAGGGATAGTACACTCAAAAAATGTATTCTGTCACTCTTGTCATTCTAAAACCATATAACTTTCTTTTTCTTCTAAATTTGTTTCTTCCCAACACTTTATGACTTTCGTTCTTTCTATGATATTTAGAAAAATGTTGGAGTCCAAACAATACTGGACCCCACTGACTTTAATTGTATGCACACACACACACACACACACACACACACACACACACACACACACACACACACACACACACACACAACACTTGAGGAATTCTTCAAAACATCTTTTGTTTTAAGAAAGTCATATCGGATTGGAATGGCATGAGGGTGAGTAAATGATGACAGAAATGTTCATTTTTGGGTAAGGTATCATTTTAAATGTTCCAGAGGCCTTGGGCATCAGCGTGTGTGAGCATGTGAGAGATATAATGCGAATGGCGCAGAGATTGTTGAAAGCTCTTTGAGCAGCGAGTGGAACGGAGCCAGTCCTGGGAGTAATGCAGAAGGGAAGGGAGGCGGTTTATCCATTAAATAAGTGGAGTTTGAACTGCTGCGGCAGCAAACCAGCCGACCAGACTACTGACCCATTCCCCAAACAGAGTTCAAGTTCGAGCTATGCTTAATAATGCGCCGTTTCCCTGATGTCAGCCGATTCCCAATGAGAATATGTCTTTTGCTCCCCATCTTTGCTCTAGTTATCTGGTGATATTCATTACATAAAAAATGAATTGCTGAATAATAGCAATAGTAGCAGTCTGAACTGATTCACTAAAACCTTAAAAGCCCATCAAGACAATAACCTACCCTATAATGATAACGATATTATTGTTTATTATAAGTGCCGTGCATGCTGCAATATTGTCGTTTCACCACTTTAAAGGGGACCTGTTGTACAAAATTCACTTTTACATGGTGTTTAAAAACAAATCTGTTCCGGCAGTGTGCGCACAATCACCCAATAATGGTAAAAATCCACACACCCATGCAAAAGCATTCTGTGGAAACGGTCCCATACTGTTAGTGTTTCTCCAGTTTTGTTGTTGCCAGAGTATCCGAGGCACGAGCTGTAGAGGCACAGCCCTCTTCTGGAAAAAATGTATGTTTTTGCCTCCACCCAAAAAGGGGCATTTTGGGCTTGGTATGATAATTGACCTGTGGGGTATTTTAAGCTGAAACTTCACAGACACATTATATTACCTCTTGTGAAAAGGGGCATAATAGGTTCCCTTTAAATGCTAAAGCGCTTTAAAAAATTTTATAAAAGTGATTATATTATGTGGAGTCTGCTATTCTTTTACATTTAGAAATATTTTAACTATCCTTATCGTCCTTGGTGTGAACATGCCTTAACTCTGTTTTAAAGTTTAAATGCACCGAATGGCATAATTTTTACTTAGTTTGAGTCTCTGATTATAATTGACTGATGTATCAAATGATACTCAACAAAAAAGATAAATGCAAACTTTTTTAGATATTTTAAAATAGTTTGTAAGGCTTCAATAAACTCTTCCATTTATTTATTTATTTATTTTGGTCTAATGACGAAGATCTTGTGTACACTGATAAACACTTTGTGCATGCATGTTCTCAGTGTTAATATTAATAACGTAATATTTATCAGCCAGATTGGTATAGGACGATCACAATATTAAAATATTTGTTATCTCTATATTATCTGTAAGTTAACTAACTTGCATTCGAAAAGTCTTGAGTGAATGCACTTTGGACATCTGTGATGGTCTGAATTCAGGTGCAAAAGCATGCAATGGAGATATGCATGCTTTCATTTCCTCAGTCACACACTGTCCATCAAAACAACACTGGACAAGACCGCTGATGCTGCACAGTGTTTTGTAAGTCATTTACATAAGGTAATCATTGACAGACGATTGGTCAACTAGTACAAATAAGTAGATGTGGAAGCCTAAGACATATCAACTATATGCCAACATGTGCTACCACCATCAAAAACAGAAACGTCGTTTCAATAGCAATCATTCACCAGTTTGTAGGCGAAGCCGTTCCGGTAAAGAGAGCCGCACAAAGCCTGTTGAGTCAAAGTCAAGTCAGAGAAAAGCAGACAGCAAAGGGGAGCCACAACAAACACTTCCTGGCTTTCATTTAGAGTGAAGCAGGGGGAAGGCAGTGTGTGTTTAATACACAGTTTAGCTCACTCTCTGTATGTGTGTGTTTTACTGAGTGTGGACAGTATGAACATGGACCACGTGTCAGGTGTCCTGAGCTCATGCATGACCGGCAGAGGACATTTTTTTGAAACCAAACGACTGGATCTGGTTTCATTGGTGGTTTGCGGTGTGGAAATGGTCTAGATCTCCGTCAACAGATTTGTAGGACATCAAAGCTTTAAAAGACAACATGAAGTTAAATCTAACCGTATTTATTGTCTATATAAAAAGTGTTTGCTCTTATTGCACTTAGCTCATCTGTGCATGGCTAGCTTGAAAGCAGATTTTGTTTTTGGTGTGATACCAGCACACAATGCACTACAAATATAGTTTGGAAATCTTTTTGGATAAAACTGGTTTTATATTACATATACAATATGTTTAATAAAACGAGAACAACTGAACATGGCATGCATGCGTTACGTGAAACTAAACAAGAGGAGAGTAAATCAACACTGCATGACAAAGTCTATGGAATATTATTGTCATTCAAAATTCAACTAGTTGTGCATGCATATAATTACAATTCTTAGAAATTAAACATTCACTAGAAGTGATACTCCTCTCTGATGTCAGCTCATTAAAAGAGTGTTTTCAATCTTGTGTGTGTCAATACAGCAAGATCTCTTTCAAAACTGTATTACACTGATCAACACTGAAACACTGTTTTTTCTATACAGTTCTCAGTCTCTTTTTACACTGTAAAGTCACACATTTAAAATAAGAAGTTCAAACAGAGATCTAGATAATAATCATGACACGACACTATGATGTTGCCTCCAGGTTTGATACAAATTGCACATATGGTAAGCCTGTTATAGGAAGGATTCCCCCGTGCTTTTTGATAACAGAAAATGAACAAGTCTCATTTCCCCTATAAAAACTCCCTTCTTGATCTCATCCACAGTCGGTTAGAAGTCATACTCAGCCAACGTTTAAAGATTAACTACAATCACCAGTAAGAGCCTGTTAGAGAATTAAAGTTCAATCCAGGCCACAACGACTGAGGATATTCCATCCATCCCAATAACTGACGGCCTCACCTGCCTTTCCCACTGGATTTGAATATTCCAGAGTCTGTGTGTAAGAAACAAAGAACGGCCAAACAAAACATCAGCGTCAATCTCACAAAAACACGTACAGGCCATATTTCACTTCAATACAAGAGAACAAATGAGGTAGCCTATACTTAAAGAATATTGTACAACCATTATGATTTTTTTGCTCTGAGACATTATTTTACATGACATTTTGCCTCCAAAATCATGCATCTGGACATTTTACTATTGGGAAAAGCTTTCCTGTAACTCAAACTGTAAAGCATGGTGTTATCAACACCAAGGTCATTGTCATGAACTGAAAGATTGTATGAGTGCATGAATTGAAAAAAAGGAGAACTGAGTCAAATGTGAAGAGAATTAGAACGGTAATGAGAACTGGGAGTCAAATGTGCATAATGCAAAACAAAACTTGTTGACATGATGACCAGAACCTGTTCTGGACAGTTTTCCTGAGAATCAGCCATTTATGAAACATCAGATTACTAATTGGTTCTCAGAAACACAACCACACAAAGACCCGCATGACGACTGAACTAATCAGAAATAAATGATCGCTCGCATGCATCTACAACAACCACAACAAGGTTCCTCAGAACATGTTGCAGTCTCTTACCATACCACTGTTGCACCAGCATGTTACCATGCATCTGTAAAAAAAAAACATCTTGCACATAACAGCACAAAATATAGAACAAAAGGTTCATCATATCCGTCGATAAGCTCACCATTTTGCTTCAACCAATACGTATTCTTTCGTCACTGTTGGAAACCACTAGGTTGGTTTAACCTTATAGGTGGTGGTGTGACCTAGTGGTTACCTAAAAGTTGAAGGTTCAAACTCTACAAGGGTTGATCCATTAATAATTGCCATTGTGAACTTGATCATGACATAAGCTGGGAAGTAGAAAAATAACAAACATGACCTTGACACCTAAGCTTAACAACCTCTCAAACGTATTATTTACACAGTGCTCTTACACATTTGCACTGATATAAATATAAAAAATGCTGATGGACATGAAAACTTCATATTGACCACCCATGTTTACAAGGATTAAAACAAGTTAAAGGGATAGTTCACCCAAAAATGAAAATTCTGTCATCATTTACACGCACTCATGTTGTTCCAAACCTTCTTAAACACACACACAAAAAGATATTCTTGGTAACCAAACAGTTGATGGACCTCCAACTATGGAAGTCACGAACTGTCTGGTTACCAACAAACTTTAAAATATCTTCTTTTGTGTTCAACAAAACAAAACCCATACAGGTTTGGAACATGAGGGTGAGTAACGTTAAAGATGACAGAATTTTCATGTTTGGGTTTGGGTGGACTATCCCTTTAAATATGTCACATCAACTAACGTTACCAATAACTGTTACCTCCAAAGAGATGAGGCGACAGGTGAGCAGGTAAAGATCCGATCAACAGTCTCGGGGTGCCGGTTGACCGCTCTCTCTCTCCGCCGTTCTCCTCCGGTGTGCTGTTACCGGACTCTTGAGAGCTATACGCCCCGGAGTTCGGTATATTAATGCTCGACTGGGGTCGCACGCCCGGGCCACCGGTGCCACCCCCCACGGAGCGCGTCCTGGCGGCGATATAGTGGGAAGCCACCGCCGCTGATGATGATGATGTTGATGATGATGAAGTAGCACCTGATGTGCTGTGCGCGTGATATCTCATCGCAGCCGTTCTGCCGCTAACGTTACTCGACGGGAGATCCGAGCCCGAGTACGCTCGCGTGCGCCCGTTGGCAGCGGGACTACTCTGTTTGGCGCCCATGCCAACCTACACTTCCCTCCGATTTTAATTATTAAAGACAAACAAACAAACTCGCCTGTTACATTTGACTCGTCCGACGTCACGCGCGCGTCAGCGAAACTTTTACGAAGGCTTTTAAATCGCTGTCAGCGTGAAGTTGCGGGTGCCCGCGCTTGTTTTTGCCTCATGCGCTGTTGTTTTCTAACTAACGTCCTCTGTTCCATGTTGTGCGTGAGAAAGTAACGCTCTGACGCGACGCTTTCCTCCTAAACGCCGCGCCGATCGCTGTTGTGTTCGCGGCGGGCGGTTATTACACAAACTGAACGTGTTTAACTGCCGTACGTGCAGAGTGCGTAAGCGAGCCGGGGGCGGGGCTTGCCGAATGACATCATAATCTCGGGAAATAAGCCCTAGCTGGGCGCTCCCTCAATATAGCTGGAAAAAAGATTGCTTGTTGCCACATACACATTTTATTCCCAACAAGAAGAATCATCAGATTATTCCCAACTAAAGAAGTCCACTTTAAACTATTGTACAATATATACCCTGTAAATGTGACTGTCTAAATCTGTAGATAGACCTTTTGTAGTGAGGATGAAACATGCAAATGAATCATCCTATGCATTTATTCTTTTCTTGTGAATTAATTCAGAACGTTTGGTCCAATTATTTTAGAATCCCTATTTTTGCCCAAATGTTTCATTTAAAATATAATATTTGCTACAATAGGCTACTGACTTTTCCAACAATTCCAATGACTAGCTTAATATCACAACATTAACATTAGCTTGTGTACAGGCTCACATGAGACTGATAACACACACACGCACTGTTATTGTTTTTGATTGTGTATGATTATCTGCCTAATTCTTCTATCTATGCATGTTCCTCCATAACTCTGCATGCAGATATTCTTGTGTTGTTTGTCCCATCTGGAGACGTTTACATGACAGAGTGGACAAGGAACCTCGCCTCACGTCTATGAAGAGCATTAGGCAATAACCCTGTGCATTCATGCCAAAACAAATCACTGGAAACACACTTGAGTGTATGTGAAAACATTCCCAAAGTCAATTGTACTCTGAAGTATTGAAAAGTAAACTTCTGCTTTAGAAACAGTCGGACAAAGTAAACAGACTATATGGGAGGTTTTCTCATTAAAGTACAACAAATCTGAGTTTTTGTTTATAGACTGATCACTGACCATGGTCACACTCAAGTTCGTTCATCTTTAGGGATGATTGTATCTGAACTGTTTTGCTTGCTTGAGGTCAGTGCGATTACTGAGACTCTTTGCCAGGATGAATGGCCATTGTGGAGACCAATTAGCCTACATATTACAGTAAAACTGTAAAAGTAAAATTCATTTGATTCGGTTGTTGGCTCAGTAGATTCACAAGGGTTTCATAACATCTTCTGAAAAAGAAAGTCATATCAGAGGGATGTTATTGCATTGTCAAGTTATTGCATTTTGATGAAAGATTACAAAGATAACCTTTCTTTGGAACATCATGTACAGATGAAGCATTCACAATAAAGCAGAGTTGGAAATATATGGCACAGATTTGTGAGTTGGCAACTGTTGTGTGAGCGCTGCAAAGAGGAGAAATGAGAAGTGAAGAACTCATGCATGAATTTGCACAAACATTCACACTAACAAATGAACACTCGGAGAAAAATTCTTACACTTTCCATCAGAATCAGTTCAGAATTGACCAGATCAACAGAGATGTCCAGGATGCATTAGATGGTCTACGCGAGGTCAGGGGTCAAGGCTAACATTCTAAGAACTTTAACGTTCTAGCAAAGTTAATTATGCTCAAAAATTAGCACAAAAACATTATACATCATGCATGGAGTGTATTTTTTTTCCTGAAACATTTCAGTGTTCATCTAACGTTATTTAAATGTTACAACTTGTTTCAGAATGTTCAGAGAACATAAAAAAATAATAACTTTCTCATTATGTTTGAAGAATAATGTTTCCTCAGCGTTCACATAAAAAAAAAAAAAAAAAAAAAACCTTTTTAAAACATTACAAATTTTACTTTTTGAATGTTGTCTGAACACGGGGACTTTATCAGAACATTTTTTTTGTTAGCTGGGGAGAGATCCCTGTGTGTTTTATAGAAGATGTCAGTGCAAAACACGTATCTTTCATTTGAACCCAGTCATGGACAGAACGGCCACTTCTCACAGTATAACATCTTTAATCTGTACATACAGTATTCATTGGTGTATCTATTTTGTTTCTTGCACAAAGAGACTTACTGGGGAAAAGCACACAACACTCACTGACACTGTCATCGAACATGTGACATAAATGGGTGAACTTTCAACTTTTCCACTCTCTCATTCTGCTGTGCATTCCTGCAGGAAAATGTGGAGGAATTTCCTGGAATGTCAGCTGTACAAAACAGAAAAAGAGAAATTTATCACAATAACCAAATCTCAGTATAAAAACACTAAAGATAATGCAACTGTGGTGGACCTTTACAAACTATTTTCATATAAGCTATTCGATTACTTTTTTTTTTTTTGTAGGCTACTTTACTTGAATACTGCATTTCAGTGTGAGATGTAATGTATCAGAAGTGCTTGAGAGACTGACCTACAGCTACTGCTGAAATTAAAGCAATGCATTTAATTAATTAAAGCCATCGACCGTAAAGTTAATTTAACTTAAAACAACTGCTGCATGCTTAATTTAAAGTTTAACAATTTAAACAGGATTCAGGATAGAAGTTTCAGTTGGCAAAAAAAGTTATATATTATATTTGTGTACGTTTTGAAACTGTACCCAGCTCATCATTTGCTTGAACAGTTTAACCCCCAGGAAATAATAATAGGCTAATGATAATAAATCAAAACTTGAGTCATTCTTGAACTTATATTAACTTATATTACAGAAACCCCATATGAATGCATAACTCACGTTATATTTCAAAATAAAAACCAAAGGACACGACTTCAAGGAATCAGATGAAATATGAGACAATATTGCCGCCTGCTGACTATTAGTAGAACTGCAAAAACAAACCTGTTTAAAGGGATAGTTCATCCAAAAATAGAAATTCTGTAAATATGTACTTACCCTCATTACAAACCTGCATTAGTACAATCAATACAAAAAATAAATACAAAAAAATGTCAGGGAAGGTAACGGACATTATAAATCGTTTTGCGATTGTTGCTGCACATATTGTCATGTAATTAATTATTGTTTGTTGCTTTGCAATGTTTGGCAGATTTTATTATTTGCTTTATATTTAATTGAGAGTAACTGTAGGAGGGGTACAGAGATAAACAGGGACGTCGTTAGGCCTATTTTAGGGGGGCTGAAGCTACCCCAAAATGTTCCTAAGCCCCCCTAAATGAAAATAAGAACAACAATAACAATTCGATTTATCAATAACCGTATCCTCATTCATATTTAGACGCAACAAATGATATATACAGCTACAAAAAATAGCCGAAAAGTCGGAAGTTGGACTGAAGTACAAAGAGTCGTTGTGCTATCAAGATGATGCACCGCAACGTCTCGTTGCATTGGTGTGAACTGTGGCAGCTTTCAGAGCGTTGCAGACCGGAGCGCTGCAAGAAACTGGAGGATTCATCTCGTCTCGTCGTTACTCTAGTCTGAAGTTGAACTTGCTATGCACCCCTCCCCCCCTCATCACGGTAAAACACAATGAAACGTGCATCACTCTACTTTCGTTTTCAATAACGTAATTCTCTTCAGGGAAAACCAATCAAGGCAAACATCGAACATATCGAAAACAAGGACTCGACAATACCGCGCTTTTTTTTTTTTTGCTTTTTTGAAGGGAAAAGTGAGAGAGAATTGTAGCCCATCCGGACAAATGCCCTGATTAAAACAATTTTTAATATAAAAAAAAACAAAAACTAGGGAATCACCGAAAACGTGAGGAAGATTCTGTTTTATTTCATTTAATGTAAGTGGCGATTGATAGCCCGTAGGCTACTGACGGTCATAGATAGCCTATCTATGCCCACGGTAACAAAGTTGCGCTGTTGAGGCTCGTGCTGTTATTTAACATAGGCTATTATAGTTAAGAAACAATATATAGCCTAGGCTACACACGACCAGAGAGCTGTTTTCCTGAATGTCATCAAGATTGAAACCGAGACGGATTTCATAACAGTTCAATAAACAAATAATTAAAATTAAGTCACTTACAGTACATGCAATGACTGTTTTTGTTCTGTTTCAGCATCAGCGAAAATAGTTCCAAACAACAGAACCATAGCAACACTCAGCCGTGTTTCATTAATGAATGATTCAGCGTTTTGAACGAATCTATTGAGTCAAAGATTCAATTATCCATTCATAAACTGCCTCATTCTGAATAAATCAGCCTTTTGAACGAATCGTTTGAATGAATGACTCAATGACTCGCTCATTAAGACTGTCGCCTGCCGCCTCCTACTGGCGGTTTAGTTTCATAAAGTATCATTCTTTTCAACATTCCTTATGTGTATATTCAAAAATATTTAAAATAATCTCATTTAATAAAGTTATAATTTTTCAATGTAAATGATTTAATTTGATTGGTATAACTAACAGCCTAGTGTCTTATTATTTTAATTGAATATATTGATCAAATTTAAGAATTTGAAATGAAAGATGGAGCAAACATTTAATAAAATTAGGGAAAAATGCCCTTTATAAAGGAGTGTTTTCAAACAGTGATGTAATGAAACATTGACAATTTAAGTTTGAAGGGAGTTAAAGCCTTAAAGCTTCTGTTTAGGCTATTAAGGAAATGTAATTTTGCCAAAAGAAGAACTTTTATTTTAAATAAATGTTCATTTTAAATCAGCCTACTTCAGTGTGATATGTTACCATATTATCATGCTTAACACTGAGAATTTGAATAATTGTAATGTGATGATCAGATGCAGATATCTAAATCAAAGAATATGGGCGGTTTGCGGGTGGATTATTTATTTTTAATAGTGGATTCGGGTGACTCAAAGTGCACCAGATTAATGAATTTATCTTTAAAATGTACAAAATTTTCTTCCGGGGGGGCATGCCCCCGGACCCCCCTAGAGGTACCAAACTACACCAACAAAATAGTGTGAGAAACACACCAGGCTATATGATGATATACAAAAAATACAAATTTAATTACCTTATTATTAAAATACATTATTAGGATTTTACCACGTCCGCCTCGTTTTGAACCAGGAAAAACCCTGTAAAGTGTACCCTGGGGGCTAAGCCCCCCCTTTCTTCCAATCCTAGTGACGTCCCTGGAGATAAATAACCTTTATTTCCTGTAAAGAGAGCTATAAACAGCAGCAGGAATTCAAGAAGTGAAAGTGAACATAAAGTGTTTCCGTTCAACCACTTACAGTTTGTCCTCAACCTTATATTTGAAAATATCATTCTACAATATTTCATCCATCAGTTAACAATGATGACTGAATACTGATTATAAACAATGTTCTCTGAATTTCGATGTCTAAGGACAGAAACATACGATAATTTAAGTATGAAAAGACAAATATTTGTAAATAATATGTTTAGGGCCTAAGGATTGTTATAGGCCAGTTATTTTAGCATCATTGAGATACGATTGTAGTTTCTATTCATATTTTGAATTAGTTTTATTTTTATGTTTTCAATTTAATTTTAGTTTTAATATGTTTTTTCATAATTTTGGCAAGTGGCTGAAATAAGCCAATCAGAAGTAGGGGGCGTGTCCACTCATGATGGAGAGGAGAAAAAGTGAGCCAATCAGCAGTAAGGGGCGTGTTCACTCATGATGGGGGAGGAGAGAGAGTTAGCCAGTCAGCAGTAGGGGGTGTGTCCACTCATGATGAGGGAGGAGAGAAAGTCAATCAGCAGTAGGGGGTGTGTCCACTCATGATGGGGGAGGAGAGATTAAGCCAATCAGCAGTAGGGGGCATATCTGCTCATGATGATGGAGGAGAGAGTAAGCCAATCAGCAGTAGGGGGCGTGTCCACTCAAGATGGGGGAGGAGAGAGTGAGACAATCAGCAGTAGGGGGCGTACCCGCTCATGATGAGGGAGGAGAGAAAGCCAATCAGCAGTAGGGGGCGTGTCCACTCATGATGGGGGAGGAGAGAGAGTGAGCCAGTCAGCAGTAGGGGTCGTATCCGCTCATGAGGGAGGAGAGAAAGCCAGTCAGCAGTAGGGGGCGTGTCCACTCATGATGGAGGAGTGAGAGTGAGCCAATCAGAAGTAGGGGGCGTGTCCACTCATGATGGAGGAGGAGAGAGAGTGAGCCAGTCAGCAGTAGGGGGTGTGTCCACTCATGATGGGGGAGGAGAGTGAGTGAGCAAGAGAGAGATTTGAAGAAAGAGTGTAGAAAGAGAGATGGCTGAGAGACATTACAAAAGAGAAAAGGTCAGAAGAATATTACTGGAAAAAGAAGGGTTATGATCAGACAAGAGTTTCAGGACCAGAGTTAATAGAAAATCTTTGCAGTGCTGGAGAGACCTAAGTGGGAAGGCCTGAAAATGGACACATCATGAGTGAGGTTGTGTTGCTCCATACGTGAGTTACATTGGTTTTGAGTGTGTGCAGCTGGAGAGTGGTGACTAACAACAAACTCTTGCTTGTATATACACTTATGTACTGTATGATTATGTTTTTTATTTTTTTTTGTCGTTTGTTTGTCATCTTCGCTTTATTTTTCACAAAAAATATAAAAAATATCGTGATAAAGAGACATGGGAGGGGGGGGGGGCAGAACAGTGAAGGGAGGGGTGTGGGTGTGTTTATTTGGATTGATTTCAAATATCAGTGTTCAACAATGATTCTCAGAAATCTTAAATCGCTTTCTGTGCCTTTAAGAGCATTTTGATGTGCACACAATAATCCTCTCACGTCCCTACTGAGGATTTCAGTGTTTCTTTGAGACGTAGCAGAACACAAATACAGTTATGTTCTAGACAGGTTCCCCTGAGCGGTCTGGATCACCGCAGGCCCTCAGCTGTGCTTCAACACAGACAGATTGAACACCCCATCAGATGATGAGATCTGCCTGTAGGATACGGGCAACAGCGGGCGGATCAGATAAAAGCAGCCGCTGCGAGTGATGCTGGACATTCCCGGGACACCAGCGGCTGTAATCGAGAGAAACAGGGATGCGGGAAGAGACGGTTCCGTTGGAGCAGACGAAGATACGGAACCCCGGTGGAGACAAACTCAGCTAATCAATCAACTCACCGTGGGTAACAACAGACAGCTGCTGCTCACAAGAACCAATCGTTACTGTAATACATGTGTGTGGAATTCCTATTAAAACTCTCCTGGATCCCTGTCTATCTATCTATCTATCCATCCATCCATCCACCCACCCACCCACCCGTCTGTCTGTCTGTCTGTCTGTCTGTCTGTCTGTCTGTACACCCTTCAAAAATGCTGTTTATAACTTCAAGCTTACAGCCAAGACTTTGTAAAGCCAATAATGGCGTATAATAATGACATGTGTTTAGATTTTTATCGTGGCTGGTCATCTCTATGGAGAACATTCTGTCTTTTTATTTTTTTTTAAACGGAGCACAAAAGGAGTTTTATTTCAGGATGTCCAGGTTGATCTAAAACAGATTTAAGTGTGAACTGTTCCTTTAAGGCTGGGACACTAAGAACAGAGTCTTTTCTGACGCTTCTGACCCACAGGATCTCTGAGTTCAGTCGCCAGCAGGGGTCAGCATCGCCTCAGTGAGTTTAGTTCAAGTGCTCATGGGAAATCCCTACAGCAACAGATGGAGGCAGAGCTTCACTTCACTGTACAGGCTCTACATGTTGCGCATTACAGTGAACGAACAGAGTTTAATTCGCTTCACATGTTCATCCGCAAAAAAAAAAAAAAAAAAAAAATTAACAGGAAGAAAAAAACCTACTGGATAATTTCTGTTCCTTTTTTCTAAAACAATCGTTTCTGTCCCTATCTGTAGGACTTTTAAAAATAATTGTACTTGTTTTGAAATTGATTGAAACATAATTCAACTGAATTAATTATAACTTAAGGACATGAAAATTAACAGGATGGAAATAAAGAGCTTAAGTTATAGTTATTGAAGTGAGCTGATTGACGGTTAACTTTCAAATTTGATAAAACCGCATTAATTTGTTCTCTTTAATCATTTCTCAGTCTGAGAACTGAATGAGACCCAGAGGTCAGATGTAAACCGGCTCCTCTGAGGGACGTGGATCGGCGCTTCAATAAGCCAGGTATGTGGGAGTTTTGGGAATTGAGGTGGAACAGGATTAAAGTTCAATTAAAACACTGATGATCTCAGATGACCCCATTAATTCTTCAGCATGCATCTAGCCTTTTGGGTTTGAGACCCCTGATGAAAAGCAAATATAATGAAACACACTGTGTGTCTTCTGCTGCAGTCTCCGATGGACGGGTCAGGAGGGCACTGTGTTGACACATACTCTTGACAAGGTCGCACGCACGCACGCACACACGCACACACACACACACACACACACACACTTTCGGTATATTAGTGAGGACATCTAATTGATGATTTTTATATGGAGGTGATGATATCTGCTAAAGCTCAACCCTATACAACCCCTAAAGGAAAAAAAAAAACAAGATTAATTTGATTTTAATTTGATCATTTTTAATTTCAAATATTTTTTTGAACAAATTAGTGATTTTAAATAACTACATTTAAATAAACACACAAATAGGCCTACACACACACACACACACACACACACACACACACAATTTTTGATTGGAAGTGATGATATTTTGTAAAGCTCTATTCAACCCTAAAAACAAAACAAAGATTTTATAAAACAAGATTTTACAAAAATTCAATACTTAAAAAATAAAATAATAATAATTATTATTATAATGAATTAGCTTGTTTTTAAATAACTACATTTAAAAACAATAATTGAAAATATATAATATTTTGCAAAATTGTAAATAAATGAATATTTTTAAAAATGTATTTTTGATAATCTTTTATTTTTATATATAAATAAATGGTAGATAAATACATCTAAATAAATAAATCTTATAAATAAATATACAGGCAAACGAACAAACAAACAAATAAATATTTGGACACATGCACAATTTGTCACTTAAAGGTGTTTGGCTCAAACACATGGTGTCCGAAACTAAGCACCCACGAGCAAAGATGGCAGCATTCAAATGGTACACTTTAAGTGATGCATGAACCAGCAAATGCCATGCGGATGAATGAGAATGTTGACAGACAGATCTCAGCCATGAGCCACTGAAGTGCATCAGCAGATGTCCATGAATAGTCACATTTCTGGACATCTCCTGCCTCTCTTCAGCTTTGATGAGCTCATCGTTGTGCTGTTTGCCTTGTGTCGCCCGGTTTATCCCGCGGCCACGATCACTCTCTTCATTAAACAGCCTCCAGCTGCAGATGACTGACAGCTCCAGTCCTTTCAGAATAAAATATCAGCCTGCAGTCACTCTGCATTCCTCCAGGAGACTCCTTCAATACTTGAAGACCTTCAATACTTGGGTCACTTTTTAAAAAACTCTTCACACAGTGAGCACAACAGCTTTTATCATTGCTTTGGCACATAATGCATTCAGTTACTTCTTCTTTCAAATTTCATGAATTCTTGTCTCATTTAGACACAAACACAGCAAAAACTATACCTACAGGTATTTACATGACTTTTTCAAACACTTGAAGGGTTAGTTCACCCAAAAATTTAAAATTCCCTCTCACCCTCATGTTGTTCCAAACCCATTCCAAAGACTTTTGTTCTTCTTCGGAACACAAATCCATTGACTGCTATGCAACTACCACTTGGACGCTTCAGAAAGTTCATAAAGAGATCATAAAATCAATCCATATGAATTGAGTGGTTTAGTCCAAATTATCTGAAGAGACTCGATCGCTTTATGAACAGATTTCATTTAGGCTTTTATTCACATATAAACATAAACAGAACATAGAGAAGCTCAACAGAACCGCGAGAACAAACCTCATTGGTTCTCACGGAAGTTAAAACTTGCTGCGTAACACGAGAATGAACCTCATTGGTTCCTGCTGAAGCTCAAACGTGCTGTGTAACACGAGAATGAACCTCATTGGTTCTCGCAGAAGCTCAAACGTGCTGTGTAACACGAGAATGAACCTCATTGGTTCCTGCTGAAGCTCAAACGTGCTGCGTAACACGAGGATGAACCTCATTGGTTCTCATGGAAGTTAAAACGTGCTGCGTAACACGAGAATGAACCTCATTGGTTCCTGCTGAAGCTCAAACGTGCTGCGTAACACGAGGATGAACCTCATTGGTTCTTGCAGAAGCTCAAACGTGCTGCGTAACACGAGAATGAACCTCATTGGTTCTTGCAGAAGCTCAAACGTGCTGCGTAACACGAGGATGAACCTCATTGGTTCTCACGGAAGTTAAAACGTGCTGCGTAACACGAGGATGAACCTCGTTGGTTCTCATGGAAGTTAAAACGTGCTGAGTAACACGAGGATGAACCTCATTGGTTCCTGCTGAAGCTCAAACGTGCTGCGTAACACGAGGATGAACCTCATTGGTTCTCACGGAAGTTAAAACGTGCTGCGTAACACGAGGATGAACCTCATTGGTTCTTGCAGAAGCTCAAACGTGCTGCGTAACACGAGAATGAACCTCATTGGTTCTTGCAGAAGCTCAAACGTGCTGCGTAACACGAGAATGAACCTCATTGGTTCTTGCAGAAGCTCAAACGTGCTGCGTAACACGAGGATGAACCTCATTGGTTCTCACGGAAGTTAAAACGTGCTGCGTAACACGAGGATGAACCTCGTTGGTTCTCATGGAAGTTAAAACGTGCTGCGTAACACGAGGATGAACCTCATTGGTTCTCGCAGAAGCTCAAAAGTGCTGCGTAACACGAGAATGAACCTCATTGGTTCTTGCAGAAGCTCAAACGTGCTGCGTAACACGAGAATGAACCTCATTGGTTCTGAAGCTCAAACGTGCTGCGTAACACGAGAATGAACCTCATTGGTTCTGAAGCTCAAACGTGCTGCGTAACACGAGGATGAACCTCATTGGTTCTCACGGAAGTTAAAACGTGCTGCGTAACACGAGAATTAACATCATTGGTTCTCGCAGAAGCTCAAACGTGCTGCGTAACACGAGGATGAACCTCATTGGTTCTCGCAGAAGCTCAAACGTGCTGCGTAACACGAGGATGAACCTCATTGGTTCTCGCAGAAGCTCAAACGTGCTGCGTAACACGAGGATGAACCTCATTGGTTCTGAAGTTCAAACGTGCTGCGTAACATGAGAATGAACCTCATTGGTTCTGAAGCTCAAACGTGCTGCGTAACACGACAATGAACCTCATTGGTTCTTGTTGAAGCTCAAACGTGCTGTGTAACACGAGGATGAACCTCATTGGTTCTGAAGCTCAAACGTGCTGCGTAACACGAGAATGAACCTCATTGGTTCTTGCAGAAGCTCAAACGTGCTGCGTAACACGAGAATGAACCTCATTGGTTCTTGCAGAAGCTCAAACGTGCTGCGTAACACGAGGATGAACCTCATTGGTTCTCACGGAAGTTAAAACGTGCTGCGTAACACGAGGATGAACCTCATTGGTTCTCATGGAAGTTAAAACGTGCTGCGTAACACGAGGATGAACCTCATTGGTTCTCGCAGAAGCTCAAAAGTGCTGCGTAACACGAGAATGAACCTCATTGGTTCTTGCAGAAGCTCAAACGTGCTGCGTAACACGAGAATGAACCTCATTGGTTCTGAAGCTCAAACGTGCTGCGTAACACGAGAATGAACCTCATTGGTTCTGAAGCTCAAACGTGCTGTGTAACATGAGAATGAACCTCATTGGTTCTCACGGAAGTTAAAACGTGCTGCGTAACACGAGAATTAACCTCATTGGTTCTCGCAGAAGCTCAAACGTGCTGCGTAACACGAGGATGAACCTCATTGGTTCTCGCAGAAGCTCAAACGTGCTGCGTAACACGAGGATGAACCTCATTGGTTCTCGCAGAAGCTCAAACGTGCTGCGTAACACGAGGATGAACCTCATTGGTTCTGAAGCTCAAACGTGCTGCGTAACACGAGAATGAACCTCATTGGTTCTTGCAGAAGCTCAAACGTGCTGCGTAACACGAGAATGAACCTCATTGGTTCTTGCTGAAGCTCAAACGTGCTGCGTAACACGAGGATGAACCTCATTGGTTCTGAAGCTCAAACGTGCTGCGTAACACGAGAATGAACCTCATTGGTTCTTGCAGAAGCTCAAACGTGCTGCGTAACACGAGAATGAACCTCATTGGTTCTCACGGAAGTTAAAACGTGCTGCGTAACACGAGGATGAACCTCATTGGTTCTCATGGAAGTTAAAACGTGCTGCGTAACACGAGGATGAACCTCATTGGTTCTCGCAGAAGCTCAAAAGTGCTGCGTAACACGAGAATGAACCTCATTGGTTCTGAAGCTCAAACGTGCTGCGTAACACGAGAATGAACCTCATTGGTTCTGAAGCTCAAACGTGCTGTGTAACACGAGAATGAACCTCATTGGTTCTCACGGAAGTTAAAACGTGCTGCGTAACACGAGAATGAACCTCATTGGTTCTCACGGAAGTTAAAACGTGCTGCGTAACACGAGAATTAACCTCATTGGTTCTCGCAGAAGCTCAAACGTGCTGCGTAACACGAGGATGAACCTCATTGGTTCTCGCAGAAGCTCAAACGTGCTGCGTAACACGAGGATGAACCTCATTGGTTCTCGCAGAAGCTCAAACGTGCTGCGTAACACGAGGATGAACCTCATTGGTTCTGAAGTTCAAACGTGCTGCGTAACATGAGAATGAACCTCATTGGTTCTGAAGCTCAAACGTGCTGCGTAACACGAGAATGAACCTCATTGGTTCTTGCAGAAGCTCAAACGTGCTGCGTAACACGAGAATGAACCTCATTGGTTCTTGCTGAAGCTCAAACGTGCTGCGTAACACGAGGATGAACCTCATTGGTTCTGAAGCTCAAACGTGCTGCGTAACACGAGAATGAACCTCATTGGTTCTTGCAGAAGCTCAAACGTGCTGCGTAACACGAGAATGAACCTCATTGGTTCTTGCAGAAGCTCAAACGTGCTGCGTAACACGAGGATGAACCTCATTGGTTCTCGCAGAAGCTCAAACGTGCTGCGTAACACGAGGATGAACCTCATTGGTTCTCGCAGAAGCTCAAACGTGCTGCGTAACACGAGGATGAACCTCATTGGTTCTCGCAGAAGCTCAAACGTGCTGCGTAACACGAGGATGAACCTCATTGGTTCTGAAGTTCAAACGTGCTGCGTAACATGAGAATGAACCTCATTGGTTCTTGCAGAAGCTCAAACGTGCTGCGTAACACGAGAATGAACCTCATTGGTTCTTGCTGAAGCTCAAACGTGCTGCGTAACACGAGGATGAACCTCATTGGTTCTGAAGCTCAAACGTGCTGCGTAACACGAGAATGAACCTCATTGGTTCTTGCAGAAGCTCAAACGTGCTGCGTAACACGAGAATGAACCTCATTGGTTCTTGCTGAAGCTCAAACGTGCTGCGTAACACGAGAATGAACCTCATTGGTTCTCGCAGAAGCTCAAACGTGCTGCGTAACACGAGAATGAACCTCATTGGTTCTGAAGCTCAAACGTGCTGCGTAACACGAGAATGAACCTCATTGGTTCTTGCAGAAGCTCAAACGTGCTGCGTAACACGAGAATGAACCTCATTGGTTCTTGCTGAAGCTCAAACGTGCTGCGTAACACGAGGATGAACCTCATTGGTTCTGAAGCTCAAACGTGCTGCGTAACACGAGAATGAACCTCATTGGTTCTTGCAGAAGCTCAAACGTGCTGCGTAACACGAGAATGAACCTCATTGGTTCTTGCAGAAGCTCAAACGTGCTGCGTAACACGAGGATGAACCTCATTGGTTCTCGCAGAAGCTCAAACGTGCTGCGTAACACGAGGATGAACCTCATTGGTTCTCGCAGAAGCTCAAACGTGCTGCGTAACACGAGGATGAACCTCATTGGTTCTGAAGTTCAAACGTGCTGCGTAACATGAGAATGAACCTCATTGGTTCTGAAGCTCAAACGTGCTGCGTAACACGAGAATGAACCTCATTGGTTCTCACTGAAGCTCAAACGTGCTGCGTAACACGAGAATGAACCTCATCAAGAGAACATGCTTGAGCTTCTGCTTACAACTGATGTGTGAGTTGATGAATGTTTATATGTGAATAAAAGCCTAAATTCAATCTGTTCAACATAAAGCGATCGAGTCTCTTCAGAAAATTTTGACTAAACTGCTCAATTCATTTGGATTAGTTTTACCATCTCTTTATGACCTTTCTGAAGCATCACATTTTTGGGTGAACTAACCCTTTAATAATACAAAACTGAATAAGACAGTTTTAGGTCAGAGTGTGTTTGTTGGTTGACAACTGTGCTATATGGAAGAATAGCTTGATTTGAGTGTGGTTTGGTAGTTTAAGTGCATTTTTAATGTGAAATGTACATGCTTTGCCAAGCTAAGTCTGGTAAGGAGAACTGTGTGAAGAGTTTTGCAAAAGTAACTTAAGTATTGAGAAATGGGTCCTAGCGATTGTTAAAAAAAAGAAAGAATAAAACCAGTAAAACGGTGCTGTTGGACAATCTGGAGTGGAATGTTGGAATTACAGGTTCCAGATTACGGTGATAACATCAGAGAAGATTTTCACATTATCAAAGTATTAAAATATTTGTCTTTTAGGGTGTACATTCCTCACAAACATCAAAAGGGCGAAAAATGTGCTTATTAATTGGCCGGAATTTTTCTCTGTAATTCCAAGTCAATTTAGACTGAGATGTCAATCATGCGGATTAGGCTTGTTTGTCGTCGCCGTGGCGCTGACTGCCGAAAAATGAATAAATAGGAAGATTATGCGGTCCGAAATTTGGACTGATTTCATTACAATTTCATCATGGCCTCGTCTCAAATCTCTAAATTGCTTATTAAGCCGGATTGTAATGCTTGTTCCTCTGTCAGCACTTAAAATAAGCCAGATATTAGGGCACTTACTCATTTTTTCAGGCATGCAGGAGGGAAAAATGCTCTGCTGTTTTAACTTGGTGCTTTGTGAACACACACACACACACACACACGTTGGGATTTCATGTTTTATGGGGACATTCCATAGACATAAATGATTTATCACCTAAACCTTCCCATCACAGAAAACTTTCTGCATTTTTACACTTTCAAAAAACATCACTAATATGATTTTTAAGCTGTTTTCCTCATGGAGACCAAAAAATGTATAAAAGGATTATGGATATTACCATCTTTACCAACAACATGTCCCTGCTGCATTTAAAGGAGAGTTGTGTTCACGGCCGAGAATCATGTTTGCTGTTAAAGGAAGAGTTCATTCAAATATGAAAATGATGTAATCAATAACTCACCATCACGTCGTTCCAAACCTGATCTGTGGAGCACAAATGGATTAGTGAAAAACAATTTAAGAACCATTAAAATATAATAACAGTAGTTTGAATGACTCGTGAGCTATATGATGCTTTACGTGAAGAACTGAAAATCTTACTCTCTCTGAAATTACATCCGCATCCAGACTCAAAATGCCTGCATGTTGCACCAGGTTTGATGGCAAACACCTTTGATTCTTGCAGAATGCAACCGCGTCAGTCTGAATATGTGCAGAGGAATTCAAGAAATAAGCAGGCTAGTTAAAGTGGGCATTATAATTACCATACCAGAATAATAACACATGCAATTTAACTACATTTGAGGAGAACTGAGGTTTATTAGGTTTATTAGACCCAGGGTTATTGTCGTTAACAAACTATTAAAAGTTTTGTTAATGGAAATAAATCTAAAAAGAAATGTAAAAAGAAAATACATATTAGATGAAAAACAAACAAATGAAAATTAATGAAATAATTTGACTCACTAAAATTGGTAACTGGAAATTAAAAAATAAAAAATTAAACGGTGACAAAATGACAAAAGCACAACAAATGTATTAAACATTAAACAAAATATAAATTAAACCTAAATATAAAAAAAAAAATAATAGAAATTACAAAATCACAAAACTAAAAAATGTATTTAACAAATTAAAATTGAATATAAAAAAAATAAAAGCCAAATCAAAATATTAATAAAAAGTTAACAGTATAAAAATAATACTTAACACTGACATGTAATTGTAATGCATTTACATTTATGAACTAATAAAATATATACTTTCAATGCAATGTCTGTAAATGTAAATGTAATGCAATGCGTACGTGGTTGATATAGATATGCTTGAGGACGCTGGTGCATACAGTAATCTGAAGCATACTAGCACGATATTAATGTATTGCCAAAGCGCTGGCATGAATCAAAACCCTCTCAGGTCCAAATGAGCTCAAGCTGCTGCAGGCGCCAACATTTATTTCATTGCTTTTCAATTTGGAGGGCCATTTGTCCGTCTCTCAACGCCTGCAAGGCTGCTGTTTATTTTCTGTCTGTCGGAAAGATGGCACGTCCCGCAGGGCAGGTGAAAGGGGCCTGTGTCTGGTGGCCGATGGCCGTCCGGACGCTGCATTTATTCACACCATGAACATGGCTGTAGGTCCACGTTTGGATTGCAATAAGAGAAAAATGGGAGCTCCATCCAAACTCAACACTCAAAGCTAATCATCGTCACCTCGCGGTCCCCTCCCACTCTCCATCTCAAACAGCCGGCCGGGATCGAGCTGAATGTACGGTCCACCCAAAAGCCACCGATCTCCTCATTTGCCTTGACTGATGGAAAACATTAAGAACATGTTGACATGTCATGTTAGTCTTCCACTCTCTTTGAGCTCACGCAAGCAAATAACGCTGCCAAACTTCAGCGGCGAACCCTTCCAAGAAGTGAAGATTAAAAATACATACTTGCATTCAACTTTGAGAATTTTTAGTCCACCAGAAAATGGATGACTTGTGTTCAAGGGTGTATGAATGTTTCTTGTCTTTCAACTATGTAAAATACAATATTTGCTGTGCCACTTTTTAAGTCTGGAACTATAACAGGCTGTGTTTTTCATTAATTAAAGGTACACTATTCAACTTTTTTTTGGTTCAAAATTAACTAAATTTATATAATGAGTCAACACATCATCAATCCTTCTTCCAAAGTGTTTTTGTCTTACTCTGATTCACTCAGTGTTTATATTTTAGACCTGTCAGGATGGTTTTGGTGGGAAACTGCGTACATATACGTCACTCACCCGTGCGCGTCTCGTCATATCCGTAAATAGAGAAAAGTTGCTCCGGCTGCATTGACGAGTGCCTGGTGTGGGAGTGGCATATGTTAGTTGTCACAATGAGCGAGAAAGGTCGACATAAACCTCCAACCTCTGGGGAATCACCCGTTAAAAAAAAAAAAACAGAACAGGAGTGTCTGCTATAGCAAAAAGAGAACGCGACAGAGCTCGTAATAAAACATTAGCTCAGCTTTTTGGAGAACTGAGAGATTTGAAATGCTATAAAAGCGGAGATGGCATTTTTATTACTCAACAGGTGAGTAAGGTATTATATTGAACAGATAAATTGCTATATGTAGCTCTCTAACAGTGTTCAGTGTTAAGCGGTATCTATTGTGAAGGGTCATATTCATCTAGCCTGGCTCCGCCCTCTTACGTACTTCCGCTCAATTTTAATTTTCCTTCAGAACTCCGTCTGGGTTTGCACAAAGCCCGTCTACGGAAAGCCTGTTCACTCCAATGCCCTATTAAGACCTATTGGTTGTAGTTCCACCAGAGTTCCACTGGGGGCGCTCGCCATGTGTGCAAAATGAATGGGAGTCAATGGGGCTAGACGGCTAAATTTGTCTCTTTCACCCGATTGCCGTTGAGAAATCTCAGATTTGATTGTAGGTTTTGCAAGTTCAACATGGGTTATAGATCGAAAGTTGAATGAACGAGTACCTATTTATTTTCCATTTCTTACAGGTTGAGTTGTTGTTGCCCATAACACGCTAGCATTCTGCTAATGACGCCAGCATTCATTGACATTTTGAAAGACTTTTTAAAGCAAATAAGTGACTCTAAAAAATCTAACACCAAGCAATGTGTAATTTCTTTGCATCCCCTTTCGAATACAACATTCAAATTACTAGACAAAAAATTATATCCTAAGAAAAGTGGATTTTGAGCGGTATAGCTCCATAGACCTCCATTCATTCTGCACTCGTCCTGTGAGCGCCCTCATATGGAACAAGAGAGGAACTGCAACAGGAAGTTTATTGAGTGGCACTTCTCCCTTTATTAGACATTCTCTGGGTTTGCGTTATATTCTTGGGTTTTCTCCGGCCAATTTTCTGGCGGTCCAATCAGCGAACAGAGGGAGTGACTGAGAACCAATGACGTTGAGGTCGTGTGCTAGTTTGAGTTGTAGGGTTACGTCACAACCAAACATTAGCAGTTGGTTATGGCAGATCCAGAGTGGCTCTGGGCAGATCCAATAGTTTTAAACTTCAACAGAGTACCCGCCTACAAGGAAGTTAACGCTTGTCAATAGAGAGTGGCCAGACTCTCTGTACAATTGAATTGTACGAGAGTCTGGTAGGACCAGGCAAATATTATCATTCGCACAGTAAAAAAAAACAAAAAAAAGTACAAATTTTTAGAACAACAATTTTAATAAATATTTATAAATAAAAATGAACCAAGATAATAGAACCATGAACATGTGAATGTGTTCTATTATTTAAATATTAACTTGAAATCTAATATATAGCCTTTATTACTTTAGTTTAGATTCACATTTAAAAACGACAGAAATTGAATCTAAAGTGCTGTACAAGTAGTATAAAACAGATTTTTGGGAACAAATTACTTCAAGCTAATATTTTGTTCTGGAATCCCTGATGTGGGAAATAATTTAAAGTTTTTTAAATAAGATTATTATTAAGTTCATATATATATATATATATATATATATATATATATATATATATATATATATGAAGAGTTCAGATGCAAAAGCCTCTAAGTGCCATCTGAAATTTTCTTCTAGAATGATAATTGTTATCAAGCTCGTATATTTAAGTTCAATAATTTCACTTAAATGACAATTAATAGGTAATCTTCATTGCCATTTAAGTGAAATTACTGAACTTAAATATATGAGCTTGATAAAAATGATCATTCTAGAAGAAAATTTCAGATGGCACTTAGAGGCTTTTGCATCTGAACTCTTCATATATATACTGTATATGTGTGTATGTATATATACTGTATATATATTGTTGTATTTTGTAATGCCTTATTATATTGTTTTTACTTCACTTTTCAATAAATTTGATCATAAAAATATGTATTATTATTATTATGGAGTAATATAAATAAATGTTATTATTAATACTTACATTTAAATATTATTTATAAGTATTGAATACATTTAAAATAAACAATTAATTATCACACTTAATTGTCACAAAAAATCTTGAATTAAGAGGAGAATCAGATTGTTGCACAGATGATCAGATATGTGTCACATTTAAAAGGAGCTCTGCTCCTCAAACGCTGTGTGTTCTATCAGAGCTGGTGTAAAATGCAGGGCGTTTCTGTAAATGTCAGGCTCTTGGCACTCACGCCACAACAGATGGGGAACAAAGAGGATAGGGAGAGATGAGGATGTCGGGAACGTCATGCCGCGCTCCGGCCGCGCTCCCCTGATGAATGAAGATCTGGAGTTGTGTAGAACTGGAGCCAAACGCAGCCGATGAACTCCAGGACACGCAGTAAATCACTGGGCCGCAGTCAGGAGGTCATGAACTTCTCCAACAATCAATTCTTCTCATTCTGATCTCTTTTTCTCTCTCTCTTTCTGTCAGGGTGAGAGTGAAAACACAAATGAGATCTAATCAATGTTGCAATTGTTTCTAGACAGCAATATATTAAATAGTTTGCTGAAGATTCCAGCTTTCAGATGTTTCTCTTGAGATAAAGTTATAAAACAGATTTTGATTCAAATTTTTCACAAATATAAGCCACAAAATGGCCTACTTCATCTCAACACAAAGTTCAAATCTAATGAATCTTGGACACCAGGATATTCTGAGAATGCATTGCAAAAACGGTCAAACTCCACCATTAGGGGGCGCTTTACAGTAAATAAATTAAAAAACATCAAACTTCAGAACTGATCAAGTTGAAATTGATGTGCTAATAAACAATGAGACATCAATAAAAGTGTCAGCCAACAGCCAATCGAAATTGGGCAGCCTAATTTTAATTCTGAGCCATGTGCTGTTTTTGTACCATTGATATACTTTTGTAGTTTTTGTTAATACTTTGAAATTATTTTATTTTTATAGCCTAATTTTACTTTCAATTTAATTTTAATTAACATTTTTTTGTCTTATTTATTTGTTTATTTTCCTTCGTCAAAGTTTTTTTATATTTTATTTTTTATTTCTGTCCACATTTTTTGTATGGTTTTAGTTTTAGTTAATGATAATTTAAGAGTGTCTTAAAATTCTGACCAAAAATAATCAAAAAGAATTTTTAATAATCAAACTCTTTGGCAAACATTAGTCGATGCATTTTCAGGTGTGACCCATAATGCCTTATTGTGATGTAGCCAGTATTTTATTTCATACTGTTTTTATTTTCCTTTGGCTCCTACAGTATTTTCTCACAAGCATGAATGAATGAAACATCAATTCAGCTGAAGTTGATCCTTTAACGAAGCATAATGGAAGCATTCATTAGGTCTCCTAAGCAATGAAAGAGCAACAACTGAGCAATAACATTTTCCTCTGGGTTTGTGATTTCTGTCAAAAGCTGGTGGTTTGAAGGAATGATCTGAGCTTGTTTAAATTTACACATCATCTGCATGTGTGTGATCGAAAGACAGAAAAATAGAGAAGAAGAAAGAATGAATGAAGAGGAAATGTGTGTGTGGTTTTCTGCAAAGCTTGTTTATAATTCATAATTGCTTTGGCCTGGGGACGTGCCAGCTGTATGAAACCAATTCCATCTGTTGGAATCACGCATGCGAGGTGAGAGACGGGAATACGCACAGGCTATGAATGCAGGAAAGCTTACGCTCGCAATCATGCATGCGCACATACGTATAAACATGCACATTCTGAACACACACCTTCAGGCCATCTGTAATACGCCTCATTGCTCGCAATGCTCTTCAAGTCATGGTCAGGATCAAACACAGCGCTCATGTAGCACAACACACACTCCAACGGTTTCAGGGATGTACGAATCACTCAAGTATTGTGATGAAACTACCATAAGAAACACCATTCTGATAGAGCATGGTGCTCACAGGAATAAAACAAGCCAGCAACAAGTTTATTCAAACCCATTCTAACACTAGATGATTGCTGTCCGTATGTCATAAGCACAGGTTTTAACAGACTTTGGCACTGGCAAGCAGCCGAATAGAAATATGCATTTGAATTAGATTTATGCATTCGATGTCTTAAAATGCAGCTCACTATGTCCTCTATGTTTCACTGATTTCACTAGTCATTTTATTCTCTCCAGTAATTCTTATATTTTAATGAACAGCTTTTTTTCATCTCTCCAACTGACTGTTATCTGCCCGGCCGCGGCTGTATTTATTCGCTGCCTTTGGCTGTAATATTTCCCCATAACGATTCTGAGAAAAACGCAAAAAACCATTTCATATTTCTCCAGCCAAAGCAGGACATAAACTCGTTTCCTCTGATCTGCATTTGAGAGGTTGAGCGAGCGCCAGTGGGAAGAAGTTTTAGATGAGAAAGAGGCCGAGCACATTTTCCGTGTAAACGCTGATTCCAGGCATCTCCTGACCTTTGACCCCGTTCTATATCTTTGATCTCTGTACCGAGAGAAAATGTAAACGAATGACGACGAGGATGGCGCTCACTTGCTGGTTGATCTCACACGATTCAGTCCAGCGTTTGTCTTTTAGTCATTGTGAAATGATTGGATCACTCATCGTTTTGTCGACTTTTAAGCAAGCGTTGTACAGCCAAAATTAATATTCATCAAGCATCAAATTGGAGTAAAGATTGTCTTTGGTGTAAAGACATAACATACAGCAGTTATTCAGTTGTTGGTTGGTAACTTTACTGGGAATTGAACTAATACACGGTTTAAGAATGAAAATCTGACCCTTGCTGATGCAATGTGAGCAATTCATATGTAAGACAAACAGATTGTAAAAGAATAGATGTGAATAAATGTTTTTTGACAACCATCAGAAGTTGATAGGAGGCCGTGCGACGACACGCTTGTGGAATATTCCTCACATCATACAGTATATATATATATATATATATATATATATATATACACACACACAGCATATATATGTATGATGCTACATTTATCACAATGATCTGCTGTTTGTCACAAATATAGACTAAATGTAGATAAATATAGAAAAAAAAAACACAGACAAAAATATATTTTAATAAAGACATATATAAATGTAGATTATAATTATAAATTGCATTTTAATATATTTAAAATAAATAGTTCTAATAATAAATCTAGAATACTATATATATATATATATATATATATTAAAATAAACATTTATTATAATAAAAACATATTTAAGCAATATAAATACTGTCAATTTCTGGCCTTGTACAGATAATAATAAATTGATACAATAATAAAATTATAAGTTGAACTCTGATCATCACCAACGATTGATTGAATGAGATGTGAATGCCTCTGAATCGCTGTCACATGACATTCACACGCATGTATATATGCGTTAACAAACATTACCTCAGCCTGAGCCATTTAACGATGATGAAAAATCATGATTTAAGTGTTTAGATTTAAGTCAGATGACCAGATATCAGATTTGAACATGCCCTAAATAATCTCATATGTGCTTTACTGTTACACACAGAACTGACTGACGGTGTAAATGTGGCCAAAGAAAGTGTGTTTTCATGAAACCTCACCTTCATTTTAAAGGTTTCATTGCAAAGTGAGCAGAACAAAGAACAAGTGAAGTAAATATGGGCACCTAGATGGAAAATGACTAAATTTAACTTACGAAATATGACACTCTGCATTTTCGCAGCAAACAAAGATGCCTTTCAGCAAACTGCCCTGAAATAAGGTTCATATTAAGGCTCATTTTCAGCATGGATAGGATCCAGATCCAAACCGTTTCAGAAATTATAAAAATTAGAGAGATGAATAAAATCTGCTGGAACATAGGGGATACTGGGGAGGAATGCTGCCCGGAAAAGCCTGGAAGTTCATCTGCTTCTCCCGTAACGGATGGAAGGAAACAGTAGTGAGGAACAAAGTGGTAATCGGCACAGAGATAGCGTCATTATCAAGATGGGCGTGCAGCAGTTCACTCAAACGTGTTCTCAGGACTCAAACCAAGAGGTTATCTCTATTAAGAAAAGGTTTTCCTGTCTTTCCTGAGAACTAAAATTCATGCTAAAGATGATCTGATTGTGTGTGTGTGTGTGTGTGTGTGTGTGTGCGTGTGTGTGTGTGTGTGTGTGTGTGTGTGTGTGTGTGTGTGTTCCTGGCAGGCCGTCAGATCTAAAATCTCTGAAATGGGTTTCCACTGCGATCTGAACAAAACAATCCCAGATTCCCAGAAATGCTCAAGATACTACGGAGTCCCTAAAGAGACATGGTGATATTAAAAAATGAGATGGGAGGAAAAATTATATTTTGATACTTTTGTATTCCCCTGAGAATGTTATATTGTGATTTTTTATTTTTTTTTTGTGTGCATTTTACTCTAGTAAATGTATTAGGAATGTTTAGATCTTTGTACTGGAAAGCAAGATAAGAATACTAAATAAGAAATCAAAAGTTGTAATTTGGTCATATTATGCAAAAGGTGCAAAGATATTATTATTTTATTTATTATTATTTTAATCCAACGAATACAAAATTACATTTAAAATGCAATGTCCAACCACGAATAAATGATGATTTGAGTTGTGCTGGAAATTACATTTGCTCATTAAAGATCAGGAAAAAAAAATGACTAAACTGTCGGAGTCTTCCTATGATTATGTATGTCCACAGTTGGGCGTTTTTAGTAGACAAATGAAATGAACTAGCGAGTGTTTATACGCTACAACATCAGCAGTCGTACAGAAAATGTTCAATCTCTGAGGAGCTCCACATCTCCTGAAAGTTCAGTATTGTTTGCTGGTCTTGTTTGGAAGTCTAAATCTGATTCTCACCTGTTCACAGAAAAGCCTCTGAATGAATGGCGAAGGCCTGCGGGCAGGGTATCCTACACCCTGGGAACGTCTCCAAGCTTTTGTACGTGTCTGTAAACAGATCTGCTCATCATTTATTTACAACAGACCATTTCGTCAACACCCAGTCAGGCCACGGAGAAGATACATGGAACGTCCCACAACATCCTAATGGAGGTTCAACACACAATGGAGATGAAATCAACAAGGACACCCTGAAGAGAAGATAAAGAGACACAAGTGAGACACTCAAAAACACCTTACTTTTTGGCTTGAGGACATATACAAAGACATAAAAATGTAATATAAATCTAAATGAATTTAAAGAAAAGTACATATACAGCTGTAAATAAAATAGATTAACAATAGTCACAATAGCCTGGTTTTCATTACAGATTTGCGCAAAACTAATAAATGTTTAATAAAAACCTCTGACTCGTCTTCTGTCCAAACACACCGTGCCATCTTTAAAGAATGATTGACTTATGTACGTCAGGTGACCTGTAAATGCGAAAAAACTTTTTCCATTGTAGTTTAGCGAAATATTCCTTTTTTCGAATTGCCTGAAAAACCACCTCATGTGAAGCTAAAAACTTTTTTGCGATATATAGGAGTTTTTGCGAAACTGATGTGTTTCCATTGGCCGTACTTTCAATTCACAATTTCAATTTGTGCAATTTGAAGGGGGTAATGGTGACACAGCTAATGAAACAGAAGTTGAGACAGATATTTTCCTCCATATTGTAACGTACATGCAAGTGTAACGGATTATCGAAAAAGAAAAAAATGTAGGGCGGGACTTGGTTCTGTGTATCGGTTGTTGATTGGATGTTGAGACATGGGCATGGCAAAAATGTTTGCAGGGGGTTTACTCGTTTTAGGCATAACCTCACTTCATTTTGATCAGTTTTTCTTATTTTATGTTATGATATTTACTGGAAAACAAGACAAAAATACTAAGGATGAACAGCAGTTTTCGCAATGATTTCCAATCAAGTTGTAATGTTGTCAAATTATGCAAAAAGTGTGAAGATATTATTATTATTATTTCAATTTTTTTGCAAAAAATATGTACAGATGAATTTTTCACAATTAGATCAATAACATGCATTTAGAAATACAAATGCTGAATTTAAGAGGTTTGTCTGCACTATTTTTTAAACCCCTTTGCACATCTGACAAATAATTTTACTCTGGTTTATGCCAGTTAGTGCTAGTTAAGCAAAACTTAGACTACATCCCTGGGCCATTTTCTTGTTCCTTGACTTCACAAAAAAACATTTTTTGCATGAATAAACTAGATATTGAAACTTGTTTAACAGAATGTTGTCAAACTAGGCAGGATATGATTGACTGGTCAAATTCTGCTCTACTTTAGCAGTGCTTATGTAGCACATCTTACTGTATTAACATCTGAAGGCATACTAAGAGATTTGGCACATAATGAATGTCATGGGAAGAGAGGTTTTAATCATCGCCTTTGTTGTCTCCGATGAAATTTAGTAAACAGAATTCATCTGGAAAACAAAACAGCTACTGTATGTGCCGTGCCATAAATCAGGAAAGTCTTTGGGTTTGTTTTTGCCGTCTGTAAACACAGGCACGTCTGCTCATTACAACCCTTCAACACAATGCGAAGAACTCGCTTCACCTCTTTGATTATATTGGGCTCTCTGCAGGATCCCAGACTCTCGTCTCATTAGTTTTCTCCAAATGCCTCTCAGAATTTATCTTACCTCTGTTGTGAACCCATATTCCCCCCCTGCGGAGATCTGAATTCTGGGGATGTTTACCCAAAACAGTGGGGCGGTCTCTTCCAAGCAGAGATTAAACTTCAAGTATAACCAATCATGTCTTTCTGGGCTGAAGCCCTCACATTTTCTGCCTTCAGACCAAAAGAGATTTATTATAACTCCTTCACCCAGGGCAACAACACAACCAACCGAATCACCCATAAAATGACTTGCTTAGAGGTTAAAACTTTACAAACCGAAAAGAAATAAATCTAAAATTGGACAACAGCTGGATTTTAGATAGTTGTGACCAACGGCACTGAAAACATCGGCTGACCTAGATACACGTCTACTGATAAAACACAACATGTGGCGAAATATCAAGCACAATAAGGCCTGAAGACAGAAATTGTGAGATCATCCTCCAAACACAGGCTGAAAAAATTAAAACCTGTTACCCAGCTAACACAAATATATAGAACCTTTTTGATAATGTTACCAATTAATTACATTTATGTTTAAAATGTTAAATTTGTTATGCAAACATTAAGGGAACATTCTATTTTATCATTTTGCAGACATTATGGGGATGCTACTTTTATATAACATTTTTAAAATTAACATTTCAAATAAGTTATACTATGGGGCTGTTGAATTCTTGATTCTGATTGGTTGACGAAGGTTCTAAGGTGTGCAATTATTTTCAGGGAAGTAGATCCAGGCAGATCTCGACCGCATTACAGTTCCATATCACTTCGCCAAACGATTTCAGTTATTTCAAAGGTCATTGCAGCCGACAACAGCAAAATAACCAAAACCCACAATGACACTGACCCAAGCAAATAAATATAGTAACAAACTAACAAATTAGTTCCATGTTTTGTTTGTTTTTTGCCACAAAATTACGTTCTATGTACGGAAAGCACATACTCTCTTTCTCCTGCTCTCTCTTCCACTCAAACACACACATACAGTACAGACACACACTCCCACAGAAACGTGTTTCTGCCCTGACCGGTTTATCAGTAAAATAGTTTAGCAACTTAAAAGCTACATGACATTTCTCACTAGAGAGGTAATAACGGCGCTTATCTATCTATCTATCCATCCATCCATCCATCCATCCATCCATCCATCCATCCATCCATCCATCCATCCATCCATCCATCCATCCATCCATCCAAGCTTGTGGAAAACTACTTGCGATGAATGTTGTGATGAACTTTCTCTTTACAACCTGTGTTTATTTCACTATATTAACATTATTTCAGTTAATGAAACATTCATTTTTTACTGTGAGTAAAATATAAGTTCATTTTGTAAAACCTAAAATATTACTGCCCTTTTTTACAGTAAAGTTCTGGCAACCAGAAGGTTCATTGGGGTTCTATATAGAACTCAGTGAGTGTTTTAGCGCAATTTTCTCACCTCATGGGATCACAACACTAAGGGATAGTAAATCTTTTCCTGGATTTTTTTTGTGCGTTCCCGAGATTAGACCTTCCTTAACATAATGCCGAAAACCCGAAGTCTCTAGGTGGTCTGGTTGAGGAGTAGATAGAAGTGCAAGATTGGTGCGCACAGACGCACCGAACAGAAATCATGAGTTAACAAGCGCAATTTGTCCGGTGGAAAATTGTGCTAAAAATCTAATTAAAATAAGTAATTAATTAATTCAAACTAACTCTTTAAAATGATCCCATAATAGGAACCCCTAAAAGGTTCTGTATATTAAAAAAAAAATCTGTGAAAATGTATTGTATAAAACAGCAGAACAAAGAAGAAAATGTTCTATATGAAGCGCCTGACAGAACCTTTTCTTCTATGTTCTGCTGTTTTAGTACATTTTCACAGATTTTTTTAGTTTACATTCCTCCAAAAGTGCACAAACAACAGCATTTTGATACTATTATTGTTCCATTTTTGGCTTTCAGGTTTTGCATATGTTCACAATTAACACAGAGACGGAGTCCGATTGCGGTGGGACTCTGGATGAAATCATAGCTTTAGCTGGAGTATCTTATTGGACTTTATGACTTTGATCAACGAGGAGAACTAGAATCCCTGTAAGAGTTCAGCTGTCTGTGGATATCAGCCAATCTCGGATCAAATTTCACAGACAAACACAGGGAATAAGAGATACAGAAGATCTTTTGTTGAAACGTACGATGGACGGATCTATATTCTGTTTCTCGGGACGTGACACCTGAAGCAGAAAGAGGCATGTTTTGGTGCATTTAAACCCATTCTGCAGACTGTATGTTATTTTCCCATCAGACAGTAGGAGTGATAATTTGCTTCAAGGAAAGTGTTTCAGAGAAACTAGTAGTTCTTTATGCATCTGAAATTGAATGGCGAACCACAGATAGACTATAATATCACATAGTGCAACTGAATGCAATAAAGCTGCAGGCCAGTTGCTTTTAGACTGGACCAAAATTATTCACCATAGAAGTAAAAAAAAATCCATCTTAAAATCAAACACTGAAATGTATTAACAGAATTTTAAAGCCAGTAAATACAGCACAAACTAAGCTTCCAACATAGACAAAATTAAATCCCTTTTTAGACTTCTATATGTAAACCTCTTTAAAAGTTAATGATTAACAATGCTTACAAGTTGTGGATTTTCTGTCAGGTCCAGTGTGGTTGCCACTGCTTTGTTCTTCAATAATAGTCTCTTAGACTTTTTGAATGCTGTATGTACAGGTGAATCTCACACAAAACGCGTCTAGGCAATTGCACCACTATATCAAAATAAATAAATAAATCAAATTAGTTTCGCATTTGGATTGTATTGCAGTTTGACATTACTTTCATGGCAATTATACACATTGACCCCTAAAATCACATTATTGAAATGCATCTGGATATTTGGAGTTGTTTTGTAATTATTCCTAATAGTGTGTGCATGTTATTGTAGTGGATAACATTTACATTTACTGTATGCATTTGGCAGATGCTTTTATCCAAAGCGACTTACATTGCATTCATGGTATACATTTGATCAGTTCAGGCATTCTCTGGGAATCGAACCCATGACCTTGGTGTTGCAAGCACCGTATTCTACTGTTAGAGCTACAGGAATTCTACAGGATAAGGTTTCTTTCTGCATATCTCATGTTGTTTATAAAATTGTGTCAAATCACACAAAGTAAAGAAGGACTCCAAAGCCCAATGCTGAAATGCATATGATTAAAAACAGCATGCAAAACCGCTGTCTATCTGACCATCAATGTTTCTTTCTTCACACAAAACTAAAGATTCAGTCCAAAACAAACTGGAAAAGCCGAACCAAGGGATCTACAGGAACTACATGCATCTGTGCTGTATGAGACAGATCATATTCCTCAACGCCTGCCATGTGTTCGTCATAAAGTGTCAATTCACTGCCAAGCACGTTTGGAAGAAGTTTGACAGTTTGATTTGGTTTTACGGGTGTCCCGTTTCAGACATGCGACTGACTGTTATTCCCGATCCCAAGAATCAAACGTGAACCAATGCAGACATTTCAGCGGGTCTCTTAAGTACAATAATAGCAAACATTTGGAATCATTATCATCATTTTCGGGCTCACAATCAAACCTCAGCAATCCTGAATATTCACAGGGTCCAACGTTAATACTTGCCAATGCCAAAGTGAGTAAAAACTGTGCCTTTGGTGAGTAAATAAAACATGATCGCCAGTTGGCCGGTAACTTGCAACTTAAAACAGGATTTTAATGGTATTATAAGAATGATCATCTGATGTGAGTGATGCAAGTCCTTCTGTTTTAATAAAACAACGACCGGTAGGGGAGGATTCAGAGACCGCAGCCGCTGTTTTCAGTAAACATGGACAGAGATTACATAATCATGGATTTTTAAGGGCCTCGAGATAAAAGACAGTAAAAGGCCCCTAAATAGGTGCTCTGTTCCAAAGCCTAGTGAATTGCCTAAGACTTCATCAGATGTGCACTACCACAGATGTGTCAAATATTTAAGGTGGCACCATAGCAAAAACTGTTTTCAACATTGATAATAATAAGAATTTTTTTCTTGAGCAGGAAATCAGCATATTATGATTTCTGAAGGATCATGTGACACTAAAGACTGGAGTAATGATGCTGAAAATTTAGCTTTAATTACAGGAATAAATTACATTTGAAAGAAAACAGCTATTTTAAATTGTAATATTTCATTTTACTGTTTTTATTGTATTTTTGATCAAATAAATGCAGCCATAGTGAGCTTCTTTCAAGAGACTTCTTTCAAAAACATAAAAAATCTTAATGATTCTAAACTTTTGACCAGTATTGTGTGTGTGTGTGTGCATATTAATAACACGTGACATTGTTTTATAAAAGCAAAAAAAAATTGAAAGCACTTGAGAACATGTTAAAGTGATTTTACTTATATAGAAAAATATAGAAGTGGGTTCAAGACACACCTTAAAGATGGATTACTCTTAAAATCTTACCAAACTGGCTCATGCATTCATTCTGATGCATAACAAACTAATCTCTTAAAGGGATAGTTCACCCAAAAATAAAAAATGTGTCATCCTTTACTCACCCTCATGTTGTTCCAAACATGTATGAATTTCTTCATGTGTTGAACACAAAAGAAGACATTTTGAAGAATGTTGGTAACCAGACAGTTGACGGTAGCCATTGACTTCCACTACCAACATTCTTCAAAATATCTTCTTTTGTGTTCAACACATGAAGAAATATTATACTATTCATACATGTTTAGAAGAAGTAACAAGTAAATGATGACAAAATGTTCATTTTTGGGTGAATTATCCCTTTAATGTCACTAATTTTCTGCATTTGGTTTTCTATGAAATAATAGCTCTGTGAAAACAAAGGCTAAAGGCTCCATGTCAAGCTGAAGAGAATATAAGACTCACACATGTGCACAAACACACACTGGATGGAACAGAATATCTCAGCGGGATTGAGGACGCTTGTGTCACGTGATCATCTCAACTGGAACAGCACACTGATTTCTCAAGTGAATATTCCAGAACGCTGTCAAAACAGATCTGATTTTGATTCGGCACAGAGGACGTGCGCACACCTCTCTGGATCTGAGTTCAAAGGGGCGATCCGGAAAGTTTGATGCCGGATCTCACGAGGGGAAGCCAGCAGATGCTCGCAGTTTTGCTCAAGGCCAGCTGCTGCTTGCGTTCAGATATATTGACAGATTTTCAAAATTACGGGCTTAAGACTCTTACTTTGGCTTCGATCAGTGGAGTCTTTGTGTTTGTCTGGATCTGAGATCAGAGAACTGGACCAAACTCCACACGTTCCGGCTCTTCCTGCTGGAAACAGCGTTGTGATGCCATATGTAATCGGCCATCCATACCAGGATAACTGCAAAACAAGGAGAAATTTTTTCTAGTTTAGTGATCAACCGGGTTCAAATAAATTAAACTAGTTACTATTGTTTTACCTGAACTTCAAGTCTTGTTTTTAATGTGTAAATAAAAAATGTTGTTGGTCACTTCAGTTAACATTAGTTAATGAATTAGAAATGAATTTGTTACAGTGTTTATTAAACTTTGTTTACATTAGTACAGTAGTTCACTGTTAGTCCATTAAATAACGCCAGATACAACTTTTGATTTTACTAATGTATTAGCAAGGTTTTTACAGTTAAATAAAACTAAAAACATAAAAAAACACCTTCTTGTTAACTGAAATATAACTGAAATATAATAAATATAAAAAATAAAAATATAAAAATGCAAACTATAATAGTATCTCGATACTAAAATAACACTGCATCAGTAAATGTTGAAATAACATTAATTAAGATTAATAAATGCTTTGGAAGTATATCTTTCATTGTTAGTTTAATATAAACAAGTTCTAAAGTAAACAAATGCAGCATTACTGTACACTGAAATATAAGCCTTTTTTTTTATTTACGCAATTTAATTAATAGCAAAATTCCATCAAACTGAATTGAATAATCCTTAATCAATTATTAAATTAAAATACGTAAAGATTATTCAGTTCAATTTGATGGAATCTTTACTATTAATTAAATTGCGTAAATCTTTAAAAAACTTTTTTGAGTGTATAGAACTGCTGCTCTAAATGATTACAGTCCGTTTACAGAAGATGAACTTCATTTCATGCCTCACAGATGGAAAGCAGGAGTGTGAAAGGTTGGATGAAGATGAGAATCTCACCATCCATTAACCGCAAATAAATCAAACCACACCGGTGCAGAACTGGAACCAGAACACAACCACTTTGTGCCTAAAACCTCTAATAGTGTGCGATGTGATGGAGGGAATTCGGCGGCTCACAGGCTGACTGACTGAAGCCCTTCAGAGACAAAATACAGAAGGAATGAGAAAAGTAAAGAACGAGAGAAATCGAAATAGACAGAAGCGGCTGACAGCTGGCAGGCCGCTGATATCCGTCATGCTATTGGAGAGACTGTGTGTGAGAAAGACAGGTCATGAAATTTACATGGCCGCACTGCTCTGGAGCGTATGAAGACGAGCTGAGACCCGGATCCCCTGACGCACCTTTGAAGTGCAAGTTGAGCTGCTCAAATCACTGCTGCTCACACACATCTGCACAGAGCAGAGCTCCATGAGATTCTCTCATTACACACACACACACACACTCTGACGGAACCATCTCAGGACGTGTGCAACGGGAAACACTGCAGCATTTCATCTCACACAAACCTCAATAACACTGTGTGTGTGAGTGTGTGTTAGCAAACCTGAGCATGCATCTATTTACTCATCTATATATCTTTTGTTGTATTTATCTATCTAGATATAGCGTTGGATCTATTTAATCTTCTGCCTATCTGTTGCTTTATATCTATCATTGTATTTTTATCTATCTTTGTATAAACATATCTATGTGCATCTATCTACTGTAGTATTCATCACTGAACCTGATTTCACCAAGTTCAACATGTTCCTGGATCAACATTCCAATCAACCAATCAGATTTGAGTGAAAAGTTTACAGTTTATGCCAATTTTAGGAGTACAATCAGGGATGAGTGCTTCTACATCAGTGTTATTCACCGATCATTTCCCTCTGATTTTAGGGAACTTATGGGTAAGGTTAGGGATAGGGATAGAGTTAGGACGGGTCAGGATGTGCAGTATCCATCTACATATCTATTGTTGCATCTATCAATCCATCTTTCATTGCATCCATCGTTATATCTATGCATCTTCAAATCTATTTATCATCTAACTATCTATCGATCTATCCATCACTGTATCTTTGTGTGGCGAGCAGGGTGGTTGCGCGAGTGCTAGTGCGCGTCCCCTGAGAGCCACACTGGTCTCGAGTCTCACGGAGGAGATCCGGGCGGATAAAAGGAGGAGTGACGACAGTGCAGGGAGAGAGAGGACCAGGCCTGGACTTCATGTTGTGTTTTTATTATGTTTAAATGCGGCAGTTGTCCGTGGGGCTGCCGTTTTACTTTCATTTTGGTGTTTATTTTATTAAAAGTTACAATGATTGTTTGCCGGTTCCCATCGCCGCCTCCTTTACTGAGCCTTTAGCTTTAACTTTAAGGGCCCTATTTTAACGATCTGAAACGCAAGTATCAAACGCAAAGCGCAAGTAACTTTGTGGGCGGGTCTTGGGCGCTGTTGCTATTATACCGGCGGGATAAATGACTCTTGCGCCCGGCGCAAATCTAAAATGGGTTGGTCTGAAGTAGCTTCATTATTCATAGGTGTGGTTTGGGCGTAACGTGAAATAAACCAATCAGAGCGACATCTCACATTCCCTTTAAGAGCAGGCGCACTTGTTCCATGGCTGATTGCTATCATAACGGCGGATTTGCCAGACGCACGCCAGGAGCGGTTCACAGCCGAGGAGACCGACGTTCTCGTCAGGGCCGTAAAAGACAGAGAAGTGACATTGGGGATGGAAGAAACCCACCTAAATTAGCTTCGGTTAAACAGGCGAATGATAATTTGGGTAAACGTGTAAGCTAGATTTATGCCTATTTTTTCACATCTTCATGGACACAACAATGATTTCCCTCATGTGTTGATATTTTTCCTTGTAATAATGTAGCCTATGATTTGCAAAAATGTGAACTGCTGCTTCTGTGTAGATGAGAGAATCAAAGTGTATGCGCGTTGTGCACACAAAATAGTATTTTAATAACATGCGCAACGCGCCACTGACTTAAGGCTAGGTTTTTCCTCGTCAGTGGCGGAATTGTTTTCTAAACCTGCAAAATAGCACCAGGGAACGTTTGCGCCGGAACATGCCTCCTCTTTGTGCTGAACAGCCCTGGGAGCGCAAATGCATTTCCTAGTTTACCGACGTGCGTCTGTGGAGGGAAAAGTCCGCTGTGCGCGGGTGCAAAATAGGAATGATACATGCGTCGGTGTACAAAGTAAATTGTGCTGGGTGCAAGATAGGGCCCTAAGTATCTGTCATCTGTCTATCATCCATCGTTGTATCTATGTATCGTTATATCTTTCGTTGCATCTAACTATCCATCTATTGTTGTATATATCTCCATCCATCTATTGATCATTCTATCTATCCATTATATTCCTCAGTGTGATTTATAGTCATCTGGCTGATAATTGCACAAGTCTGCAGTGTCTACAGTCATTCAAGATCAAAACAGTTCCCAGAAAAACAATGGTGTGTGTTGGAAGCGGTCCAGGTCTCTGCCCGTGGCACCATGGATTCCCTGCCTTCTGTTGCGCCTGCACAGGGACGCTTGTGTGTTTTGGTTCAAAGCGCGCCGCTTGTTGTTTTGATTTGAGATTGTATTTGTTTCTGCCTGATAGATGTCTGCAGGCGAGATTCAGGGCACTTCAAACTGCCTCGAACGAGAGCCAAGAACCAGAGACAACTTCTGCTACTGACATCCAACGAGCAAACGGTCTGTTTCAGGCAGAAGAGAGCGTTTCAAATACAATGTTGTTCAAAAACAAAATCACATTTTTTTTAAAAGTCCATAAAAAACATTTGTACTGTTGCAAATTACTATTGACTGAAGAAAAAAAAACATCCCTCACTCCAGTGAACTAAATCATGATGACGTCATCCTTAAAGGGATACTTCAGCGAATAGCATTAAGCTTTTATCAGTAGAAACCTGGTAGTATTTTGGAATGACCGTGCTTCCCTCCCTCATGTCCCCCTGAGACGAGAGATTTCTGTATTGTGTGTCTGGAAAAAAACCTCAGATGACGCAAAAATCGTCATTTAGCTCATCAGAGTCCAGAGGCGAGAGACTACAGCCAGTTGGAGGAGCTCGTTCCGTATGTCTTCAACCCGCCCATAGGGGGATTTCACGATAAAACGCTGTCTTTTCAGTTTCGAGTCGACTAGTAGCCTAGTTGTATCATTTCTTTCGATACTGCAGCGAAGCAAGTGCATTCTGGGAGTTGTTGTCTTTCATCCACATGAGCCAAAAATACTTTTCAAAAATACCAAGGCACCAACTTCTAAAATAATTTCACATTTCTACTACATAAATGACCCAATTTAAATACACATTCATCTTTCCAGCGGTGAAATATCCCTTTAAGAAATCATTCTAGAGTCGGTCCTCAAGAAAAAGCTCTTACTATCTAAAGACAGTTGAAATTGGTTGTGCTACTTAGAGGATTAGTTCACTTCAAAATGAAAATTCTGTCATCATTTACTCACCCTCAAGTTGTTTCAACCCTGTATGAATTTCTTTCTTCTGCCGAACACAAAAGAAGATATTTTGAAGAATGTCAGTAATCAAACAGTTGATGGACCCCATTGACTTCCATAGTATTTTTCTTTCCATACTATGGAAGTCAATGGGGTCCATCAATTCTCTGGTTACCTACATTCTTCAGAATATCTTCTTTTGTGTTCGGCAGAAGAAAGAAACTCACACAGGGTTGAAACAACTTGAGGGTGAGTAAATGATTACAGAATTTTCATTTTGACATGAACTAATCCTTTAACTGAGGAAAACACAATACATATTAATAATGTCTTCCGATACATACACATGCATTTCTAAAGTCTAATTTTGGACAAAAAAAAAAATGCAATTCAGTTTTAATTGGTTGCTCAGAATTCAGTGTAAAAATATGAAATACACTGACAAGCATTTTCAAAAAAGCTTGACAGAAAAAGAAATACGTAGGATCTGAAAACACCTCTTCTTAGTCACAGAAACTTGACCGCAATTACCTTGGAATTCTCCAACATACCACAAGTCACATTCCCTTTCTAGTCCTGCCTCTCTCGCCTGATCTCCATACAGCCTGCACGCGGCCTGTGGGATTCATTATCCAGGAACGCTCTTCCAGATTCTCCATCTCTCCCCCTGCAGCAGTGTTTTGCCCTGGAGCGCTGTATCTATAATTCATCCTTTATCTGGCCCTCACACTCGTGTTTGGTGTTCTACACACTCATTATCCACATCACAAGTGCCGACCGACTGCCTCGCTGCTCTAATGCTGATCTTTGAGGGCTGGTCGCGTATCGACTGTAATCCGGAGTAAACATGAGCCTTCGCTCAGCTACATTATATTGACGTGGTTGTTTTTTGTCATGGGCCAAAGATGCCTGGATATCTGCAGAACAAGTACTTTATGCTTCAAATGTTTGTGACATTGTACCGGATGTGATGTTATTCAGATAGCTATAAACATCTCAACAGTTTTACCAACTTTAACCAATTTTTTCAGCAAGATTCTCTGCAAACTGTTGCATGAAGTTGACAGTCGTTGATCTGAAAGACAAAACCAAATGTAGAAGTTTATACAAATGTCCGCTACAGTGCCACTTAGTTGTTGTGTTTTTGCGCTGTGCACAGCATTTTTTTATTGTTATACAGTAAAAAAAAATCTACACATGGCAAAACTAAACACCTTTACTTACAAAGTGAAATTACACATGATATTATGACTTATTTATGGACAAAAACAACAAAATCAAGTGAAGTGTATGCTAAAAACAAAAAAGAAACTCAATTTATTTTCTGTTTAAATTGTTTATATACACTACTGTTCTTAAACCGTTTTTTATTGTTACCACAGCTGCATTTACTGGATCAAAAATTATTAAATATTACAATTTAAAATAATTTCTTGAATATGTTAATATACTTAAAAATGTAATTTTATTTTAATTTACTGTTCAAAATATCAAATTGACATTTTATTTACTTTTATTTTTAATTGTCATGTACCATGCAAGAATCACAGCACTTTAACATGCAGCAGATTTGAATATGCAACCAGAAATAATTTTTGAGAGTTTGCACTAAGGGAAAGATTATCAATAAATAATAACTAACATTTGGGTCCGTTTCTCAGATAAATGACTTAAAAAATGATGCATGGTGCCTTTAAAGGGATAGTTCACCCAAAAATGAAAATTCTGTCATCATTTACTCTCCCTCAAGATGTTCCAAACCTGTATGACTTTCTTTCTTCTGCTGAACACAAAAGAAGATATTTTGAAGAAAGTCGGTAACCAAACGACTGATGGACCCCATTGACTTCCATAGTAGGAAAAAAAAATAATACTATGGATGTCAATGGGGACCAGCAACTGTTTAATTACCAACCTTCTTTAAAATATCTTCTTTTGTGTTTAGCAGAAGAAAGGAAATCATACAGGTTTGGAACAACTTGAGGGAGAGTAAATGATGACAGAATTTTCATTTTTGGGTGAACTATCCCTTTAATTGATTGTCTGACACTAAAACAACAGGTCAAACATTCTTGAAAAATTCTTCTCTTGTGTTTCACAATGGACAAAATGTCATACAGGTTTGAAAATGTCATGAGAATGATTAAATGATGATTGAATGATTATTTTTTTTGCTGGAATATTCTTTTAAGTTGTTTAGTAAGTATATTTTGACTGACACGTTGCCCTCAGGATTGTTAAGTCTGCCCCTAAGCTCATTTCAGATCATATTGGATAACCTTGTCTGCTTGTCCAAGGTCAGAAAGATTAACACAAACTTCTGAGATGACAAGCATCATGACCCTAAAACTATTTTCAGCCCTTTGCATTACAGACATTGTTACTCGACTACATTACTTCACGTCAGATCACACCACAGCAGAACCCCTTCAGAGCATACGACAGTGAACACTGTTTGACCAGGTAAACGAAATGAATCTTTAACTCTGTTTTGCTATTATGAAACTATATGAAAACTCCCGATGAGGAAGAATCATGAAACTTGTCTGATCTTTAGGAAACTTAAAAGTGCATTAAAATCATCATAATGATGCTTGATTTTACATCAGCAATATATTGTGGACATTCAACAAATCATCCAGAACTAGATCACAGTAACATTCATGGTTCAGGGCAGTTCACATAAAAGGTCTTTGTGCTTGTTTTTATGAGCAGGTTTCTTGTGCTGGTTGAACCTTTGAACTCCACTGAAGCTAAAAACATCCACCCATTGAACCTCATGAGCACCACATGATGATCTCCATTCAGAGCAGCTCTGTGATTGAGTTAACCTTTTAAACAAGGTTATAAGAGGACGGGAAAACAAAGAGTGACATACAGTAGAAACACAGAGAGAGAGGACATGTGTTGGAATAACCAGCTAATATTAATCCAGATGAACATAAAAACCTTTTTGTATCTCCTGATTCTCGTAAGGACAGTTAAAGGCGACAGATGAGAATTATGTCATCATTTACTCGTCCTCATCTCGTTGCAAACCTGTATGACCTGAACACAAAAAGAGATGTTTGAGGTTTTTAATACATCTAAAGCTCATAGATGATTTTTTCCTGTCAAGCTCCATGTACAAAGATAAAAAAGCACCATATGCGTCATAAAGTGTCATTATAGTAGTATTCAAATCTTCTGAAGTCATATGATGCTTTGTGTGAGGAACAGACTCTGATTTAAGTTCTGATTCACCAAAAATCTCTTTCTTATTATTTAGGCTATATAGCACTTTATGTAATACAGATCGTTTCAAAGCAGCTTTATATTAATATGGTATGCAGGAAAATTTAATGTAGTGAAGTTCATCAATATGACACTAATTCGATTTTAAAGTAAAGCAGCTCTACAGACGACAATAGTTATTCAGCTCAATTCAGTTCAATGTTGATTCAATTAATTTCAATAACAGTAGCAATGTTGGAAAATTAGCATTATTTTTTTATTTTAAATTTCTTGTTCAAATTCAGTTCACATTTTTGTTGTTTTCCGATAGTATTAGTGCAGTTAAATCCATAATATTGAATATTAACTGTCTATTAATCGCATATATTCTATATTTCTGTAGGTTAACGATTGGCCCGCAAATCCAGAGAAAATGACTTAATTTTAATTGTTAGTCAAACATTGTTTGAAATAGAAGAAAATTGGAAAAGTGCTTCAGTAAAACAAATGCATAAATGGGAACATAAAGACAACGACGACTTCTGTCTAATTGCTAAATGAAAGCTCCACAGCTTTTATTTGACATTTCCTTCCCAATCGGACATGGTCTTTGTAACAGTGTTTAAGTTGGCATGCTGTGTTCTCAGCCTAAAGAAAGAGAGTGCTGAATGCTGAGGAGAAAAGCTGAAGGATAAAGAAAGGGAAACGTTGCACTCCCGAGTTAAACGCGCAGCTGAAGCAACAGATGCTGCGCCAGATCGCCGTGAATCAAGCAGATCCGTGGCGTGTGTCTTTACACATGCATTCAGACTCCACAAGCTTGTTTCTCTTGCTTTATCAGAGCCAGCGCTCAATGGAAAACCTGAGACTTAATCGCACATCTGTTAGCAATCGCGTCACTGTTCATTGTACAATACAATGGCTTACTTGGGACTGTTATCAACTTTCAGGTTTGTATGGATAATAGGAAACAAATGATACGGTCAGATTCTAATACAGACCTAAAAATAATAGAATTTCACTTTGCTTGAGGAGTTACAACCTTTAATAATTTCTGGCATAACGTTAGCAGAGAAAATAATTGCGTTGTAAAATGTTTAAAGTCCACATGAAATCAAAATTGACCATATTTACTTTGTTTGCCTAAATTGATCGTTTTGTGGTGAACAATTCATCCATGCAAGTCAATCCACACAAAAAAATGTTTTGGCTTCGTAATCTTTAATCAAAATCTGAAAATGTCCCTCCCCTCTGCTTTGGAGGACCTTCCCTGATGACGTAGGTTTGACGGCTTGGTTTGGGAAACGCTTAACCACTCCCCTCAAACCGTTAGTCTGTTATGAGCAGAGATGGAGAGGAGGAGCGCTAGAGTAAAACTCTGCCCTCTGTTCAATATTCCGTTTCACTGGGAAATACGTCACAACACTGGAGAAAAGTCGTTTGCAACTTCCGGTTCACGCGGACTTTAATTGATCCTTTCTGAGGTGAAACTACTTTTCTTTGTGGATGAATGTCTGATGTCATTAAAGATACACTGTGTAACTTTTTAAGTTGATTCTTAGCAAAAAACACTTTGTTCTATCAAAAGTATATGTGCTCATTCATGTGTAATTCCACCAACTAATAAAGTATTCTCGTAAGCGTAAAATCTGCCATTTAGAATACATACGAGCGAGTCGCTCGAATGGCGGCAGCCATGTTGCGTCTCCATCTTGAAAATACATTAGCCAAAGAGGGACATACCTGGAAATTCAAGTTTCGCCTTTCGCGTTTTACACTCGGTGACACCGTGACGAATGCGAGGGGGAGATTACTCGCGACTGCCGGCAGATTTGAAAGATTGCTGAAGATGGAGGATCACGCCTATTTTCGAGGACATGTAGCAGAGTCGCCAAGGAAGCGAAAGAGAGAATTAAAAAGTCAACGCGACAGGCAAATCAGCAAGACCAAAGTCAATACTGGAGTAACTTTTCCCAGATGGAAAGAGCTCATGAGGAGCAAAGATTTTAAAACGGACGCCGAAGTTGCCTGCTTTCTTCTCGACAGGTAATTCAGCCTATTTGTGTAAATTCGAAGTTTTATAGTTGCTTGTCTAACCATAGCATGTTTGAGCATAACGGCAGAACGACCTCTAGTATAACTTGCGTTACTTTTCCTTGCGTCAGTGGTGAAAAAGTATTGTTTACCTTGTAACATAAATCTGTGCTGCGACGGATCACAGGTGATCAATAGTTTTAAAAGCGCAATTTTTGCGAAGTCGAACTGGAAGCCATGTTAATCTTGGAATAATAGGGCCACCGTAGGAGTTAAAACGCCCTCGGAATTGAAAGGAACAGAAACTAAGATTCACTGGGTAGTCATATACAATTTCACCGCTAGATGGGGGAAAATATCACACAGTGTAGCTTTAAAGGGGCTATATACAGAATTCAGAAACCCTTGTTATTAGCAACACCAGTGGCCGTTAAGTGAACTGCAGCCAGCAACTTACTGCTCATGCTTGCACTTGTGCACATGTAAAGTACAAGAGACTGAACGTAATTCAGTGCCCTAATATACTCATGGCAAAGTTATTTTTTCGTTATTTGCTTAGAAGTAAAAAGAATTTCGAAATGCGAAATGAGAGAGTTTGAATTAGTCCCTTAGACACATGACATTACAGTACAGAATAACTCTTTTGGCAGTATCCAGAACATCGTATAAGCATTCATTTAATGTGTCTTAGAACAGAAAAGAGGCTCTCTGGAGCGTGCAAATAAAGTCCTTCATTTAAAAATTAGTCTACAGGCTTGCATAGACAACCTAGGAAGTCTGGGAAGGTCTCATGAAAAACTGCCATGACAATGCAATGGTGGAAATCAATGCAGGACACATATATTCACATGTACTGAAGGATAAACATCCCTATAATCCTCCGTTTCAAAGAACAGCTGGAATTCCCGGCGCTCTGATTATTCCCGGTCCTTTGTTTTGTGCAAGAATGAAATCTTTCACTGCAGAGTCTCCCAAATCAGCTCGACGCACGTGAAATGGTTTGGGAGAGAGCTATGAATAATAGATTTGAGGCCGTTGCCTCCTGTGGCGAGGTGATTGCTTCATTAGCCATGATTAGCACTGCTCAACTCCCCAACACACAGACCACACAACTGTAGTCAAAACTAATCTCATATTTCATATTCAGCGTGACCTACTTAATTTAGGGGTAGACTTATAAATATTGACTTTCTGTACTGAATACCTCCAGTCTAAGATGAAAAAATGCCCTAAAACAGTTTTACTTACTAAGCAAAAGTTGATCAAATCTTTAGTGCCACATCAAAGCAGAATGAATCACTATTCCCATGAGCACTTAAAAAGGCCGGATAATTAGTCAGACAATATTCCTTCTTCTGCTGTCATTATTTATTTGATCAGGTTATAATTTATTATTTTATGCACTTTATTTATATGTTTATAATAAATCTTTTGAATGAATCTCGAATAGTGTGACAAGAAAAAATCGGAAAAGATAAATTTACTCTAAAATAACAAAACAGATTTAAGGAATTTAGTTAAAGGGGGGGGTGAAATGCTCATTTTCACTCAATCTCCTGTTAATCTTGAGTACTTATAGAATAGTATTGCATCCTTCATATCTCCAAAAAGTCTTATAGTTTTATTATATTTATAAGAGAAAATAGGCTGTACCGAGTCTTTCCGGAAAAAAACGAGCGTCTGGAGGCGGGCCGTGTGGGCGAAGCCAGAGCCATAGAGAGAATCCGTCGATCTGGGCTTTGTTTATAAAACATTCATCATCGAAATGCAGGGAACAAACAGTCTACACAACTCGTTTCTGCATCCACTGTTCCTAACGCTGGGTTCTTTGGTAAGCTTTCCCTCACCAAAAACACTTTGGAGACACTATGCAGCGCTGCCGATGATTTCCTGTTGAAGCGCGTTGAGGTGCGCGGTCGCGCTTTTCCGGGAGAAATGCTCATATAAGGAGTTCCACTCTGGTCTACGTCATTAGATCCACGGTCAAAAAAAAAACAGCCGAAACTTGTACCAACCCGGAAGTAAGATTTTCGGCACAGAAATTCTCCGTTATTCGTCCAAAATATTTTTAAAAAACTTTGGCCATGTTAAGCATGAGAATCCATCTCTTTAACACTGTAAACAACTCTGAATACATGAAACACCATTGTACCCCCCCTTTAACCAAGTCGCAGATGGATCCAATGTTTTGAGGAGAATGTGCGGCTGTCAATGACCACGCCGGTGTGGATCCTGTCATTCGCAATCACAGATTCTACTTTTGGAACTATGACCAACATAAGAATTTTCACTAGAAAATGTCATCTGAACAAGTAACATCCACTTTTGTTCTGACCAACTAAGAAAAAAAAAAGCATTGCAGTAAATCGCGCTGATTAAATCTACACTCTAAAAAATGCTGGGTTGTTTTAACCCAATGTTGGGTCAAATATGGACTAACCCAACGTTGGGTTAAAAAATGCAATTTAAAAATGGACAAATTGCATTTTGGACAAAATCAAAAATGGACAAAAATGCAATTTATAAAAGGACAAATTGCATTGGTTACATTAAAAATGTAATCCAACGGCTGGGTTTGTCTATTTTTAAATTGCATTTTTAACCCAACGTTGGGTTAGTCCATATTTGACCCAACATTGGGTTAAAACAACCCAGCATTTTTTAGAGTGTAATGATCGCTTATCATATCACATCAAACCGTGCAAATTATACTTTGTTCTCAAATTGTTAATGTTAACAATGTTAATGCTACATTTAATGCCCTTCCTATCCTGGTCATCCTTGTTTTCGCATGGGCCGGTTGCAGTCTCTTTTTGTCTGTAGCCACTCTGAAGTCCGAAGTCTTTCGCGTTTTACAACGGGTGAATCTCCAGTTGTCACTGGTGATTGTCGTTTGAACCTTTCTGGATCCACCATCAAATTGCTAAGTTTAATTATATCAAGTGCTGTGAGAAAAGGCTATAAATCTCCACCTCCAACATCCTCACACTCATACTCTACTAGCCGAGACTCTTCTTTATGTGGACAGATGTGACGTAATGACGCAAAGACATGCTCGAATTTCCCGTGGAAATCCACCAGTACCACTGGAATTAAAAACTTTATTACAAGCTTACCGTTTGCAATCGAGCTAAGGCAAGCAGAGAGTTTTGAACACTGGCTGGTTTTGTACTTGCTCAAACATTTATTTTGGATAATTTTTAACCCAAAAAAGTTACGAACTGCAGCTTTAAAATATATTGAAATAGAAAAGTTATTTTAAATTGTAAAAATATTTCACAATATTACAGTTTTTACTGTATTTTTGATCAAATAAATGCAGTCTCGGTGAGCAAAAGAGACTTCTTTCAAAACATTTTTAAAAATAATAATAATAATTGCACATTTCTAAACGATAGAACCTCAAATAAGACCAGAAACAACAGCTAGAAACAACTTAATTTGACATCAGTGATCCTAACAGGTTATTCAGGACATATTTACATGTTTTAGTGAATTGTTGGGGCACTGGGAAACTCCTTCAGGAACTGGGACTGGTCTGGACATTCTAACTGCAATGTAATTGAGAAACAGGGTTTATGAGCAGTGTCGAGTAAAAAAGACGTGTTGCATTAATCTCATTCCGTTGGAAGTGAACAGCTCTCTCAGAGTCAGACTGTTTCCAAATCAAGTGAATCACAGCTGGTGGTGTAAGTGCACTTGAAAGGGATGTTTTCCCTTCTTTACTACGAGCCGTTTGTGACAACCCTGATGCATTAGTCCAACAGGGCTGCTTTGTACCTTACTGTCTCAGACAAGAAAACAGCCGTCAGATCCTTTTGTCGTGCAAATAACACCGGAACGAGCGCTTAATGGTGTCCTGCCGTGGCTATGCAACTCCCGACATGTTAAAACCGTCAGTGACGGGTCGGGAAATGCTGCCATGCTTCCTGCAGATCAAACAGCAGGACAGATAGAAAGGAAGCGATCTGTCGGCACGTTGGCTCACCCTTCTCTCCGCTCTGGCAGTGAAGGGAATCCTGGCTGACCGACAGGATTTGATAACAATCTGAGCTTGCTAGAATTCCCTGTGAGCAGAGCGTGAGACACGGAGGAGCCAGGTCTTGCCGGGCAGGTTTCTTTCCTTTACAGACACACACAGGAAAGAGAGATCGTTGTTGACAGCTTAACCTCTGGGCTCAGATACAGATCTCTGCTGACAGACTGAACCAGAACTGTCACACGACTGATGGGTGTCTCCTTCTCATTTAATAACGCACCTTTCCTGGTGCATTAAAGTTTGTTACGCACACTCTATCAGATCTGCAATGCATGTTCTTCACAGGCTTAAAAAAAAAAAAACATTTATTTTTAGTTCTTCTGCTGTTTATTTCCTAAAAAGCATATCAAACTATCATATTTGATATGCAAATTTCTATTTATTAGTATAATTATTAGTATCATTGTAAAAACGTTCACCTTCAGCTTGAGGTTCATCCCATACACAAAAGAAATATATATAACTATCTGTCATTTTACATTGCAGTCATTTAAATGTAAGTACAATATTTATTATAGCTGTGTGTCATAATACAGTAGTGAAATATGGTAGCCTGTAGGGCTGGGCGATATGACGAAATATATCGTCTGGACGATAGAAAATGTCTATCGTTTTATATAAGGCTCTATCGTTTACGCCACGATAAGGCGTTTTACGGCAGAATTAACCTCACGGCATGCCCATGCACGCTGCAATACATAAACAAACATGGAGGAAGACGGTAGTAGACGCGGTTCAGACCAGGGTAAGTTAATTCTCAACTAGATGACCAGCCAACCCAACCCGTTAGTAGCTCCACAACAGCGCGCATCTGTGCATTCATTCATTCACACACACACACACACACACACACACACACACACACACACACACACACACACACACACACACAGAGAGAAACGCGATTCATATTTAATCAGTCTTTTTGCGTGTACAGACACTATTGCGATTAGAACAAAGCAAATATAGAACTGACCTATTCCTCAACCGGATCCGTTGCTCCTCGAAATGAAAACGAGGTGAACCTGAAAGTGAACATATCCAACTGATTGTAGGTGTTCTGTTCACATGTTTGCGTGAATCGCCTCAGATTATTTCCGTTTGAATAGCGCGCACTCTCCGTAAGATCAAAGTCAACAGAATATTTTTAATCTCTTTTGCACTTATAATAATAAAAAAAAACCTATCGCGCCGGCGCGATTGTCGAACCCAGGGGGTTAAAAAAATAGATTTTCGCCAAAAATCCTCTTTGGCTCCGCGGCTGCCATGGTAAACAACGTTAGCCGACTGAAGTCTCACGTCACGTGCGAGTCAAGAGCGAAGTGATTGACATGACCAGGCTACCGTAGCTATGGCTTGGATTCGTTAGCAAACATTGCCCCCCTGTGGTATTTGCATATTACTATCACAAGCATAATGTTGCAACAGCGAGACCGGCCAATGTTAGAGACCCGGCCGGTAATGGAATACAGGCCAATATTAGAGGATTTACGGTAGACTATTCATGAACTGAATTAACAGAAAAATTGCTATATCGTTATGTATATCGTTATCGGGATATCAAATGAGCTATATCGGGATATGAAATTTTGGCCATATCGCCCAGCCCTAGTAGCCTGTGGGAAAAGGTAGAGGAATTACTATGATCAAAATACATTTTCAACCCTTCTTTAGCAAGCTAAACATTTTATGACCATATATTTTGTCATATATTTTACATTACATGTTATACATGTAAATATATTTCACATATTTCATCATATATTTTTGTTATATTTCAGAATATATTTTAAAATGGTAAATATAAGTGAACAACAATGCAAATATATTTCAACGTATTTGGAATATATGCCACATATATTTTTGACACTTTAAAATATATTTTAATATTTTTTTTTCTGTATGGGATGTGTCTTTTTGCTGTGAAATCTTTACTGATATTGTTAGTAATATTAGCAAGATGAACACTTACTGAAGCAACTTGTCTTCAAGCCCGATTTGGACTTGTCTTAAGCCCTATTTGGATGGGATTAACTTTACAAGGGTAGATGGAGTAATGTAATTTTACCGGAGGACGTCTGTAATATTAATGGCCAATTCGCAGGGGATAAGATATCTCAGTAAAACTAGCAGAAGTGGGAGGGGTAACTCGATTTGAGCATCGCCGTCGCTCCTGTCGTCATGTAGGCCTACATTGGTTTGCCACAGACTCGTCCCAGCGTCTAGAACGCAACTGGATGCTTTTTCAAGCGTCTCCATACTTGAAAAAACACGGAAAACTACTTTTATACAGGAAATGACAAAATATTTACGTACATATTTACAGCGGGTCTATTCGCACGGGATTAGTATTACCTGAGGTCATTTTTCCGGACCTTTTTACTGAAGTTAAAAGTCGCCGTAATCTTTACTGACATTGTCCGTGATGATTACTGAGACGGCACATTCGGACGGGACTTTAGGCTTACTTTCCATACTTTTATTTGTTCATCTCTCATCATTGCATTGCACAGGCTTTAATCTAAAGTTCAGAGCTCTGATCATAAAATTAAGCATTTAAATATCATCTTACTAAGAAATTGTTGGTAACACTTTATATTACGTCCCGCAAACAACTGTGTAAGTAAACCGAAATTACGGTGTACGTTTCTGTAATTATAGTGTACTTCCGTGTAGGTATAAGGGAACAATATGTTAAGTTTTGGGTAATAAAGGGGTAACAAGCAGATATACAACCTGCAAAGAACTTCGTAAGTAAACCGAAATTACGGTGTACGTTTCTGTAATTATAGTGTACTTCCGTGTAGGTATAAGGGAACAATATGTTAAGTTTTGGGTAATAAAGGGGTAACAAGCAGATATACAACCTGCAAAGAACTTCGTAAGTAAACCGAAATTACGGTGTACGTTTCTGTAATTATAGTGTTCCTCTGTGTAGGTATAAGGGAACAATATGTTAAGTTTTGGGTAATAAAGGGGTACAACCAGATATACAAGCAAATTATTTATAATGTAATTATTTTAAAACTAACAGGTACCTATTCTGTTAATATATTCCAGGCAAAAATTGTACATCTGTTGTATATAAAAGTTTTTAGCACATTTCTGGCAAAATATGTCATTGTGCAATGTAGTTAGAGGGTAATTTTAACATTTGTGGGTTGTAAATTAAACTTTTTCGAAAAACATTGGCAATGCTATTTATTGGCTTTTCTTACTAAACTACTTAACGTTAAGCCATAAAAATTTGTTTGTGCTATGATTTTAATTTAGAACGTACCATGTTGTACTTAGTACTTACCTTATCACATTGTATTGCAATGACACTTAAATGTCAGGGCAAATATACTGTGTAATTAAAAGTTTTTTTTGTTTTCGTATTGTTACATAGTAAGTAGTGTTTGTTACCCGTTTCAACTGTGTATTTCAACGCATTCTCATCCTAGGGCGTCATATACATATACTACATTTCGTCAACATCCGACGCACATGGCACCCTTTAGCGTCAATATGAGACGCAGATTATGGGTAGGTTTAGGTCTGGGGTAGCGCCTTCTGACCCATATTTATCTGCATCTCATATTGACGCTAAAGGGTGCCATGTGTGTCAGATGTTGACGAAATGTCAAAAGCGTCAGTATATGACGCCTTGGGATGAGAACGGGCTGTGTATTTAAAGGGTAAGTGTAACTCCTGCGGGCTGTAAATTAAAGTGGCGCTTGTTACCCCCTTGTTCTGTGTAGTTACATGGTAAGTGCAGTAAATATACAATAAAGGATCCCATTTAATTTCTGACTTTTATTTTGCAAAAAAAAAATCAAACACTTTTTCATCTTAATAAAACATTGTCTTTTCTACAGTATACTCAAACAACAAAGTAACACATCATACCCCCCCCCCCCTTTATTTGCTTCTCTTGCTTTTCTTCTTCTTTTCTTGCTCTTCTTGTACCTGTTAGTTTTAAGTAATTACATTATAAATAATTTGCTTGTATATCTGGTTGTACCCCTTTATTACCCAAAACTTAACATATTGTTCCCTTATGGAAGTACACCATAATTACAGAAACGTACACAGTAATTTCGGTTTACTTACGCAGTTGTTTGCGGGTCGTAATATAAAGTGTTACCAAATTGTTGGCAGATATAGAGTGACAACTGATATTTATATGCATTTTTAGTGGTAGTCTGCTGTACTGTTATAAAGATCTCATTGATTTACATTACATCAGAATTTTATCTTACTTTTAGGCCATATATTAATATCAGCAACTGCACCAAATTGCATATGTTTGCTCAGTTTGGGCCTCTGAATTAAACTGAGGTGTTGTTTCCTCTGTATTCTCAAAATCAGGAATCGGATACTTCCACTTATTGATTCCTGTACACATATTTTAATGTGGTTTTAAATCATATAAGCGGAAGAGACAAAATATTTTGTCTAAAGGTTCAATTAACTGTTTCATAATTTTTTTTTTTACTGAATATTATTTCATGTCAGGCTTTGAAGGGTTAATAATAATAGTATTTATGCATTCAACATTAGTGTAGTACATTAACAAGCTAAAAACACAAAAAAGCATGCTTATACAGTTAAATGTATCAAATTAATAGGAAATACCCAACATGCTAGGCAAAAAGTGAATATTATAAAATGACTTGGGAAATGTGATCTCTCAAAGGCGCATTAACAGAAAGCCAAGACCACCTCGAACTGATTTTAAAAACGTCTGAGACCACACGCAACACGAAGACAAGACTATTAAGCAACCATTTATTCTGGACATGGTCCTTGGCGACTCGCCGCACATATTCTGTGGTTTTGCAACAGTGAAACGAACCGAATGAAATGTTCTTGCACTCAAACCTCACTGAAGAAAAGCCTCACCTCATTCTTTCGCCTTCAGAAAACGTCCTTGGCTGCCTAAGAGTGAGCGGTAGAGTGACAGAAAAGTAATTTGCTGCCTGTGAGACTGATGCCAGTGGCTTATGAGATGTGGTTTATATAGACAGATCTAGCCTGGCGTATAGGTACTTGCCCCAAGGCTGCAGAGAACTGAATCCGTCTGCACCAGAAAAATCCCTCCAATCATCTGAAATGGATAAAAAAAAGAGAGAAAATTGGTTATTTTAGTTCAAACAGACTGTTATGCACTATAAAATTATGCACTTTATAATGTGAAAGCCATAATAATTTAGACATTCAAAAACATCTGATCTGCACATTGAACATCTATGCTAAAAGGATGCAAGACACTCGCATTTACAGACACAAACTCATTTAAAATGCAAGCTGACGGAATTGTGCTCTTTATTTAGGCTGCGATCCTGAACTACATTTAGCTAAACTAATTAGTACTTGAGCAGTGTGTAAGCGAAAGTGATGTGTTGTGGTTGTATCTCTTTGGTTAAAAAAGCCCAAGAATTCCTAGAGCAAGAACATTTGCAAGCCACCTGCATATTTAATATGCATGTCTGCATACTTCATGTTCATGTGATCTACCACAGAACAAACCACATGCCATTTCTTTTCCAAAAACATTCCACACACCCGGAGATGTAAACATCCATAATTACACACTGGGATTTGGTGCATATAGTCCTGTGGACTATTTTCTGTAACCATGATATGAGTTTACAGGACATGTTTGGTGTTTAATATAAAGTAGCCTATCATATTAAAAGGTCCCTGGAAATTCACACAATTGACAATTTACACTACAAAGATTTGATCACACTCATGGTGCAATAAGACAGCACGTGGAAAATGTGCAATTGTCAAAGTAATTTGAGCCCATTCATCAAAAAGCAGACAAAAAATGCGTAGTGCGCAGGATTAACCTCCGAGACAGTCATACATACACATACAGTATGAGCAAAAAACCTTCCTCAAAGTCAGACTAGAAAGTTTCTGTGTGAGGAATGTGCATCAGTACTGATCAATTTCTGCTTTAATAATTCATTCACTTGCTCTATTCTGCTTTAGCCAGCAGTTGACATCAGGGATACCTTTAGATATTGTGGGAATTAAAGCTTGTAATCAGGCATGCAATGTGCAATTCTGAAAACACCTTTGTATTTCTCTGAAAACTTCAAAGACATCACAGCAAACCCTCACATCTTCAAGGTGAAAATGTGTGTACTCCATTTTATCAAGCTTGAGGAGAGAATCCAAGAGAATTAGCACAGAAAAATTAAATTGGTCTCATTGAGGCCTAGCGCTAGAAGACATACATTTTTAATGTGGCGACTGCACCACTCCACTCGCGGTGCCGTGATTTCTGATCAGCCTCTGAGCTAAAGCTTAACTTTCCACCCTGTCAGCTTAAAATAACAGAGAAAGCAGAAAGAAACAAAGGCTGAGAGTTCAACTGTTTGCTCCAAAACACTCTTTTCACGCTGTAATTTTTGCCTCATTAATATCAGTATACTACTACTAGGAAAAACTCAAGGAGAAGGGATAGGAATCAATTTTTAAGAGAGCATCAAATAATGTCTTTAACTACATGCAGCACCAGTCAATAGTCATGCTGAGTCAGACTCATGGTTTCGAATTGGATTTTATTGAATTAATGACTCAGTGAGTGACTCATGTTAATGCATTAACCTGGATTTCATTTTAGGCCCATGACGCCATCCGAAAACGCATACTTCTTTACTATATACAGTAGTAGGCCTAGGTGAAAAACAGTACATTAAAAGGGTAGTATGTTCGAATTCACAGTAACTATATAGAATATACTTTTGCAAATGACTTAGTAATTACTTTTTCCTAAGAAGTACCTATAGAGACTATGCTATTTCGGACGCAACCAATGATTTTAAGTAGGGTGACCATACGTCCTCTTTTTCCCGGACACGGATATCGGACCCAAAATGTCCGAGATTCGGCTTTTGCTTTCTACAGTCGCCATTCATTATGTTTACATTATTACATTTTTTGACACTGACACGTACGTGCCAGCTTTGCAGGTCATGCATTCTGCTTCACACGGATCCCGATCGAGAAGAAAACACAGGAATTTCCTTAGCAATGCTAAAACGCATATCACGCAAATCACTTGTTTAGCGTTCATGTAAACACTACATTCAGATTCACCAATCAGAATGAATTCAGTCCGACTGAAACAAAAGGCATGCATGTAAACATAATGAATGGCGACGGTAGAAAGCAAAAGCCGAATCCCGGACATTTTGGGCGATCCGATATCCGTGTCCGGGAAAAAGAGGACGTATGGTCACCCTATTTTAAGACTCAAATGTTAAAGAAATCACATTAAATAAAATATGCTATTTAAATAAAGAAAGACTATTTCACTAAGATTATGCAAGATAATGCAATGCATTTTTGAACTGACATCCCGAACGGCTCCAGGGGAATGACACCGGATTGAATTCACACCAGCTAAACTCTGTGGTCAAACAGACTCAAGATGCACTGAAAGCGTGAAAGTGTCCTATGAGGCTCGCCGAAGCGAGGATTAAACTGGATTCTCAGAACACGCAAAGCACTCCTTGAAAGCAGCGTATACGTGCAAAACACAAATGACTGGGAGAGTCGTCAGATACAGTTATTATGAGATTATACGAGCACTGGATTAACTTGTAAGAGCATAAATATTTTGTGTTGCTAATGGGAGGTTTTGCCGTGCGTTGACTGATGGATGACTGATTTTACTGGGGATTTCAGAGACAGCAATGAGAGACAAGTGCTCATTATAGGCTACTGCTGCCCTGATCAAAACATGATGAAATAACTGGAGGGAAAAGAGAAGAGAGAGAAGAAAAAAAGAGGAGGCTGTGAATAGGGACGGGAATCATCAGAAATGTAACTTTTCCGGTTACTCTAAGACCGATGAAAATGTTTGACGAGTCGGAAGTAAACAATTGAATCCCTTCACAAAGTGCCCTTCCACAAGTCTATTAGCAAAGGGCACATACGATGGTCACTTCAAGGAAGCGATTTTATTGTTTATGGTCATGTGACCCTGGGTGGCAAATCACGATTTATTTTAAAGCTAGATGGCGGGAAAGTTTGAGTTATATAAACAGAATAAGTTATTTTGTTTCTGATCAGGGTTCCCACGAGTCCTTGAAATCCTTGAAAGTTTGTGAAACAAAAAGATCTGAAAAAAAGAAAAGTCAAGGCCCTGGAAAGTTTTTGAAAATAAATATGCATAGATGTAGGTCCTTGAAAGTGCTTGAATTTATTTTGTGCAAGAAGTTTTCTGGAAAAAATTCCATATTCCCTCCGCTCCGCTAATGTGTTATTTCGTCAACACTTCGTGGCCTATGCATACTAGCTTGCTTTATTTACGTTATGTTGCCATGATGTTCACGCGCGCAAAACTGTAACAATGTATCTTACAAGGTAACACGATGTGTCCCCACATTAAATCCTTGAATTTAAGGGTATTGGACCTGGAAAGGTCCTTGAATCTGAGTTAACCAAGGTGTGGGAACCCTGTCTGATATATTACACACATTTTTATCAATCATTTCATATGACGTTTAATCAAGTGTCATAGGTAACATTTTTTGTAATATTAGATACATTAGGTTAATGTGACTATACATGCAGAAGAGACGGCAAGTTTTCAAGTTGAGAGCAGAGAGGGATCACACTCACACACATATAACACATTTAAAAAAACGTCATTATAAAATGTACAGTATATTTATTTGCAACAATTATTAACAGCAATGACAAATTCCTGTTGTAAGAACAGCTAATGTGATGATGAATGCCATGCTGCAATGTCGTGTAACTTTCCAGGTGAAGATAATGAGGAAATTACGTTGTCTTTTATTGCTCCCTTCGCCAAGTGCGTTCCAAACGGCTACATGATAGGCAAGGGCTCTGTTCGGAGTGAGGGATGCTCTTCGCCCATCAATTCTTTTGCCATAATGCTGTAGATTCAGTGCTGGCACCGGCTTTTTTGTCAGACCCTTTTATTAAAGCATTTCACCCACATCGGTGGAATAATGTACATGTTTGACCAATTCATTGAAATGAATGTCATGAAATCATTCAATTTCATACACAGTATATTACTTAAAATATACGCTCTTGATTCCCAACATGAATCTTGAATACTAGGCAAATGACAGATTTTTGTATTGAAAGAATACAAGAATACTGCTGCAATGCATTATGAGATTGCCTTATTTGTAATAGACTGCTAAAAAAACACTTCTTAACACTTTCTAACACAATAAGGAAAAAGTAACTGAAAAGACACAAAAAAAATCTAGAATGTGTTTTACATGCAACCAAATCGGTTAGCAATCAGATTGATGTCTCAATTAGACTGAATAGCCTTCATGAAAACACCTCAATCAATCAGACTGAGCTTGATCCGAATGAAATGTCTTATGGATTTGAAACATTCAGCATGTAAACGAAGGGTGTAGATTTGAAACATTCAGCATGTAGGGTGTTGGCACTTGCAATGCCAAGGTCATGGGTTCGATTCCCAGAGAAAGCAAGAACTGATAACAATGTAAATGTGTACCTTGACATGCAATGTAAATCACTTTGGATAAAAGCGTCTGCCAAATGCATAAATGTAAAAGATATGTCACCAAGGCAAACACTACATTATACTCAGCTGGCTCTGGTGACTTAACTGTCTTTCTCTGGTTCTGGACGCAGCAACTGCACGTGCGCTGAAATTTGTCATTTTGTCAAATAATGCAATGCACATGCAAATGAATATGTGAATCAGATTGTAAAGTTTAGGATCCAATTAAACAGAACTTCTAGAATCTACAATCGGATTGATTCAATCAGATTGATGAAAATTAGTAAATGTAAATGTATACTGACTGTTTCTGCTGTGTAAGGGGTGATTCACACAGCATTTCGCAGGCACAGGCAGTGGAATGAAAAAAGCAAAGAATAGAGGCAAAAGCTATACTTTTAACTTGTGTGACAATGCAGAAAATGTGAATGCATTTGCATGTAGAAGTGCAGATTAATAATCCCCTATAATGAACTGAACTATCCGGATATTTCAGCCAGACGCCACTACAAAACTCCAGATTCTGAAGGGATTTCTCAATATTGTCTATGTAAGGAGAAAAAAACACTTTTCTTCCACAGAAAATCGCATACACTCTTTGACTGAGCCTTGAAAATAAAAACAAACCCTTTACATGCCTGGAGGCAGTGGTACAATAATAAACCCATCCTTCCCAACAGTTAATTCCCAACACCGCTTCTGAAGCAAAGGCATCTAAGTAAAGCAGATGCCTCTTTTCTCTGGAACATAAACCAGCACTTTAGAGAGGGGTTTGTATCAGGTGACTCCCACAGGAGCGGTGTGTCTCCCTGGAGAATCTGTGCGATGTGAAACTGGAGAACCTTGTCATAATGCCGTGTCCTTAGAGACAAACCTGGCAGCAGCACCAATGCCTTTGCAGCTGCCGCGCGCTGAATGAGTTACGACTAACTTCCGTGCCAATGCATTTGAAGATTTGGGAAAGGTGAAGAAGAAGGACATTCAGCCGTTCAAGTATTCCAATCGGGATCTTCAACACACGCTCAAAGAGACGACCTTGTTCTTCTTGTGTCCCGGAACAGGCCACATGAAAACCATCTCCAGCGTTTGGAGAGACGCCCGAGGGCTTTTCTCTTCAGCCAGCAGAGACAGAGTTTTTTGTTATGGTCTCATTATTTTAGCTTGTACGCTCTTGCCCAGGATATATTGCTTCAACTTTAACTGGATCCCATCTTTCAACACAGCCCATTATCAAATGGACACCTACGGAAGTCCAGGCTTGTTACTGCTATTGCTTGTTCTGAGATGATTGTCTTGCAATTTCCAGGCACTCCGACTGATTTCATCATAAGTGCGACCTGACGAGTGCTTGTCCAAAAACACTTTAAATGAATGGTGAACATTCACCAAGAAAAAATTACTTTTAGCAATGACTAGACGCAACACTAAACATAACAGAAATTTAAAACATCAAACACAAGTAAAAACTTCAAAAAGGACAGCTTATGTGTGTGTACATTTTATTAATCTAATATATTATCATATATAACATATTATTGCATATAATAATTAGGTTTTATGTATCGAATTCTGATTCTGCTTATCGATTCCTAATTTCGATTCCAGTAAAACTTAGATATCATTCACATTTATTCTAAGTCTTATTACAAAACATTTTATTGTAGCTGAATACCATAAACATCTGGCTTAAGAACACTAACGCAAGGAACTTTTGCCTATGGTTTAAAAAAAAAAAACGTAGCAAAAACAACTAGCCGAACTAATATAAATTTCAGGCATCATTAAAGACAAGTAAACACAGTAGGCTAATTAAAAAAGAACGATTAAATAGGACAACTAAATACAACTGAACAGAGATACGATTGTAATAAACATTGTTTTAAGATTTTCAGGTACATAATAAACTGCAATCAAATGTAAAATAACACTGTACCTTATAAATAAAATATAGCCTACATTACAAATATAGTTACAAAAGTTATTCAGTCAAGAACAGCGAGTGAATTTTCTCTGTCTTTTGCTGTTTGATTAATGTTATAATAGAGACTGCAGCAGGAATATTAGGCTGCTGTCACTTTGAGAGCTGCACGGATCCAATATACTGTTACACGCACTTTCTTTGTCAACTGTTTACATTCACTTAAGACATATCCTACTGTGTTTATGAGGATATTTTGACATATTTTTGTGTGTTTTTGTCAGTTCAAGTGCAAGAAGACACGGAGGAGAACTCAGTTAAGTATCGCGTTATACAGTATGAGAGGCAGCTTTCTGTGTGCACGCCGTTTTGGATGTGTGTGCAGCACAGAAAACACGTGGGTCTTCTTGCACTTGAATGGTTTAAAGTCAAATTAAAATGAACACAAAGGAATCGATCAGCGGAATCGAAATGCATGTGTCTTATCAAATCCACATTTCTTGGAAATTCGGAACCGGTTCTAAAATGGATCCAGTTCTCGATACCCAACCCTAATAATAATTATGTAATAATTATCAGCAGGGCCTGGCACTCTCTCAGGCCTCTGCCTGGATTTGCGCTTGATCTCTATCATAATAATTATATGCAATAATTTTTAAAATAAAACCATCAAATATGTATTTTTAATTTCACATTGTCAAATGAACAATCAGTCTGACACAAATACTGACACAGAACGTGCTACATTTCATCAGTGAAAACTCATCTTTTCAAATTATTAATTAAAAGAACCGGCTCATATGAGTCATTTGTTCATGAATCAGATTAAGTCAAGTCAAGTCAAATTTATTTATATAGCGCTTTTCACAATACAGATTGTATCAAAGCAGCTTCACAGTATTAAATAAAATAGTACATCAGTGTTTGTTTCTGGTGTAAAACATCCACGTTTGGTAATGCAGATCAATAGCACTGGTGAATCGATTAATCAATTTAAGCATCCCCAACTGAGCAAGCCAAAGGCAACAGTGGCAAGGAACCGAAAAACTCCATTAGGTGACCTAATGGAGAAAAAAAAACCTTGGGAGAACCCAGGCTCAGTCGGGGGCCAGTTCTCCTCTGGCGTTTATGAACTAGAGGTCGGATTTAACTGTAAGATTAAAATATTATATGAATGCCTGGCTGAAGAGATGCGTCTTTAATCTAGTTTTAAACTGGGAGAGCGAATCTGAGCAACGAACAGTATCAGGAAGGCTATTCCAGAGTTTTGGTGCTAAATGTGAAAAAGATTACTGTTCATGTGTTTTTCATTCCCTAAAAAAAAAATCAGCTCATCACAGACAACAACATTCCCAAGTAGCTAAATAGGTATGATTTTGCTGTAATGCTAAATATTCAGCAGCGAGGTTTACATATATACCAATAACTAAAAATTGCCCCGTCTGAACCACAATTTTAACGTTTTACAAACAGATGACAAGAAGATTGAAAGATGACATACTGACAGGATGAGTGATGTGTAACGTTACACGACCCTTCAAACGTGACGCCTTCTTGAACTCGAGAGTGGAACTCGTGGCCACTTATGATGCTGCGATTTTGAGGTTCTGTGACACACACACACACACACACACACGCACACACACACACACACAAAAAAAGTATATAAATAACTAAGATTTGAAATACAACGTCTACTAAGCAGCACGCGCTGCTGCTCAGACAAATGATGTCTTTCATCACGTGACCCGGCTGACCATTATAGAATGTACTCAAAATAAATTTAGCTGCTGATAAAATCAAGAAACATTGTGAATATTATGACGATTTTAAGTGCTTTTTATTTGTCCAATTTTATTTGTCGTTTCCTAAAGAACGTGTTATTAAATTAACTGACTGATTGATCGAGCCATTGTTTATTTCTTCCTTGTCTCGTGCTCGTGACTCGATTCGTGCATCATCGTTCATAAACGTCAGTTTCCGTGTGGCATTTTTAAAAATGTGTTAGAAATTCTTCAAAAATAAATTATTGTATATATTGCTATTTCTGACTATGTATTTTATATTAGGAATGCATAAACCACAATGATATGATTCTTCATTTGTGTTCATTTAGTGAAAAGCATTGTGGGAAACAAACATGCCTTGATTATTTATGTATTTATTACTGTATTTTGCTTCTTGCATTATTAATAAATGTAAACGAATCTGCTTGACTACACTGAGTGTTTGGTTGAAATGATGCATCCTCTGATTGGAAACCGGGGCCATTTAAGATGGATATAAGGGGGAAAAGTGCAAAATCAAAACTTGATTCACACTTAAAGGAATCATTTGAGAAGCACAGTGGTAAGACGAAAGAGAAAATCCCCTTCGCCATAGCTTGCTCTCCCCAGTTTAACCCTCTGGATATTCTTTTGATAATGACCTGCTCTCTGTGGAGCAACAGTACACACTCCTGCTCTCAGATCATCACTAACATGACCGGTTGGGTGCTAATTACGCTGAAGTCAGAAGACAGCATGGACAGAAATGTGTATCTACCCAAGGATATTCATCATAATGAGCGCACAGATTTCTCCAGCTTATTAGGGGTGGCAGAAGTTGGTTTTCATCAGCGAGTAGCAATTAACTTGAGACAACATCCTCCCACGGGCCGCGTCTCCGGTTCTGTCAGAACACAGATTACAGCACGTGGGCCAGAACACAAGCCCTGCTCCATTACAGAGCAGAGAGAGGGCAAAATGAAACAAAGTCCGGAAGCTCGCTCCCCATACCCTCATGGAAAAACATCCATCTTTTGCCAGGCGACATGGTTGCTTGTCATTACAGGTTGTGATGAAAGACGTGCATTCCCAGAAGTCTGCGGGCCAGAGAGACAACGGTAGATCTGAGGAGAGACCCATGACTATAGTTTACAGCTCAGAGTTTGCTTGTGTTCTTCCTACAAGCTGCATTTCTATTACAGAGACAAAGACTAAATATATTACCATTTCTGCAGTGAATGTTACCTGTGCACAGAAGACATGTTTTTTGTATAAACGGAAAACCTGGATAACATTTGTCTGATATGTGCAATAGGCAACAAAGCACACTGCACAGAATACTGTATCCCATATTCAATGTGTGCAGTCTTCTATAATGTGACATCTAAACAAAGTAATAATATCAGCTGTAATAATCTATGATCCGACTGTCAGGACAAGACATTTTTACACCAAATTGGAATGAACATGCAAAATCACTTTCAATATTTATTTTCAAGATGGTGACACTACTGAATGTCATTTACATTTGCATTTGACACTGCATTTACTCACTTTTATCCAAAGTGTCTTACATTGCATTTAAGGTGATCAATTCATGCATCCAGTATATGCATTGGAATCAAGCCCATGATGTGAACTAGACAGGACAGATCTGTGCAGTATGAAGTCTTCTTAGTATTTTTTTTTTTTACAGTGAAGTAATTGTATTACTCACAGTGTGTCCTTATAATGTTGTCATTTTTAACAGCACTGCAGACCTTGTGTAACGACATCTGCACAACAACTGAAGGTGGATGGATGGAAGTTCTGTTGTTCTTTGGGTAACTGGAACAGAGAACAACAGAAAAAGTTTAACAAACTTACCACATTCTCTGTTTTACTCAAAATATTTCACAGTACATAAGAGTCAGACATAGAGAATTAGATTGCATCAGAAATATTTTGATGTGCTATTGTCTTTCAGCCACGGTCGTTTTTATTATATGAAATCCCCAGAAAGCTGCAAGGCAAAGAAAGCTGAACACATATAGAGGACATCTCCTCAGAATCAAACATGTTATCTCGTGCGGGTAAACTGTATGCATATGTGATGTGCACTGCAGACCATGTTCAGAACAAAAGTTCATGAGAAAACCCATAATGTGCAAATGTGCAAAAACCCAAACCAGTGGACCTGCAACCAGGTTGGTTGGAACAGAAAACTGCAGATCTTTGTGATTTAATAAAATAAAAATAAAATAAAAATTTAATCTTCGGAATAATGTGCACAAATGAATCATTCACAATACGACTATATGGGCATTGAGAAAATATGGGCAATTTTGATTTCAGATTGACTTTAAGTTGTATTGCATATTCACTGCCCGACCAACAAAAAAAACAATCGCTGTTTGGATTTAAATGTCTATGATTGGATCATTATTGCAGTGATTATTTTCTAGCATGTTATATGTTTGGCAACAGTTCTTCTAACCCTATTTGATGGAGTGAGTAGCTTTTCATTTCTTAAACAACCATGTAGACACATCATGGCCATATTCCAGGATGACAATGTCAAGATTCATTAGGCTCAAACTGTGAAAGGAGGGAGCATGAAGAATCATTTTCACTCATGAATTGGCACCTCTGCAATACAAGATCTTGACCAAAATTGTAAGCACCTCTTGATGGAAATAAACGTTGTGATGTTATTTCCCTCAAGAGGTGCATACATTTTTGCTCAAGATCTTGTATTGATAATGCAAGAGTCCAGCACTCTGTAAAGTCTCCTCCAGCACATCCTAAACACTTTCAATGAATTTAAGGTCTGGACTCAGAGGAGCCGATTCATGAGTGAAAATGATTCTTCATGCTCCTGTCAACCATTCTTTCACAATCTGAGCCTGATTAATCTTGACATTGTCATCCTGGAATATGGCCATGATGTGTCTTCCAACAAGGTTGTTTAAGAAATGAAAAGCTCCATCAAATAGGGTTAGAAGAACCGTTGCCAAACATATAACATGCTAGAAAATAATAATCACTGCAATAATGAACCAATCATAGACTCTTAAGCATTTGCTTATTTAAATCCGGGCAGTGGATCTCAGCTATCTGCTACAGCGCTTTATCAGCATAAGCCACTGAAAATAATCTTTAGTTGTTCAAACATAAGCTATGAAAACACACACCATCCAGTATGACCCAGCATGTTCTGACACTCAGAGATGCCTTTTACTGTGAAGATTAACTTGTGCTGCATCACACTGACTGACTTTAGTTTATTTACTCCCAGCCCCATATTAATAATTACAAGAGTAAATACATGCGCACACTAAAGGCCCACTGTGCTGCATTTCATATTCCCATTCATCTCTGATTCCCAGCGCTGCGACAGCTGAAACTCCAGTTGGCCGATTTCGTAATCGTAAGCTTGTTTGGGGGAGGGAAACTTCAGCTGAAACGCTGTACGTGTCGAATCAGGGAGCAGAACTGCAGTGGAGATCTTTAGCTGCGCATACATGCCATCAAAACACTCCTGTCAATCACTGTCGGGTATAATTATGTCATCCATCCACTTCAATTAGACCTAAATGACACTTTCTGGAATGACAATGAACTTGACTAGAATTAAGTAAACTAGTGTGTTAAATATATGCTGAATGTTTTGTAGAGTCAGTCTAGTGGTTTTGAACCTGTGGCTGTGGTTTATTGGACGAACACTGAGGTTCTTCTGAAAGGGTTCACCAGGCATCTGGACAACAACTGAAGGTGGACGGATGGACGTTTCTGTTGTTCTTTGGGTGACTGGACACTGATCCCACACATTCTCTGCTTTACACAGATTTAATACTGCACATAAGTGTCAGACGTAGGGAATTATATTGCATCAGGAATTCAGCAGCCGTCGGCTTTGCTTTATGAAATCTCCAGACAGCTGCATGTCAAATGAAGGTGAACACGTAGGACATTTCCCCAGAATCAAACACTTGTTATCTCAGTATGCATGAACAGGAATGATCCATTTATACACACACGCACAACAGAATCCTTGCATGCTCGGTCCATGTGGACAAACTATTGCAATATGGGTTGCATCAGTTCATATACGTTTCATTTAAGATATGAAGACCTCCGATGCAAAAGCCTCTGAAAGCCACCTCTGTCAAAAATTAGATAATAATATTGAGAGAATGTTCTCCGCACATAGTATATGCTCATCAAATACTTTCACTTCAAACTCACTAAATCCCAGCCTCAGCCTATTCAGAAATGGTGGTTCTTGGATAGAAATCTATATAGGAGCCTGATAAAAATGATCTTCATATGTTCTCTGAAAACAAGTGTTATCTTACACAGTTTTGTTTCTCAAGTAATTTATCTTGGTTTAACACAAAAACAAGTCAAAATTTTGAAAATATATATATATTTTTGTTGTTGCTGTGAACAGAAAAATACTTGAGCCAAATTACAAGCTTTCAATGTACAGCAGACCGGTAAACTTTAAATTATCACTCCTAAACGAACTGAAACCAGCTTTTAAGAGAAAAGAGGAGGATCCGGTTAATGTTCCGGTGTGGATGTGTGGAAAGATGGGAAGTAGGAGGAGATCTCCGCTGGCTTTAATCATATCCTGTAACCTGAGTTTGACAGCTGCTCTCAGAGCCCAAATGAAGCATGGCCCTGTCGCCTGACAGAGGGCCCGGCGGATCCTTGCATGGACAGGTTCACTTACCCCAGGCCAGGGGCTTCATGCCATTACCTGCTTGCCTGGATCCTTGATTTCTCCTCCGTGTTTCCACCGTCTCAAACACCTGCTCGTTCAGAGGGTTGGATAGCGAACTTCGGAAATAAAGAAGAAAATGTTATCCGGTAGCCAAAGGGCAATGGCATTATATCATGGTAGCTTCCATTCGCTTCTACTATTACACTGACTTGAGCCAAAATTAAAACAGACTTTTTACTTTTACTTGACAGTTTTTTTACAAGCACTTCATATATTTGAACAAAAGCCATATCCATGAACATACAAGCGTGATCAAACATTTTAATACATGATAAATACCATGTGGAGACTTAATTTTTGGACTGGATTTGAACTGATTCATTGGAACGGTTTGAATTGAGTCTCTGAAATGAATCAAATAAAAACTGTGTACTTATTAAACACAGCTCTGGTTCAGTGTTATTTAAGAAGTCTAAACGAGAGATGCTATTAAAACATAGCGAAAGTAGTATAATTAATGGGCAATTAAAGGTGCCTTAAAATCATTGCGTGAAATGTTTTGGCACCAAATTATGGCACAAAAGAGTTGCTGAATCAGAATTTTGAATCAATTCACTGAAAGTTTGAATTGATTCTCCAAAATGAATCAAGCATGCCAACTTTTTGATACTGAAGCTAACGAATCTTATGATCTCTTTTGGAAAAATGTCTGTGTGTTGGGGTGGGGGGCATTAAAATCACTGCATATATTTTCTAAGTATTTGATACTTATGAAATAAGTGCTAGTTTTTAATTCACAAAATTAATTTAAAGGCAGTTCACCCAAAAATGAAAATTGTGTCCACATTTACTCTCACTTATGCCGTTCCAAACCGGTATGACTTTTTCTACTGTGCAACATAATAGAATATATTATGAGAAATTTCTTTTTTTTTCTCATACAATAGAAGTTCAAAATGGAAGGATGTTCAAAACGATTCGGTTATAGCAAAAAATTTTGTGTTCTGCAGAAGACAGAAATGAACAACATGAGGGAGTAAATCATGACAGAATCTTCATTTCTGTGTGAACTGTTCCTTTAAATAGTATAGGTATTGTAATAGTAGTTCTCAGCACATGGATTGTGTTCATTTTTGTGTCTGCGGCTCTCGCCAGCGCCGACGGGGAAAGCAGGGCAGTGTGTAAACACCCTCACAAGTCAAATGAAGCGCTAAACGCCAACAGGAGATTCACCAGAGTGCCATAAACACAGCTGCACTGAACAATGCAGGGCCCACTTACATCTGTGTGTATCTCTACACGTGTGTGTGTGTGTGTGTGTGTGTGTGTGTGTGTGTGTGTGTGTGTGTGTGTGTGTGTGTGTGTGTGTGTGTGTGTGTGCACGTGTGTGTGTGTGTGTGTGTGTGTGTGTGTGTGTGTACGTGTGTGTGTGTGTGTGTGTGTGTGTGTGTGCACGTGTGTGTGTGTGTGTGTGTGTGTGTGTGTGCACGTGTGTGTGTGTGTGTGTGTGTGTGTGTGTGTGTGTGTGTGTGTGTGTGTGTGTGTGTGTGTGCACGTGTGTGTGTGTGTGTGTGTGTGTGTGTGTGTGTGTGTGTGTGTGTGTGTGTGTGTGAGAGAGAGAAAAGCTGCCAGGGCTTCTGAAATGGAGCAGGTTGTCATTCCTTCAGGCCGCAGGGAACGAGAGCTTGAGTGGAGGATACAGTTTCTGCTCCAAAGACAAAAACCTCCTCATTACCATCACAAGACTGACCAGCAAACAGCTTCAGTGTCTATATTATATTATATTATATTATATTATTTATTGCTTTATTTCAATTACCAAAAGCATTTTTTAATACATTTAGTTTTAGGTAACTGTATCAACACTGTTCTGATTTTAAAAACAAATGATACAATCTGATAGTTGTACATATTGTCCCTTTATTTAGCATCAATGCAGTTCTGATCTGTGACCTTTAACTTACAGTGAAGAATACTGTCTTTGTGTGTGTGTGTGTGTGTGTGTGTGTGTGTGTGTGTGTGTGTGTGTGTGTGCGTGTGTGTGTGTGTGTGTGTGTGTGTGTGTGTGTGTGTGTGTACATGTGTGTGTGTGTGTGTGTGTGTGTGTGTGTGTGCGCGTGTGTGTGTGTGTGTGTGTGTGTGTGTGTGTGTGTGTGTGTGTGTGTGTGAGAGAGAGAGAGAACCCACCTGCAAAATCCCAGCTGTTGTGCTGATCTCTCTCTCCTCGTTCCCGTCGTACACCCCGTGCCCCTCCTCTCACCCCTCACTGAAAGAGAATACAGAGCATGTCATTACAATTCCATTTCCTGTTCCAACTGATCACAAAAACATTCCTCCCACCAAAATAAAAACTGCATCCCTGTTCAGGAAAGACATGCAATGAATATAATGTTATTGACTAATTAAAATCACTAGTTCAACCCAAAATGAAACATCTGTCATCATGTACTCACCCTCATGCTGTTCCAAACCTGTATGACTTTATTTCTTCAGTGGAACACAGAAGATATTCAGCAGAATGTTCAGAGTGCTCTTTTCCAAGCAGTTCATTGATTTAATGGTGTAAAAGCACCATTAAAGTATCATAATGGTACAACTGAATTTAATGCATCGCTGAATTTTTCCTCTAACATCACTCTCGAATCTCATTCGTGCTTGTGCTTTTTCAAACATGCCACCTCAAGACATTTTTGAAATCGGCTCTCACTGGTTCATTATTTTGTTTTGAACTTTTGTTCAGAGAACATTCAAAAGTAACATTCCCATAATGTTTGCAGGATGACAACGATAATGATATATATTTTTTTATATATTTAAAAAACTTTTTGGACTTTTTGAACATTCAGAAATAACGTTTTCATAACTCAGTGCGAACATTAGCTAAACATTTTTAGAACATATTTTTGTTAGCTGAGTTATTACTGGTAACTAAAACTATATACAAAAATTGTTACCTCAAATAAAATAAATGTTAATTGAAATTAAATAAAAAATCAAAAAACTGAAATAAAAATGTAGAAAACTATAGACTTAAAAAAAAAACTAATAAAAAGGACAAAAACAACAAAATTACTATCCCCGTGATACTAAAATAACTGGTCATGTGAAGCAGAAATAACATGTTTTCACAGACTTTTTAGTTCACAGGTGCAGAGAGCAACAGTGTAAGTGTGTTAAAGATACATTATCTGTGTTTTAAGATTCAACCCACAAAATAAGCATTTAAACATCATGAATTTTATTCACACACTCAAATAATGAACAAATGTTGGCCCCTTGGCATCCCTTCAAACACACACACACACACACACACACACACACACACACACACACACACACACACACACACACACACACACACACACAATCAGTTGGCTTTCGGGAACTTGTGAGGGATTATTAACATCAAAGTAAATAGAAATGTCAGCCTGGCTATCTTTGGAAATGCCAGAAGCCCTTTGCATATCCCCTCCACATCAACACACACACACACACACACACACACACACACACTAACACACACCGGCCCCCAGCAGCGAGGGCTGATTATTGCCGCTCTAGCGAAACCGCCTTTTGATCTGCAGACATATTGGAAAGCACTTAAAGGTGAACGATCGGCAAGCTGAGCCGCAGAAGATGATGACATCACGCTCGGTCGGGGTCTCGTACAGTATCTGTGGGCTTCACCCACAAGCCATAGCAATTAGATTAACAGGATTATGCAAAACTGCTTCCTGCGTTGGTGGTTTGGTTTTTATATGGGGACATATTTACACTGGATGTGAACGCTGGATCTGATTTATACATCTTCACATTTCAAGTTGACTAAACTTAAAATTTTAAGGCAGCACAAACATTTTCTTTTTTAAGTTTACAGTGCAATACTGTAACATACAGGGGTTGGACAATGAAACTGAAACACTGACCAATGTAGTGTTGGAGGTTTCACATCTATGCCTGGTGGTCAATCTTCAGAGTGAAGCACGGGTGGATCAATGATGCTGCAATATCATGACAATCCCGACTGTGTTTGATGGACACGTCACTGCCGAGGACTACCGAACCATTCTGGAGGATCATGAGCACCTGATGTTCAAACAGTGTATCAGCATGATAATACACACAGCAAGACTGGAGACAGAAGGGTTTGATGAAGATGAAAGTGAAGTTGAACATCTCCTATAGTCTGCACTGTCACCAGATCTTAAGATTATTGAGGTGTTTTGGAGGAGCGAGTCAGAAAACGTTTTCCTCCACCAGCATCACACGTTCTCTCAGAAAAAAAGGTACAAAAGCTGTCACTGGGACAGTACCCTTCAAAAGGGTTCTAATATGTACACTTTTGCTACCAATATGTACCTTTGAAGGACTAATATGTCTAAAAGGTGACAGCTTTTGAACCGTATTTTCTGAGACTGTTCTGGAAGAGAAATGGCTCAAAATCCCTCTGGTCACTGTGAAGGACTTGTATGTGTCATTCCCAAGATGAACTGATGCTGTATTGGCTGTAAAAAGAGGCCCTCACCATACTAATAAACTATTATGATCTAAAACCAGGTGTTTCAGTTTCATTGACCAACTCCTGTACACTTACACATACACAAATAAAAATAGGGCCCGATATGCTGTGTTAAGGTGAAGGAATTTTCCGTATTAATTTTTCACAGATGTTTTACCAGTATGCATTGTGTTCTGTTTTAGGATTAAATGTCCATAGAAACGAAATATTTTCCAAATAATATTTTACACATATTTATACATTTTTCACAGTATAAATTGGGTCTTTATATGAAACTATGTGATATTTAAGGCTTTGCAACAACTTGAGGGAGAGTCAATACTGACAATATTCTCCCTATATGAACGGTTCCTATAAGCGATGCACATGAGATTTTAGTGACCTCTGACCTCCCTCACACAACCGACAGGAAACGAGACACTCTCTCAGGGTCAAGGCGCCCCGGGCTCGACCTGTTCCTGTCGACGGTGAACGTGTTTCCCCCGCTCCCAGCCCTCGACCTCCTGGATCTCTGTTTGCGAAATAGGACACACAGAAAGCTTCTTTTGTCTGTTCTGTCTGGCAAGCACACACAAGCCATCTCGCTGGAACCCGAGTCTCTTCCCTTCAGTGTTTTTAATTAAAGGATTTTTATTTTAATTCCCCTCAGCATCCTGTCTTGGATCAGATCTCAGCTGCGTTTTCCAAATCCAAGCGCTATTTTGTTCTCACGAAACGTTCCCTGATTGTAGAAACAGACTTTCCACTGGATTATTTTAGGTTTTGGCAAATTTTCATAAGTTTATATGTGTTTGTGTGCATGCAGTGTTGAGGAAGCTATTTTTAAATTAGAGCTTTGCAAGCTATACAAGCTAATCATAATTTAAAGCAGATCGACTGCAGTCAACCATCATTTTGGAGAAAAGAAAAAAGTAGTTAGCTACCAGAGTAACTAAAAGTAGCAACACTACTAGTTTACGGAAACACATACTCTCCTAGAGAGTCTCTCTCTCAATAGTGTTGGGACATTTTATTCATTTTAGTCAGTCAGTTTATTCAGACAATTCATTTGAATGAACTGGTTAAAATAAACTATTCACTTAGAGAAAACAGTGTAAAAAATGCAAAAAATGTATTAATAATAATAAAATAAGATTTAACTTACAAAATAAATAAATAAATAAAACATTTTAAAAAAAACAATTTTAATAAATTGAAATAATTTAATATTATAGAAACTAAATATTTTCCATATAATATGGCACACTTTAACTCTTTTTGTTTTGTTTGTTTGGTATAGTAAAATAAATGTTTATTTAAATGATTAAATTATTATAAATGATTAGAATTTATGGAGAGAGAGTTAATAACCAGTTAATATGTGGTCCCACTTTATAGGTGTCTTTAACTATGTACTAACATTTAAATGAATCATTTGATACAATGCATTACAAAACGTGGTTTTACATTAATGTAAAAAATTTGTAACACTCCCAAATCAAAAATTTCAATTGACCGATAACATCTAAATTTTTCAATTGGCCCAAGTGAAATTCTGTAAATTCTTTTGTAAATTCAATTGGGCCAATTGAAAAATTTAGATGTTATCGGTCTATTGAAATTTTTGATTTGGGAGTGTTACAAATTTTTTACAGTGTTGTACTTATATTTTTAAAAATACTTGCATATAATTACAGCTGTAATTAATTTCTGTAATTACATCTATAATTTCTATAATTACAGTCTGTAATTACATCTAAAATTAATAATAGCAGCAAAAATGTTCAGCAAAAGTGATCATGCAGTGAAGTTAATAGCATTGCCTTGAAATCTTCAGTAGCACTACTCAGTAGCCAAGTTGGTGGTTTATAAGAATCAAGAGCCAAACCCACTGCTGCTGCTTTCACAACAAGCATATTTATTGGAGAGCGTATGGTTGTGGCTGAACAAATACATAAATAAATAAAAGCAGTGAAGAACTTCAGCTGCTATACCACCAACACTATTCTTGCCTAGTTAGTGCTTAAACATTCCAGTATCTCGAAGGAATAAACAAATGTGACCGCTAAAAGTTGTTTACAACATCATTGGCAGGTCAAAAATGGGCCAACACTTTATGATTAAGAAAAATATCTGATAAATAATGAGGAAGACCATCCACTGTTCTCCAGGGTCTGCATGTGGCGTACTGTTGATGTCTTGCGTATTTCTGCCATCATTTTAGTTACACACAAACATCCCATTGTGAATAATTACTGTGAGGATGGTTGATAATAGAGGATTGAAAATGACATCTTTCTCCATTGACTGCCTTTGAAAAGTATCCGTGTATTCAGATGAGATAAACATTTTTGCAAGCAGCATAACGATTAGCCTAGTCTTTTCTCATCAAAATACACATCTGCATTTGAATGGCAGTCAATGGAGAAACCAGCGTAATGGTGCAGTTTTGACATTTTGATTATTGAGGTCAAAACGATTAAAAAAAAAAAGAAACATAGATGAATTGTTCATAAAAAGATTATTGATATGCATTTATGAAATAGATTTTCACTTCATGTTTAAACCCTTGTTCTCACTGAAGAGGCTTTGCTGCCCCTACCCTAGACAGCACCATAGTGTTGGCCCAGATCCGGCCCACATCTGGGACTGGTTGAATCCACAAACATGTACCCCGGATCTGGGCCAACACTATGTTGCTGTCTGGGACAGTACTGGTACACACACACACACACACACACACACACACACACACACACACACACACACACACAGTCGCACCCTGGTTATTTCTGAATGTGGTGAAAATCAAGCTTTAATGTTGTTTATGTTTCTATGTGATGTTTTTAATATGCTTAAAGACAAACCATGTGCAAATTCATAAGTCGATACCATTGCTGAGTATTTTCTCCTTAAAACTGCAGTGAACCAAAGACAGTCTCAAAAACGCAGTTTGAAATCGCTGGTGTTTCTGACGTCACAGATGACCTTGTAACCAATCAGATCAACGTGTGATCGTCAACGAGTGGATCTCTGAGCTGCTGTGAGTGAGTGGAGGCAGGGCTCATTTGCATATTCATAGAACCACGTATACTAAATGAGACAAGGGAGTAGAGAAACTTTCAAGATATTTTAAGGTGTGAATCATTTTTTTTTTCAAGGACAAATCACTTAAATACGCTTGAGTAAGGGATGAGTTTTAAAGGGTTAGTTCACCCAAAAATTAAAATTCTGTCAGTAATTACTCACCCTCATGTTGTTCCAACCGCGTAAGACCTTCGTTCATCTTCGGAACACAAATTAAGATATTTTTGATGAAATCTGAGCCATGTTTCACTCCTCCATAGGCTTCTATGTGACCGAAACTTGCTGGCCCAGAAAAGTTATTAAAGAGATCGTTAATATAGTCCAAGTGACTCCAGTGGCTCAATCTTAAGTTTATCATGCGACGAGAATACTTTTTGTGCGCAAAAACAAACAAAAATAACGACTTTATTCCACTATTCATTTCCTTCTCTCTGGGCCTCGTAGTGTTTTTGCGCAGCGCGTCTGTGTTACACGTCACCACGTAGGCTCACTATTGTCCGACGCCGGTCATGTGTGTGTTGCGTGATGACGTGTAACACAGACGCGCAGCGCAAAAACACTACGAGGCCCAGAGAGAAGGAAATGAAAAGTGGAATAAAGTCGTTATTTTTGTTTGTTTTTGCGCACAAAAAGTATTCTCGTCGCATGATAAACTTAATGTAGTGCCACTGTAGTTACTTGGACTATTTTAACGATGTTTTAATAACTATTCTGGGCCGGTGAGTTTCGGTCACACTGGAAGCCTATGGAGGAGTCAAAATTCTGTCAGATTTAATCAAAAATATCTTAATTTGTGTTCCGAAGATGAACGAAAGACTCACATGGTTGGAACAACATGAGGGTGAGTAATTACTGACAGAATTTTCATTTTTGGGTGAACTAACCCTTTAAGGGATAAGATGATTGACTACAGGTCAGTTCTGGTTCTTGGTTATGAGAACATCATGGGAACATTCCATTTTGCTAAAATTATGGGATTGTTATTTTTTAATGTAAAAAAAAAAAGAAAAAAAAGAATGAACTTCCAACTAAAACAGTTTTTTTTGTCCCGCCACTCATTGGCTGCATCCAAAAACTTGCTGCCTACAGAGGACAGACTCTGGAAGGCATCAAGGCCTGTCCAAATTCAATGTTAGCTTCATGATCGATTTTTGAAGGCAGCATAGATATATCATTCGCTGCCTTTGATATCCCACAATCCTCTGCGTTCCAGTCTGTGACAGTTGAGCTAGAAAAAGAATGCTTACGTTTTTGACCAAAGTTTTCCACTTCTGATGTCATTTGTAGCGAGAAATGACTACTTTAGTAATTAAATATTTGTTAAGTTCTCATCAAAGCTCGCTCCATTTTGCTTTAGATCATTACACTCTCAGGAAAAAAGGTACAAAAGCTGTCACTGGGACAGTACCCTTCAAAAGGGTTCTAATATGTACCATTTAGGTACTAATATGTACACGTTTGGTACCAATATGTACCTTTGAGGGACTTAAATGCACTCTTTAGGTACAAAGGTGTACCTTTTGAAAAGGTACCTCCACAGTGACAGCTTTTGTACCTTTTTTTCTGAGAGTGTACACAGTTACGCTGCCTCAGAAGTCTGTCCGAAATTTGTGCACAAACACTGCCTGCAGAGTCATTGCCATAACCAAAACCATTAAAAAACAACACACTTTTGAAATAAAATATTAACAGAACTAAAATAACTAAAACTAATAAAAACACACAACTGTTCATTGTTTATTCATGTACAGGTCAAATAAATAACAACATTTGTGACCCTGGACCACAAAACCAGTCACATGGGTCAATTATTTTTTTTACATTGAGATTTATACATCATCTGAAAGCTGAATAAATAATATTTCCATTGATGTATGGTTTGTTAGGATAGGACAATATTTGACAATATTTGACAATACTGGAATATGAGGGTGCAAAAAATCCCCTTTAAAGTTGTCCATTTATGTTCGTGATTGTGCTGCATCCATTTACGGTAGGAAATTTACAAAATATCTTCATGGAACATGATCTTTACTTAATATCCTAATGATTTTTGGCATAAAAAAGAAATCGATAATTTTTACCCATGTACCCAAGTACCCGTGCTACTTGTGACTGGTTGTGCGATCCAGGGTCACATTTGATTTTAGTCATGTATAATTAAATGCTGAAATTAAAGTTAACATTAACATTAGCAAATTGAACTTCATTGTAAAGTGCTACAGATATATATATGTATGTATAAAAACAGAAAAATTACAAAAACACACAACAAAATTACAAAAAACGTTAACTATATAATACTAAAATAAAATAGCATTCATCTGAAATTAATACTGCCCATTTTATTCTCATTTTCTTAAAAGAGAAGCTAACATGTACACTGAGAGTATTGGTTAATGTAAAATGAGCCTGCGGTCGCTGAGAGCCGAACTCTTTTGATCTGGAGGTCCTTTGATACATTTCATTATGAAACATATTCCTGTGACTCCACTGTGAACCCCCAGAATGCACTTCAGGGCCCTTCAAGGTTCACTTTGAACGTTAAATGAAAATTCATTAATCTAACAACTGGATGCACATTTATTATTATTATTATTATTATTATTATTTTGGGGGGGTGTTATTGATTTAAAATTAATTAAATGATTAAAGGGATTTCAGGGAATAAAGAAAAATAAATAACAACTGTTCCAGGTCTTAGTTATGAAGTAATCAATTTAAACCTCTTTTTAAACTTTCAGTCATCCTAACAACAAACAGAGCGGTGCGTAATGGAGTGCAGCAGAGCAATATCAAGAAATGAAATGAGTGAAGAAATGAAACCAATCACCTTATAATCACTGACTTTGATTACATGATGGAATATCATACATCTCGCAAGTTATTTTGGCAAAAACGACATGTAACCAAATTCAAGGTTATTTTGGCTATAAAGTGGGTTACTCATAGCCGGACTATTGGATCCTATTGGGGACTATTGGGTGTAGGCTATATATATATATATGTAAAAAAGATTTCAAATTAAACCTGTTTATTTAAATATATATATATATATATATATATATATATATATATATATATATATATATATATATATATATTTTTTATTCAAATAAACAGGTTTCATTTGAAATCTTTTTTTACATTTGTTAAAAATAATTACATAAATTTATTTGTTGAATAATTCTTCTTTAAAACACAAACATAACAAACAAAAACAACTTACTGGTAGTTTCTTGAATAGCATCAGCATATTAGAATGATTTCTGAAGGATCATGTGACACTGAAGACTGGTGTAATGATGACAAGAATCACAACAATAAATTACATTTTAAAATATAAAAGTCTGAAACTGAAACTTGGAGCACTTTGTTAGTAGCAATACACTAGTGCTGACACTTTGTGGGACTTCCTGTGGCTCATGAATCTTTCCTGTCTCTCCGTCGGTTGGACCTCATTAACACACACTCCTGTCAACATCACAAACACCAGCACAGCTCATACAGGATCCGCACGCATCAACACCACAAGCACCAACATAAACTAACACTTCCCATTACATCTTAACCTCAGTCGTGCAGCTCTGCCACTCTTTCTCTCGGGTTTTCTTTCGTTTACTCTCTTCCTCCATTCGTATGTTGGCTTCGCCACCAGAGGTAATGCTGGCCTTGTTTTTGGGTAAGATTCTGGAGGAACAGGAAATCTGGAAGAGTTCGACTCAGAGCTGCAGTTTTATTACTGGGTTTTATTACTCTGTTTCTCCCTTCTTTTCTTTGCTGGAGAAAAACTCACAGCATAGCATTCTGGCACAGACATGACATCGAAAGGGTTAGTTCACCAAAAAATGAAAATTCTGTCATTAATTACTCACCTTCATGTCTTTCTAAACCTATAAGACTTTCTTTCTTCTTCGGAACACAAATGAAGATCTTTTTGATGAAATCTGAGAGCTTTCTGACCCTCCATTGACAGCTACGCAACTACCACTTTGATGCTTTAAAAAGTTCATAAAGAGATCGTAAAATTAATCCATATGAACTGAGCGCTTTAGTTAAAATTTTCTAAAGAGACTCGATCGCTTTATAGAGATTTAAAGGCTTTTATTCACATTTAAACACTGATCAGCGGACATAAACAGAAGCTCAACCGAACCTGCTTAACACTAGAGAACAAAACCTTTTGCTGAAGCTCAAACGTGCTGCGTAACACGAGAATGAACCTCATTGGTTCTGAAGCTCAAACGTGCTGCGTAACACGAGAATGAACCTCATTGGTTCTGAAGCTCAAACGTGCTGCGTAACACGAGAATGAACCTCATTGGTTCTTGCTGAAGCTCAAACGTGCTGCGTAACACGAGAATGAACCTCATTGGTTCTTGCTGAAGATCAAACGTGCTGCGTAACACGTGAATGAACCTCATTGGTTCTTGCTGAAGATCAAACGTGCTGCGTAACACGAGAATGAACCTCATTGGTTCTTGCTGAAGCTCAAACGTGCTGCGTAACACGAGGATGAACCTCATTGGTTCTTGCTGAAGCTCAAACGTGCTGCGTAACACGAGAATGAACCTCATTGGTTCTTGCTGAAGCTCAAACGTGCTGCGTAACACGAGAATGAACCTCATTGGTTCTGAAGCTCAAACGTGCTGCGTAACACGAGAATGAATCTCATTGGTTTTGAAGCTCAAACGTGCTGCGTAACACGAGAATGAACCTCATTGGTTCTGAAGCTCAAACGTGCTGCGTAACACGAGAATGAACCTCATTGGTTCTTGCTGAAGCTCAAACGTGCTGCGTAACACGAGAATGAACCTCATTGGTTCTTGCTGAAGATCAAACGTGCTGCGTAACACGAGAATGAACCTCATTGGTTCTTGCTGAAGCTCAAACGTGCTGCGTATCACGAGAATGAACCTCATTGGTTCTTGCTGAAGCTCAAACGTGCTGCGTAACACGAGAATGAACCTCATTGGTTCTGAAGCTCAAACGTGCTGCGTAACACGAGAATGAACCTCATTGGTTCTGAAGCTCAAACGTGCTGCGTAACACGAGAATGAACCTCATTGGTTCTGAAGCTCAAACGTGCTGCGTAACACGAGAATGAAGAGAATGAACCTCATTGGTTCTTGCTGAAGCTCAAACGTGCTGCGTAACACGAGGATGAACCTCATTGGTTCTTGCTGAAGCTCAAACGTGCTGCGTAACACGAGAATGAACCTCATTGGTTCTTGCTGAAGCTCAAACGTGCTGCGTAACACGAGAATGAACCTCATTGGTTCTGAAGCTCAAACGTGCTGCGTAACACGAGAATGAACCTCATTGGTTCTGAAGCTCAAACGTGCTGCGTAACACGAGAATGAACCTCATTGGTTCTTGCTGAAGCTCAAACGTGCTGCGTAACACGTGAATGAACCTCATTGGTTCTTGCTGAAGATCAAACGTGCTGCGTAACACGAGAATGAACCTCATTGGTTCTTGCTGAAGCTCAAACGTGCTGCGTAACACGAGAATGAACCTCATTGGTTCTTGCTGAAGCTCAAACGTGCTGCGTAACACGAGAATGAACCTCATTGGTTCTGAAGCTCAAACGTGCTGCGTAACACGAGAATGAACCTCATTGGTTCTGAAGCTCAAACGTGCTGCGTAACACGAGAATGAACCTCATTGGTTCTGAAGCTCAAACGTGCTGCGTAACACGAGAATGAACCTCATTGGTTCTGAAGCTCAAACGTGCTGCGTAACACGAGAATGGACCTCATTGGTTCTGAAGCTCAAACGTGCTGCGTAACACGAGAATGAACCTCATTGGTTCTTGCTGAAGCTCAAACGTGCTGCGTAACACGAGAATGAACCTCATTGGTTCTTGCTGAAGATCAAACGTGCTGCGTAACACGTGAATGAACCTCATTGGTTCTTGCTGAAGCTCAAACGTGCTGCGTAACACGAGAATGAACCTCATTGGTTCTGAAGCTCAAACGTGCTGCGTAACACGAGAATGAATCTCATTGGTTCTTGCTGAAGATCAAACGTGCTGCGTAACACGAGAATGAACCTCATTGGTTCTTGCTGAAGCTCAAACGTGCTGCGTAACACGAGAATGAACCTCATTGGTTCTTGCTGAAGATCAAACGTGCTGCGTAACACGAGAATGAACCTCATTGGTTCTTGCTGAAGCTCAAACGTGCTGCGTAACACGAGAATGAACCTCATTGGTTCTTGCTGAAGCTCAAACGTGCTGCGTAACACGAGGATGAACCTCATTGGTTCTTGCTGAAGCTCAAACGTGCTGCGTAACACGAGAATGAACCTCATTGGTTCTTGCTGAAGCTCAAACGTGCTGCGTAACACGAGAATGAACCTCATTGGTTCTTGCTGAAGCTCAAACGTGCTGCGTAACACGAGAATGAACCTCATTGGTTCTGAAGCTCAAACGTGCTGCGTAACACGAGAATGAACCTCATTGGTTCTGAAGCTCAAACGCAGGGTTGTGTACTCGAGACTCGGACTCGGTCTCGGACTCGGTCTCGAGACCATATTTTAATGGTCTCGGTCTTGTCATGGACTCGTGTGCATTTTGACTCGGAATTGACTCGTACTCGAACATATTAGGACTCGGACTTATTCCCGAGTCCACTCGAGTCCCATTCAAAATATTTCATGATTGTTACTGTATGTTAATATTTCTTTAAATTGTTGTTTGATTGAAACGTCCAATGATTGCTGACTTTCTTGTGCGCAACTGCGCATGACTTGAGACTAACGTTCGCGCCACGCAAATGCAGCAGGAGCCTGGTCAGATGTGATGTGGAGCCTCTAGCTCAACTATGTATTGAAAATGTCTGCCTTATCATCCATAATTCAGTTTGCATATAAGAGCCACACAGAATTCGTGTGCAGTAGGACGCGCGACTGAGTCGAATTCGCGTCCACCGCGCCGCGCTAAACGCCCCGGACGCACGTAAACGCTATTTCTTGATATTTCTTGATAATAGTCCGCTGCGAAGTATAATAACACACCGTTGCCATGAAAAACAGAGCGTTGCTATGGACGCAGTTGGAAGCAATATAGCCTAATAGTTTTTAAATCAATAAGCTCCTTTTTAAATCAATATTTTGTCAAATTATTGATTTATTTGGTAGGTAGCCATGTAATAAGCGGGATAATGTATAGCGAGGCGGTTGTTATGAATACAACCCCTTCAGGCTGATTCAAGCTGATTTCACCTCGCTATATATTATCCCTTACATATTTCTCTCTATTATTTGTATTGCAATGTGGACAAGAGCACTTACTGATTGTAATAATTGTAAGTAATAATTGTAATAAAATGACCTTTACACACCACCTACTATGTGGCCTTTTTACCATTACAGTGTACATGATTCCATGGTATATTTGATTTACTGTTTGAGTATGGTGCCAATTTTATTGTTACCACCAAATATTTTACATATTCTTGAAGATATCTTTAGGTCTGTTTTTTTAGACCCAACCTTAGGTTATCCAACCTCTCTGGTCTCGGTCTCGACTCGACTCGGACTCGACTCTCTTTGGTCTCGGTCTCGGTCTCGACTCGGACTCGACCCTCTCTGGTCTCGGTCTCGACTCGGACTCGAGTGATCTGGTCTCGACTACAACACTGCTCAAACGTGCTGCGTAACACGAGAATGAACCTCATTGGTTCTTGCTGAAGCTCAAACGTGCTGCGTAACACGAGAATGAACCTCATTGGTTCTTGCTGAAGATCAAACGTGCTGCGTAACACGTGAATGAACCTCATTGGTTCTTGCTGAAGCTCAAACGTGCTGCGTAACACGAGAATGAACCTCATTGGTTCTTGCTGAAGCTCAAACGTGCTGCGTAACACGAGAATGAACCTCATTGGTTCTTGCTGAAGCTCAAACGTGCTGCGTAACACGAGGATGAACCTCATTGGTTCTTGCTGAAGCTCAAACGTGCTGCGTAACACGAGAATGAACCTCATTGGTTCTTGCTGAAGCTCAAACGTGCTGCGTAACACGAGAATGAACCTCATTGGTTCTGAAGCTCAAACGTGCTGCGTAACACGAGAATGAACCTCATTGGTTCTGAAGCTCAAACGTGCTGCGTAACACGAGAATGAACCTCATTGGTTCTTGCTGAAGCTCAAACGTGCTGCGTAACACGAGAATGAACCTCATTGGTTCTTGCTGAAGCTCAAACGTGCTGCGTAACACGAGAATGGACCTCATTGGTTCTTGCTGAAGCTCAAACGTGCTGCGTAACACGTGAATGAACCTCATTGGTTCTGAAGCTCAAACGTGCTGCGTAACACGAGAATGAACCTCATTGTTTTTCACTCGTCAAGTGAACATGCTTGAGCTTCTGCTTAAATGATGTGAGTTGATGAATGTTTACATGTGAATATTAAAGTCGAAATTCAATCTCTATAAAGTGATCGAGTCTCTTCCTTAAAAATTTTGAGTAAAAATTCATATGGATTAGTTTTATGATCTCTTTATGAACTTTCTAAAGCATCAGTGGTAGTTGAGTAGCTGTCAATGGAGGGACAGAAATCTCTCAGATTTCATCAAAAAGATCTTCAGTTGTGTTCTGAAGATGAACGAAAATCTTACAGGTTTGGAACAACATAAGTGAGTAATTAATGACAGTTTATTTTTCATTTTTGGGTGAACTGACCCCTTTAAGAACTGACAGTGAATGTAATTAATGCAGAGGATTTGCTCACCTGAAAATTAACGCACAATCATACTTTGTGTTATAACAGCAAATGCTATAAATGACCCATTGATGTGCTGTAGGTATATGATACAGTTCTCACTCTCTGTGAATTCCCTCGGGTCAGAACTTCAGAGACCTGAATCACATTCGAGACTATAGTGTTCTGTATGCTAAACACGGTCCTTGGCGCTGTCTTTAGTCTCTCAAAATGTTAAGATGAAACGCCCTGAAGCCACTTAATCTCCCTCCTCCGTGGCCAAACGTTTCAGCCCGACCCTGCCAGAAAAAATATTACTGAGACAAACTCGGCAGAGAGAATCTGTGTCTGGGCGAGTCTCACCAAACCGGTCAAGAAAACGTCCAGGTCATATTTCAACCCAGATTCAACAAGAAAGAAATGAGGAATCATGTTGCATTTAAAGAAAATGGAACCCGTATAGAAATATTAAGAGTTACACATCTGTCCACTGCATGAGACAATCATGGGAAATTCCAGATTCATAATTATTATTAAACTATTATTGTATCGTGTTTACTAATTGTTTTAATTAGCTTTTATTTTTTATATTTTCAATTTTCATTTTAATTGTAAGTTTGTGTAATGCAATTTTTTGTCTTTTTTACTATTTATTTAATTTTTCTATTTTGCTTTTTATTTCTATTAATTTTACTTCTACTTAAATGTATTTTCTTTCAGTTAGTTTTCATTTAAGCTTTTCATATAATATTTATATTTTATTTTATGTCAGCTTTATTTTTTTAATTTTTTTAATAGTTTCATAGTCCACACTGGAAATATATTGACATTACCCTTTTGATTTTAGGATGCATCGTGACCTGGATGTGTTACTTTGGGTAAAGGCTGGCACTTGGTGGTGTTAATTCAGCGTGTTTGACGGGCCGCTGACAGATATAGTAGTTGTGGCTGAACCACAGTAAAGACACGACACCAGCTCTGACAAAGCAAAGCCTCATGAACCCCGAGCACCAGCAATACGTCAGAAAATGGTGGATGGAGTTCGGCACATCGTAAAAGTCCGATCCAAATATTCGCCCAGACTGTCGGTAGACGTTCTCACACACGGCGGCAGCTGCTTTTCCCATGTCGGATACACATGAACAACATCAACCTCTGCTTTGGCTAATAAGGCTGTTTGGGAATAAGTCGTATAAAGTTGTCTTTCCCTCGGCCCTTCCCAGCATGCTTCTCATTAGCTGCCGCCTTCAGTGTCTTGGCAGGAGAAGCATGTTACAAAATGCGGTGCTGGGCTATATATTTATACTCAGCCTCTGTGTTTCGCATTAGAGGAGCTCTTGAAGTCGAGTCTCTAATGCACCAAGGCCCCGCGCGCCTCCTCTAAACATGGCAGACTTCAGCAGGACGGCAGGATTCATTCTGCACACAGAAAAAAGAAGTCATTTTTCATTCTCGAAGACTGACATGAGTAGAATGTGTGTCAAAGCCAAAGCCAGATCCAAAGCAGAATGGCATTCACCACTGATTTACTTCCATAACATGACTAATTTCACAGTGATAAAGGATATTGCATGTGAAAAATGAAGGCTTGGGTTGTGAAAGGTTTCTGTTACATACCAGAATGGTGAGCAGAAAAATGAGATTTGTCAAACAAGCAAATATTTTTCCATCTTCTATTTCTATTTTATTTTTTTCCGCTTTATTTCCATTAATGAAAACTATATTTAATAGTTTTAGTTTATAATAACTATACTGGACATATATGTCCATTCATATAGGGTCAAAGGTCACACCTTGAATGATTAAAAGTTTCTTTTCAAAATCTGACTTCCGTATTGAACACCAGCATCAGTGCATGGTTTAAATAAAAAATATATACTGCATAAATTAAACATATTTGAGTTTAAATAATAAATAAATATTACAAATGTATTATTTACTTCATTTTAAATAAATAAATGGAATAATGTGCACAGATTTTTTCAGTATTAATGGTGATGCTTTATTCCATGTTTATTAGTTATTTTATTAAATAAATAATTTATATATATTTCACTATTTATTTCACAATAAGAATGCATAAATAAATAAATAAATACAGGGAAATCAATCAATCAATCAACCAATCAATGCAAAGATTGTTTCACTAATTTCAATATTAATAATGTTGCTTAATTCCATATTGCCTGCAAAATCATCGTGAAAATCATATCAACAATATTTCATACATGACCTTCTGCCCTAACATCCCAGAATCCCCCTACTTCCCATTAACTCATGAAACTACTGCACAATTTTTTCTTTTTTCATCCTTTAGCAGGTTTTTGATATTTTAGCAGGTTCACATGCGTCCTCTATTAAAAACATTTCATGCATGAGTAGATTCATTCAGCCCAACCTTCACACACACTCTCACAGATTCACACACAACGTGATGATGGACTCTGGAATAACTGAATTTTATCCTTTATCCTTTTCCTTTTATCTCTCGTCTCGTCTTGTTTTTCCTCAGGAGAGAGCGGCCGGAGTGTGACTGAGAGCCAGTGTGAACGCCAAAGGGAACTGAATTTGGATTTGGTGAGAGTCGTTGTGAAGAAAGTGCTCATTCATTTCAGCGCAGAGCATCCTCACGAACGAGACGCACGTTTAATGCGCACAAGAGAGGAAAGTTAAACAACAGACTCCTACAAATCACTGAGGGAGAGAGAAAAATATCTTCAAAACACTCCAGCTGTGCGAGCTTGTCAGAAGACGTGTGAGGAAACACGAGTTACCAACTCAATCCAACTCTGAAAAATGAAAAATACTGGCTTGGTGTCATTTACTGTAAAATGAAGTGCACAAACACACTTCTTTACAATCAAAACATTTTCAAAACATTGTTGTTGATTCTCTGTGTGAACTTGAGGAGAATTGACCATGTATCCAACTAAAATCAACAAAACACCAGCTGATTCAAACACACTGAGACTCAAACATCAGAGAAAAGTGACATTAGAGAAGAAAAAAGATAGTGCAGCATTTGAGACATGCATGTACTTTATCTGATACAACAATATTAGACTTTATAAGTGTGACTGAAGTGAATAATTACTTTTGAGGACACTTTCAAACACAAAACCTAATAATATATTTTTATTATAATACTTACCCACTGGTATATATGATTTTTTGTGCATCATCTGTTTAGACACAAACACAGCAACAGAATGAACATACAGTATTCACAATATGAAGAGTTCAGATGCAAAAGCCTCTAAGTGCCATCTGAAATTTTCTTCTAGAATGATCATTTTTATCAAGCTCGTATATTTAAGTTCAGTAATTTCACTTAAATGGCAATTAATAGGTAGGCCTAATTTTCTTTGCCATTTAAGTCAAATTATTGAACTTAAATATATGAGCTTGATAAAAATGATCATTCTAGAAGAACATTTCTGATGGCACTTAGAGGCTTTTGCATCTGAACTCTTCATATGTACTAAAAATCTTTTTTTTAAATCATTTATATAGATATTTTGGTAACATTTCACAAAAAGGTTTTGTTTGTTAACATAGTAAACATGAACATAATGATCAATACTTCTACTGTTAATATTAATCTCAACATTTACAACTCAAAAGTATCTGCTGGTATTATTCAATGCACTGTGCACTAACATAAACATGAACACTTTTATTAACAAACATTAAAAAAGGTTGATAAAAATATATTTACTCATAATGCATTAACTAATATTAACAAATTAAACCTTACATTGTAGTGTTAGGAATTGTTTAGAAAGTGTTACCCGTATTATTTATGTTCACAATACATAAATATATAGCCTTTGCATGCAGTATTCTGATATAAAACATAACTGTTTTATATGAGACGGTATTGTGAATCTGACCTTGTTTCCACCTTAAAAACAAGTGCCCCATGATGTCATATTATATGCAGTGATTCACACAGTAAAACTTCAACTAATCCACTGAGAATGGTGGTATTATGGATATTTATGAGGAAAGCAGAAAATATCCCTCATCTGGGGGATGGAAGGAACAGCATGAAGGACAAAAAACATGTGCAGATGAGGCGAAGATAAAAACCTCTGGCTCCCTCGGCCCCGGGGTTTGATTGACAGCTCATTAGGGGCCGCTCGGCTCCTCAGGAAGGGGCTTTGCTGCAGAAATCTTTGATAACGCCGTCACACTGAATCACAGCCCTTAATTGCCATTTGTGCAGGGGAATCAACAGCAGCACTCTAGGGAACAGAGGCCATGCGTCGCCTTCTCGGAATTCTCTAGAGCGCTATACGTTTTCCAGATATTGCAAACAGCAGACTATAATGGAGCCATTACACTGATCAAACAGTAACTCAAACCTCTTCAAAATGTTCATAATAGAACATTACTTCAGTGTATGTGCATATTGCAAGTGCACAATATGTACACTAGCGTTCAGAAGTTTAGGTTTGGTACAATTTTTTGGTCACACTTTAGATTAGGGTCCAATTCTCACTATTAACTAATTGTTAACCATGACTTTTGCCTCAATAAACTCCTAATTATTGCTCATTAATAAGGTAGTTGTTAATTTTAGGTATTGGGGAGGAATTGGGTAGGATTTAGGGATGTAGAATATGGTCATGCAGAATAAGTCATTAATAAGTAGTAATAAACAGCCATTATCTAAGAAGCAAATACTGTAGTTAATAATGAGAATTGGACCCTGGCCTAAATGTATATAAGTTTTTGAAAGAAGTCTCTTCTGCTCACCAAGGCTGCATTTATTTGATCAAAAATACAGTAAAAACAGTAAAATTGTAAAATAATGTTATAATTTAAAATAGCTGTTTTCTATTTGAATATATTTTAAAATGTAATTTATTCTTGTGATTCAAAGCTGAATTTTAATCATTATTACTCAGTCTTCAGTGTCACCTGCTCAATTATTACTGGCACTCTATTATAACATATATAATTACATTATATACATTTTATATAATACATTATACTTTATACATATTATATTTTTCTGTCTTTACTGTCATTTTTTTAAATCAATTGAATGCATCCTTGCTGAAGTATTCATTTAAATGATTATATTTTAATAATTAAATAATTAAAATTTACCTACCCCAAACTTTTCAGTGGTAGTGTATCATGGTTTCCACAAAATTATTAATCAGCAAAAGCTGTTATCGACAATAATAATAAAATATTTCTTGATCATCAAATCATCATATTATACTGATTTCTGAAGGATCATGTGACACTGAAGACTGGAGTAATGATGCTGAAAATTCAGCTTTGATCACAGGAATAAATTACATTTTAAAACATACTCAAAATAGAAAACAGTTATTCTAAATTGTAATAATATTTCACAATATTACAGTTTTTACTGTATTTTTGATCAAATAAATGCAGCCTTGGTGAGCAGAAGAGACTTAATTACCAACATTATAAAAACGCACCAACCCTAAACTTTTAGTGTACAGTTTCTATATGTGCATAATAATTACATATGCAATGCATTCAAATTAAACTCGAATTATTCCTAGTGTCATGAAATAAAATAAATTACATTTTATGACTTTTTTTCATAAAAGTTGTCATTCCTTTGGTATGTTAGCAATAGCATGTTTTCTTACTAATATTTCTACAGTATTTACTATGCCTCCTATGCACAGAATGCACATTTTCTTTTTGCATACCGTATATTACACAGATGACCATTTACCAAAATGAGCAACATACAACAGAGCAGACTGCTTTGTTATTGCAGTGATCTCCTTCTTGATTCATTAGTTAACTTAAAGGAGATCTCCGGTCAATTTTAACATTGAGCTCATTTTTTTGTACATTTGGAGTGCTGTCAATACAGAGAACAACGACAAAAATCGGTGTTGCCTACACCGAGTTATTCTATTTTTAAAATTTGCACCCTGTTGACCTCAATGGGGCAAGTACTAAACCTGCTTTTAGGCTCTTAACATCCTTGATGTGTCATTACAAGTGCACAGGTCATGTGAGTGATTCCTTCAGAGTGAACACGAGTGAATCTGAATGCAGTAGATGTGAAAGATATGTATAAAAATGATGTTATTTAAGCCAGCGCAAATACCTGTGTTTACATCCTGTTTTCTTTTGAAGTCCAAAGTAGTCGATTGCCGAGTTCACGCGCAAAAAAATAAATGAGCTCAATGTTAAAATTGACCGGAGTTCTCCTTTAACTGACAAAAAGATCAGAGATTTTACACAAAAATCAATACAAAAATGCATAATAACTCAACATAATCTCCTTCCAAGATGATAAAGGGACGCAATATAAACAATAATAGACAATATACTGAGCAAAATTTTGTAAGAAATAATCTAATTTCACTGGATTCAGTCTTGTTTTTGGGAAGATCTCATGACATTAAAGATGCTGTTTCTAACAGAGAACTAGGTGTAGATGTGCACAGCAGAGCAGGTCCTCCGTACAACATAAAAGAAGAATTTTTAATGGCAAAACTGAAGAAACATTGAACTTGGCATAAGCAGTGGATCTGCCTGTGGCACAATTGTACAAATTAATTCCAGGTAGCTTTGTTCACAGGGGAACAGAGGCTGCAAAATATTAATATTCATTCATTTTTATTCATAAAACAGAAGAACGGGCATCTTCTGTATAGAGGGAGGGGGATGGTTTGTATTACTTTTCTTTTTTTTTCCTCCGCAGGCTAAAGGAAACTTTAATTACGGAGCGGCCTGATGAGAATCACCGAGAATCGCTGCACAAATATCAACATGGATTTAAATGATAAAAAGAAAGGCAGCAGAAATCCAGCTCATCTTTAATCTTCAGCACTGCATACACACCGCAGAAAGTAGGAGTACACAAGAACACAGAAAATACAGCTTTACATGAAGAAATCCAGATTTGCAAAAGGACTTTTCACTTGTATTTAAGGGTGTTTACGTGACAACAATGTACTAAAAATGTAAAAGTTTTTCCCTTTGTTTTTTTGCTTACAGACGACAACATTGTCAAAATGATCTCCGTTCACACGGATCTGCTTAAAAAACTAAAACGCTGTATTCTGCTGGCAGGCCAGTAGTTGGCGATGTCACTTTGTAAAGAAACACTACACGCCTATATATGTAATACACATGCGCACAACGTCACGGTTTCACAAATTCATGTTTTTGTAGTTTACTCAGAGACAAAACCCCGTTTTTGAAAGTTTACATTTTCAGGCCCCCAAAATAAAAGTAAATAAAAAAGTTCTTAGTTGAAAATGGTGTCATGTAATCGGCCCCAAAGATAAATGAAACTAAATAGGATCTGAGTGATGAAGCAGCCATCAACATCTTCAACTACCCCATCCGTCAAAGAATCCACTAAAGTTTTTAAATCCATTTGCGTTAATGCGTTGCATTTTTGAAGTATTCTGTGGCCAAATATACCACGGGAAACATCCACTTGATGAAGTGTTTTGGCAAAGTGTTTCAGGCTCTTTAATACTGTGTCCTAAAATATCTAATCAGATAATTATACCCCAAAAATATTTAGACTCTGAATCAGACAGGAACTGTGCATACTTGTTCATTATATCCGTATACAGGACTTATTCTTTTGTGTTTGCTTCAAAAGCTAAACTCTACAGGGGAACAGTCAGAGGAGAAATTCCTCGAGTTAACAGGCTGTAATTTAATATCTTTGTGGTTTTCATTTTCCATGAGGTGGCGAGTTTTCTTCAGAAAACCGGAAAGGGGTTTCCAGCCTGGAAAAATGTAATGGCACGTCCATTTATAACACAGACAAGTCCTGCTGCTTACATGAGAGCACTTAGTCTGCATATGAAGCATATATTCTCTAGACGGCCCTTCATGTCAGATGGATGTTCCTACAGTTAAAAGTCTCCAGTTTTAAACAGACATGTAGTGCCACAAGAGTTATTGTCATTCTGACAGCGTTTTAATTTGCCAATCGAACCTGCTTGATGCACGAGAACGAATTTCATTGGTTCTCGCTGAAGCTCAAACGTGCTGCGTAACACCAGAATGAACCTCATTGGTTCTCACACATCAAGTGAACATGCTTGAGCTTCTGTTTACCACAACTGATGTGAGTTGATGAATGTGAATAAAAGCCTAAATTCAATCTGTTCATCATATAAAGCGATCGTGTGTCTTCAGAAAATTTTGAATAAACCGATTAGTTTTACAATCTCATTATGAACTTTTTTAAACGCCAAAATGGTAGTTGCGTAGCTGTCAATGGAGGGAAAGCAGATTTCATCAAAAAGATCTTCATTTGTGTTCCGAAGATGAATGAAAGTCTTATGGGTTTGTTATAACATTTTGGGTGAACTAACCCTTTAAGTTGACTTAAAAAACTGTTTGTACAAGCATTGGAAGACTTATTGTTTGAACATACAAGTCAAGAAGGTGTATAACAAAAAATATACTATGTTTGGGTCATTACTGTGCATAATAGTTACACTTTATTTCAATGGTCCACTTTAGACATTCTACTAACTATAAGTAACTTTGCTACATGTCAACTAACTCTTATTAGAGTATAGTAGACTAGTAGACTGTTAGGTTAAGGTTAGTAGTTAGGGTTCAGGTTAGTAGATTAAGTTGACACGTAGTTGCAAAGTTGCTTATAGTCAGTAGAATATCTGTTGGGGAGCCTAAAACAAGAGTTAGCAGATATTAAGTAGACAGTCTACTAATACTATAATGACTGCTAGTTGACATGAAGTTGCAAAGTTACTTATAGTTAGTAGAATGTTTAAAGCGGAGCATCGAAATAAAGTGTAACCTATAATTTTAACATAAACTAATAAATTGAATGTGAGGCATATTTGTCAGTCATACATAAATTAAACTGGTTAGACACAGGCAAGATTTCTGTAATAATACTAATCACTGTAGAAAGTGATCAGTTGACTTAACTTTAAAAAAGTGAGGAAACCCGCTTCCTTAAAATTATTACGTAAATAAACTTCATGCATAATTGAAAAGTTTTGCATACTATGGACATACAGTATGCATCATAGAAATCGTCAAATGCTAGTATGCCATTCTGAGCACAGACACGGTCAAAGAGGCACGAGACACTGAAGTGTCTACACTGACGCTGAAGCCCAGAGGTGAATCATGTGAAAGAGCCTTATTACAAAGATTAATTTCACATGCATCTCTACACATATCACATTATCCTGTCCCCACTCTCGTTCAACAAGTCAGCACCCGCTGCAAAACACTTTAGCTGTGGCATTAACTCTGGAAACATGGTTGTGCCGATCTGGGCCGGTTTAGAGGGTGTCGTCCAGTCTGAAGCCACGTGACACACACTTACTGTGTTCCTCGTGAACGATGCCGTCTGATACTCCAGCCCAGGACATTCCACTGCAGAAATGAAGCACAACCGCAGGAATGCAGCATATCAGATCAGATCAGATTAGATTGACACACTTCTGTGAGACTCAATTCGTTCAATTACGCTCAACCAGTCATGAGTCAAATGGAAAAGCTTCCCTGCCAACAGTGTCAAAGCACCATAAGGGCCAGTTCACTCTTAAAAACAACATAGTCAAAGGAACGAAAAATAGCACAAGGACTTGGGACGCGTTTTTTAAAGTTGGACTTTTGACTTTCAATTTTTAAAAGGACGTGTTGGAAACAAGGGAAAAATAGCACTTCTGTGGGAACAGCCCCTAAAACTGCAGTGCATAGGCCTACTTGATTGAAACAACCACATCAAACTTATAAAACACATTATTTAGAGTTCCCACACTTTAAGACCAAAGCATTTTGTAACATAATTAAAATACGAAAATATCTGACAGACGGATAGTTCACAAATAATGGTTTGTGGGCATGTTTTACTTCAAACAAGCACACACAAAGAGTGCTATCTAATCACATAATTAAATTATTTCGAGCAGCACAAAACAAATATAGAAATTTCCATTAAGTCTCCAATATTTTACTCCTTTACATGACTTTTTTAGACCTGGAACTCCCAATTTTTCAAATTCATTGAAATTTCCAGGTTTTAGAGCCATTTAGATCATCATTAAACTTTTACTTACAAATGTTGTGCCCCTTTGATTCAACATGTTGGTGACAGTTGTAGCACAGTCTACTCAATGACTCCATCTAACTGTCTATTCAAATTATGTTAACAGTGACAGTAAGCAGGACTGGACCTGTTCAACTCGTGCGTTTTTGTTCTCACTAGACATGAGAGAAGCTGAACACTTCAGAGGACATTTATCATTTGAGGTCTGTCTGAATAACACAAACAACCTGCAGACATATGTAGTACAGTCTGCCCTATATTACATAACCAAACATCTCACAAGTCATGGTAACACTTTGCAATAAGTTTGAATACGCCAACATTAGTTACAGCAATAGTCAACCCGCAATATTTTTGGCATATTTTTGGCAGCATTTACTCTTCGTTAATGTCAATTTATTCATGCATTATGAACTAATGTGATAACAATGAACAATACTCCATTCAAATTGACATAGGCTGAATGCATTAAAAACATTGTTAGTTCATGATACATTAGCTAATACAGAATCTTATTGTAAAGTGTTACTGAAAAACACTGTCTCATCATTGCATAAGTAACACAATTATAAACAGAAGCAGGCCTCATAGTAAAACCAGGTAACGGTATTAAGAAAAAGAATAAAGGGATAGTTCACTTAAAATCCAGTCATCCTTTACAGTACTCACCGTCGTGTCATTCCAAACCCGTAAGACTTTCGTTCATCTTCAGAACACAAATGAAGATCTTTTTAATGAAATCTTAGAGCTTTCTGTCGCTCCATTGACAGCTACGCTACTACTTTGACGCTTTAAAAAGTTAATAAAGAGATCGTAAATTAATGAGCTCATATGAATTGAGCTTTATATCATGAACAGATTTAATTTAGGCTTTGATTCACATTTAAACATTGATCAGCGAACATAAACAGAAGCTCAACCGAACCTGCTTGATGCATGAGAACAACTTTATTGGTTCTTGCTGAAGCTCAAACGTGATGCGTAACACGAGGATGAACCTCATTGGTTCTCGCTGAAGCTCAAACGTTCTGCGTAACACGTGAACGTCAAGTGAACACGCTTGAGCTTCTGTTTATCACAACTGATATGAGTTGATGAATGTGAATAAAAGCCTAAATTCAGTGTTCATCATATAAAGCGATCGTGTGTCTTCAGAAATTTTGGACTAAACTGCTCAATTCATATTGATTAGTTTTTACGATCTCTTTATGAACTCTCAGATTTCATCAAAAAATATCTTCATTTGTGTTCCGAAGAAGAAAGAAAATCTTACAGGTTTGGAACGACATGAGGGTGAGTAAATGATGACTGGATTTCCATTTTTGGGAAAACAAAAAAGAAAAAATCTGCCTTCAAAACAAACTCACTTGCCAAAGCAAAGAAACATTTTGTACAAATGAGAAGTTTATTCTTTAAAGAAGTGAATAATATAAACTATTGTCTATAAATATAAAGGGTTTTTTGATAGTATCACAGAAGTATGAGAAAGCAGAAAATAACAGATGTCACCGGTGTAGAAAACTGTAATGCTAGAGTGATTAAATACATGTCAGATTCATGCATGATGCATCTCAACAGAACAGGAGTTTAAGAGCAGGTCTCAATCAGCCAGTGCTTTCCGCAACCACCATGTGCATTTTCCTTTGGAAAAACAAAAACATTCATTTGCATGAGATATTTGCCTTAAACAATCAAGAATCAACATTTTCTCATGATCAGTAAAGGGCATAAAAAAAGCACACGACAAACCATGAAGAATTATGAACAGGCTGATGTGAATTACTATGTAGTGCTTGACCGATGTGGGGTTTTTAATGGCTGATGTTGATACCGATACCCAGAAATGATCTGAAAACAAACTGCATTATCCATCAGCACGCCTGCCGGTAGATTTTGGAAATGACAAACAGGACGAGCGGACACGATTATCGCTGCTGACCATCTCAAAAGGGCCAAATATCGGCCGATTTATCGGTTTATCGCTACACATTCGCACCAGAGAGTCAACATGCCAATTTTCACATCATATTCATGGATTAGTTACGATACCAATAAAGACATTAAACTATTTGAGAAGTGCATTGCAAACACCATCCATCCTGTTCTAGCTGTATATTTAGAGGTACTTCTGTGCAAAAGAGCCATTGGAGAACACACAGCCTTCAGAAGCATCATTACAGACTGAAGAAACACATGTATACATTTCTTTGAGTTAAACAAAAGTGCAGGCCTGAGCCCAATGCTGCTCCAAAATGAAAAAGGCACTTGACTTTACATCTTAAAAACATTTTAAAACAGCCTGAGATTGCTGCTCTCCGAGCCAGACCAGATTGGGAGACCAGCAAACCAGTTCATGCTGGGTTAAGCAGATTTTCCAGCACACATGAACCATGAGCACTTACTGTTTTTGTTCTCAGCCTCCATTAAACATTCCAGTACTATAATTCATCTGCACTCAGACAAATCTCAGTCACAAAGCTTTAATTTAAAGCTCAATTCGTTCCATTATATGCAGCCGTAAGTGCTGGGTGCACGATTCACACACATTATTATTATTTCTGCATTATTTGCATGTAAAAAGCAGTTTGAATATTTGCCCGTGGAAATACTGATGTCGATAAAAAAGACACAGTTTTACATACAGGCTTTAAAAAACAGATCCCCACCCAGAACATTCCAAGAGAAAAGGCATAAATAATCTCCAAAACAATACGGTCTGTCCAAAAAAAGTTCCTTTGATTAAAAAAGAACATCCACGTGAGATTTAAATACAAATATATACTTACAAAAAAATCACAATGTTTATGTACATCTGTTTAAACAGTTGTTTTTCCATCAGAAAAAAAGTGACGGATAAAAAAAAAGCAGTTCGTCACACTGTTGTTTCTCCATGTTTGCTGTTTGCCAGTCTCGTGTAGAACTTTCTCCATGAATTCAGCGTCTTTCCGGACCATATCCAGAATCCAGATGTGATTCCCACAATCAGTGTCATTAGGTACTTGATCATAAACACCGTGAAATCCGGGTTCATTTGCGGGTTGTGCGCGGGACACGGCACCGCGTACGTCTTGCACGACTGCGCGCTCCAGGTTTGTTCCCACTGCGCGCGAAAGGCCTGTTCGTAGAAGTAGCACGCGATCACGATGGTGGCCGGAACCGTGTACAGGACGCTGAAGATGCCGATGCGCACCATCAGCTTCTCCAGCTTCTCCGTCTTGGTGCCGTCGTGCTTCATGATGGTCCTGATGCGGAACAGAGACACAAACCCCGCCAGGAGGAACGAGGTGCCGATGAACAGGTAGACGAACAGGGGCGCGAGGACGAAGCCGCGGAGCGCGTCCACGCTGTTGATGCCCACGAAGCAGACTCCGCTCAGGACATCTCCATCCACTTGACCCACCGCCAGGATGGTGATGGTCTTGATGGCCGGGACTGCCCACGCCGCCAGGTGGAAGTACTGGGAGTTCGCTTCGATGGCCTCGTGGCCCCATTTCATCCCGGCCGCGAGGAACCAGGTGAGCGCCAGAATGACCCACCAGATGGAGCTGGACATGCTGAAGAAGTACAGCATCATGAACAGAATGGTGCAACCTTCTTTTTTGGTGCCCTGCACCACCGTCCGGAACTCATTCTCGAATTGCTCGTTGCAAACCACTTTGTCTTCCAGCAGAAACCCGGCGATGTACGCGATGGACACCATCGTGTAACACCCGGAAAGGAATATAATGGGTCTCTCCGGGTAACTAAAGCGCTTCATGTCCACCAAATAAGTCAGGACGGTGAACAAAGTGGACGCGCAGCACAAAACCGACCAAATCCCGATCCAAATCCTCGCGAACTTCTGCTCGTCCTCGCTGAAGTACATCATCCCGTGGAGTTTTTTGGGTTCGCACGGCGCGCCGCAGTTCTCCTCACCCAGAAAGCGGTAGTTGAGGTACGGCGGCACTTTTAGCGACGCCGGGCACTTAAAACGCCCCTTTCGGTTGTGGTCGGGTGTCGCTTGTGTCACATCTGGCGTCGGGTTGACGGGCGCGCTCGACGTGTTCTGACCCACGCACAGCTCTCCGCCGTGCACCGGGAACGATTCGCACGCCAGACTCTCTGGCCACTGGAAGCCGAATTTGTTCATGAGAGCCTCGCAGCCCTGACGCGCGCGCTCACACAGCGAGCGGCACGGCGGTAGTGCTTGCTCCAGCACCGTGCACACCGGCGCGTACATGGAGCACAGGAAGAACTTGAGGTCCGGCGAGCATTGCACTTTGACGAGCGGGTAGAACTGGTGCACCTCCAGCCCCGCGTCCTCCTGGTTCGTGTGGCCGAGGAGATTGGGCATGATGGTCTCGTTGTACGCGATGTCCGTGCACAGAGGGATGGAGATGGGCTGGCAGAAGCCGTGCTCGGGAATCGACATGCCGCGGTCTCCGTACTGCGCGCTCACTCCCAATATTCCAAAGGCGAGCAGGAAGAGCGCGGACGCATCGCGCGCGGCCATACTTTCCTTCTGCGGTTTGTCTCCTTTTGCGCCAGCGCTCTTCCTCCTTTTGTTGATTTATCCTGTCAAACGGGCTTTTACTCCGGACAAACTTTTAGGAAAGTGCGGCGGCGCCCCAGACGCTGCTCCTCGGATTACGAAACGAGCGAAGAAAAGAAAAGCACACAAATGCCTGACAAGAATAAAGAGTCGCGCTGTGTGGAGTCAGAGTTTCTGTGAGCTGTTCAAACCTGTTTCCAGGCGCCCCGCTGTCTGCTGTTCATAAGCGAAACGCGGGCGGGGTTTACGGACAGATGGCTCGTGTTAGGGAGCGTCGAGATTTCTTTCGCTTGTGGTTCGTTTTGCGTTCTTTTTACGTTCTTTTAACGTTTGTTCTTTGAGTGTATAGGGTTGTCGAATGGAACGCATTTGATCTGCTCTCTTTAGACAGAAGAACAGTAAGTCAGAGAGAATGCTGCTATATTTGTCTTGTCAAGTTTTGTTTACATGACAAATACAAATTCAAATGGAGTAGGCTACGAACATTACACTGTATACTGTAAACAAAACCGTACAAATACAGGATGTAATTATATATATTTGTTGCTGCATTGTTGCCTTTGTCTGGCTCAGTTGGGGTTTAAAAAGACACTTAATATTCTGTAAAATGATTGATTTAAAGGATGAGAACCAAGCTTGAAGTAAATTGAGCTAAATAATAACACCATTTGTCTCCAGTTTGCTTCATTACTAATGAACTTTCAATTAAATTTCTTTTATACAATATAACAATGTAACAATTGCTGCCTGGGGAGTTATTAAAATCAATTTATAAATTGTGCCATCATACTTATTAATGCAAATAGATTTTTATTAAGCTCTTAAAAACATTTGCAATTTTGTTTTGAAAATAACTGATCAAATTTCCCCTCAATGAAATGAAGGTAACTTTGGATAAAAGCATCTGTCAAATGCATACATGTACATGACATAAAGCTGTGTAATGTTTTTACCGGATACGCACACAGCCAATAATTATAGGCTACTGACCATCTGCATACTTATAAAAGTCAGCGAACACAATCTGCTTGCAGTCTTCAAAAACAGAGACGGCCCCTAAGGTGAAGCTCAGACTGCTGTCTTCCTATTGGTTACTGTGTGTGTCTGTAAGAGAAATGAGAGGAACATGATTTGCTATGACAGGGGAATGTAAAGACAGCCTTCACTTGAGTCTGGATACTGGCTGGAATACAAAACAACTTTTTCATGAGTAAATATTGATTTTCCATTTTGTATGATAACATGCATGCAATGCTGAACCAGTTCTGTCGCTCATATTGGACATTAATTTGTGGACAATTCAGAGAGCAAAACCCCAATATATTGCATTTTAAATGTGCCACTCTTAGAAGAAATATAGAACCTTAAAAGCTTCTGTCAGGCACTTCATATATAGAACCTTTATGGGTTCCTATCAAGGGATCATTTTAGTTTTAATTGATTTATTTAGTTTTAATTCATTTTAATTTTAATTCAATTTTATGAATTGAGCAGCTAGTAAAAATACTTTATCACTTATGGAAAAATTTAAATAACCTGTTAAACATGAAAGTATTATGCAATACAGTAGAACCTTTTTAGCATAAAGTGCTCTTTAAAGTTGAATCAAGAACTAGGGTTCTCGATGACATGTAAACTCACTGTCTGTGAGTCCTTGAGTTCCTCAGTTGACTTAACCAGCTATTCAAAAAGCCCTTTTCTTTCTTATGTATGTTTTTTTTTTATGGCATAGTTACACACCAACCACTACAGTGAACACTAGTGCATCATCCTATGCCACCAAGTGGCAAGCCATTGCATGTGGATTTTTTCACATTTTTAACTCCAAACCAAGTTGGCCGACAGCCAGCTAGAAATGCCAAATTGCTTTGGAATATCCATCCATTCCTTCTATCCTGAAATTACTCCAGCAGCAGTAACTTTTTTTTTGTCTGTAGATAGAAGTATTTGTGTTATTAGAATGTAATTTGCAGTTTTGTCAAAAAGTAATCTGATTATGTAATGTATGTTACTTGCTATTAGTTACTTTACTCGTTACATCAAAAAAGTAATCTGATTACATAATGCACGTTACTTGCAATGCGTTACATCACCCATTAAATCAAAAAAGTAATCTGATTACATGATAGAGACAGAGCGCAACGCGTCATAATCTGAAGACCACGCCCACCAGGGGGGGGGGGAAACAGTCAAACAGTCTCCATTGACTTTGCATTGCGAGAGGCTGCCTCCTTGTCATTTCTTGCTTCTAACGAAAGACAGATTAATGCCTAAAAGCTGCTATGTGACAAGGTGTACAGCAAACAAGCTAAGAAACCCAGAAATAAGTTTTCATAAGCTGTCGACTCCAAAAAACGAAGACAGATTCTTGCTTCTAACGAAAGACAGATTAATGCCTAAAAGCTGCTATGTGACAAGGTGTACAGCAAACAAGCTAAGAAACCCAGAAATAAGTTTTCATAAGCTGTCGACTCCAAAAAACGAGCGTTTGAGGACATAAAAGTGGATACAGGCTGGAACGAATGGGTAAATTGTGGGATCCTGACACTCAGTATGCACTAAAAATACACTACGTGTGCAGTAAGTTAAACATTTGGTCACTGGTGAGTCAAATATCCAAATGTCAGTTTTATATATTATATTTCTGTAAAATAAACTATCCTGTGTTGCCGATTACGGTCTCCTCCAGCGGGCGTACGTTAGTTCTCAGAGTAATGAGACAAGTGACGCTCAACTGCCTGTATCCACTTTTATGTCCTAAACACTAGTTTTTTGGGGTGGAGAGCTAATAAAAAATGTATTTCTGGGTTTTTTAGCTTGTTTGCTGTACACCTTGTCACACAGCAGCTTTTAGGTATTTTTCTGTCTTTTGTTAGAAGCAAGAAATGACAAGGAGGCAGCCTCTCGCAATGCAAAGTCAATGAAGACGGTTGGATTGTTTTCCCCCGGGGTGTGGGCGTGGCCTGAATACGCTCTGTCTCTATACTTGTAATGCGTTACCTCTAACACTGCTTATTTCAGATGGGACTGAAAACACTTGGAGCCAGGTGCATAATTGCCATTATGTTAAGACTGTCTTAAGAGCAAGTATGACCAACTAGCAGTTAGTTAGGGTAATCAGTCATACTTCTTGGTAACAAATTAGACCAATCTACGTTTTTATGTAGCTTTAAGTTATGAAGTCTTACAGAAATTTTAATGAATAACTTGTAAGACTAGTCTCAGCAGTTTATGCAACCGGTCCCTGATCGCTAGTTTTTCCACCGTCTGAAAACATCAATAGATCAATGTATTTCAGTCTGAAGTTTCTCAGAGAAGAGCGTTACAGTAGAAATTTGCCTATTTTGAACATAATTAGAATTATCAGCTAATACGGATAAATCAACATACTCTAGTAAATCGGAGGAAGCGTGAGCGTGTTCAACGTATATTGGAAGTGCTTCTCCATCGGCTGGCCAAACGGGAATAGCTTTTGCAATAAGTGAAGCTGTATTATATTTTTTTGCATATATTTTATTGTTTTTGCATTTATTCACAGTTTTATTACTGTATTATGTTTAATACAGTATCTCTTCAGTTAAAAACAAAAACGCATACCATCCACTCAAGTGGAGATCTGAAAATCTCTTTGTTCTTCAAATCATGCCCTAAGAGCAATAAACACGATTGCTCTTTATTTTTACAGTACGTGTACTTACAGTGAAAATACTGGGTAATATAAGGTAACTACAGGGGTTACGGTTAGGTTTAGGAGTAGGGTTAGTACCTAGTTATTAGCCAGTTATTGTAATTATTGTAATAGTACATAGTATGTACATGGGAAACAGGACTGTAAAATAAAGTTCTACAATAAAAAACACATTGTATAATTCATGCATGAAAGGGTTAAACATTGCAAAAGCAAATGCCATCACTTTTTAATCTCAGTTTGTTAATATAGTTCAAAATAGTTCAGATTAGTCACATGCTAATTCCATCTTCTATTTAAATCAACGCACAGATCTCCAAATCATCACTTATGTGCAGGGTCAATTGTGAAAAGGGTGGTTGGTTTGAAGCATTAATAAACTTTATTTATTTCAGGTAAAACAACGATAAACAACATTTACAGAAGGACATTACATCTTCCATAATAACATTACATACAGTTTCTAACAAATAATGCAATTACTACTCTAATATATTCTACGTTTCGTTTGTTATAAAGTGACCAGTTACACTTCTAGGTTCCATTTTGTCAAAATTCTGCATTATTTCAGTGCATCTTACAAAAAGAATAAAATATATAGGCAAGTGAAGCAAAAACACAGATTCAGTGTTCAGCACAGCGGGATGCAATGTCGAACCTCAACGCCTCTTCCCCAACCAGTATATATACGGAATATGAATTAGTCAAGACCGCTGAAGCGTACCACTGTCACACTGGCGTCTCGACCCCTCGTCATATACTATATACAGCCTAGTATATAACAAAGATTACAAAAAGATTAAATATTCACAGATGAATTAAAGATTCAGTGAATAGCATGGTATTGACAGCACATTCCATAGCATGTCCAATAAAGCAAACCGGGAATCTAAAGCTGTTCCCTTTTCATGGTAGATTTACACATTTATATATATATAGATCGATTTAATAACCAACTTTGAAGCAAGCGCCAATGATTATGCAAACATGATGTCTTCTTTTTTTTTTTTTTTTTTTGATTTGTGTGTTCGTCACAGTGCTAAATGTGCAATAATATTATTATTACTTCTATTTTCTCCATTCCAAGTCTCATACGATTTTCTTGCCCAGCACAAAAAAGGAGAATCTCTACACACCTAAAAAAACAGCATGTGGTTTTGCATGCAAGGCTGTGTCTGCCGCAAAGGCAAGAGGAGCTCTTACATGTTTAAAGCACGCATGTTGCATGAAAAATTATTATTCGGCTGCTAATACTGGCTGGAATCCAGTGATGTCGCAACAGGTGTGGAGACATTAACGTGGCCCCGTTACGCTGGCTTCTGACAGAATTACAGCTCTCTTCTGAAAATATGGATGAGATGATGTTCGAAGTATAAACCGGTTAGTTGAACAAGACCACGTTCACACTGCAGATTAATAAGGGTGTCACTCCACTTCTGAGTGTTTCATATAAAGCATTGGATTCACTCCGTCGTGTTTTAGTGCATAATACCAAAAATACATTAAAATATGCTCAGTTCCTAACATTTCTTTAGTCAGCTGAAAACAAACAGGTCCATGTTTCCTGTTTACAGCCATGACACGCCGAAATGTTGCTATGATTATCAATATATTCCGGAGTGACTCGATAACGACTGATGATTAGGCTGTGCGGTGTGTACGTGGCCTAAACAAATTTACAGGTGCAAAATGTGACCTTATTAGCTGGAATGTTGCACAAATATGTTGAAAAGTGCATTCGCAGTAGGCGACGACCTTTTAAATTCCATAAACATCATTGCTCTTTAACTAGTCCTCTGACCGTTAGTCACACTATTATGACTAAAGCTGACAACAAATATTAATAATATAATAAAAAGGGATCATGTCTGGATTTGTACTGTATAATAACTGATAATGTGTCCCTGGACATGCACGTCTGCACACATTCCATTCGCTTTTGACCTATAAAACGATCTGTTTCTAAACAAGGTGATTTGTCCGACGGCATTACTGTACAAATCTGAACTCATTTTACTTCTTTATTCGAACCATTGTTAACAGTGCAGGGCCAAACATTGCTCTTGTTAAATTAGCTCTTGCACTTATCACATAAGTCACATTGATGTTTTACAATATACTGACAGAAAGAGAAAATACTGTACTCAAATGTAGATGATCTCATTATGTTGCTCACTTGATCATCTGGCTTTGAAGAAACCAAAACGTACGGACATTAACAGGAAGAGCAGAATCAGTATTGTACGCTGGCGTTCTGAGAACTGCGATCAGATACGCAGGCTGAGAGAGTAGTGCACTTCGGGAAGGGCTCTTCAGACTGTCATCTTACGTCTTGAAAAGCTGCTTGACAAATGCATTAGCTGCTTCATCAATAATCTGAAACTTTAAGTGGCAGTTCACACACAGCGCATTCTTGCATTTAAAAACAGCTGGGTATAGTGGAATAGAAATGGTATTCTGGGTTAATGTTGTCAAATACTGATAAAACAGGATTTTTTTTCTTGAAATTGTGTGACTATTTCTCATTTAGGGTCATGCAAAGTTTCGACACTTTGAGGTGTTGTGGAACGAGCATTCAAAATGTCTATTACGGTTGTGATGTTATCAATTTTAAACAGATTTTAAGGTTAAAGTCACAGACCCAAAATAAAAAAGGTTCTCAACTACATCTAAGGGTTTTTACATGTATGCATTTGACGGACGCTTTTATTCAAAGAAATGTACGTTGCCTTAAAGGTGTAGATTCTTATTAGTTCATGCGTGCTAATTTTGCAGGGAATCGAACCCATGATCTTGCCATTGCTAGCGCCATGCTCTACTGTTTGAGCTTTGGGAAAGCACGCACACACCCCCCCAAAAAAAAAAAAAAAAATCTAAATTGGTCATTTAACCCTTTCCTGCCATTAACGGAATTTTCCGGTTTCCTTTTTTCCTCACTGTTATACGGTAGGGGCGCTATTCTGCATCTTCTGAAAGAGTACTGAATCTCCCGATCAAAACACAGCCGAAGAAGCAGCAGAAACAAACGATAGCATAAGCAGATGCATATGTAAAATAACGTGATCTTCAACATTAAACAGCATATAAATCAAAACTGCCTAAAGTTAATAAATGAAATATCGACCCAGGAATGAGGTAATGACTGTGAAGCTTTGAGGGAGTTGATGGACTCGATCTACTCCATCTATGTTTTAATCATCGTTCTGAATCCCATCTGGATGTAAACTTGGACAAAAATGCAATTTTCTCAGATTCATACAACAAAACATTCTGGGGGCCATGAAACTTTTGAGAAAATTATCAAAAATGCTGGCGTTGGCTGGCAATTTTTTTCAAAAACACTGGCAGGGAAAGAGTTCAAATGTAAAAAATGTTTATAATATTCATATTTTGTGGAATTTTTTTTTTGTTAAATACAGTTAATCATGGTTACTTTTTTTGTAATGTGTGAGAAGTATTAATGCTAAAGATTTACTGTTTGATATTTTTTTCATAGAGTGATTATTGGTGAATTCCCAATAGGGCCAATTTGAACCGAAACATAATGAGAATTTTAACAATACAGGGGTTTAACTTGTATGTATTAAATTGAAAGCGAAAGCATTCCTTTAGTAAACAGTAGAGCAACGTCAAGATCATGGGTTCGAATCTCAGGGAATGCATGAACACATTAAATGGATACTTTAAATGCAATGCAAGTTGGATAAAAGCATCTACAAAGTGCATAATGTAATGCAAAAATGCAGCGCTCATGCAATGAGATACAGAGATGCACAGACATACGATTTACACAAAAACTTCAAGAATTCAAGAACAAGTCCTGTGTGAACATCCTTTAACAGTTCAAAGTAACGTTGCAAAAATGGTTCGGGTAATTTTAATGATCAGTTAGCAAGTGCAATTCATTATAAGATTGTCATGGGCCTTCGGAAGGAACAGCGAACACAGATTAATTTCCAAACGCGGACGACCGTCTTTCTTTCTCATGCACAGTAGCACCAGTGCAAGCGTATTGCCTGTATTTAACACTCATTGAAACGCACACGCAGACGTACACCGAGACTCGAGGACCGTATTTATCCGCCTGGATGATGATTAGTGATGGTGTTAATTGCTTTAGCGCAGTCCCTGCAGTGAGTCAATGTGCACCATCAGGCTGCAACCGCAATATCCTTATTACTGTCGGAATTATTGTCATCGTTATTGGGTGCGCAGCGGGATCGTGCCATAGCCATCAATGTGGAAGATTGCAGGGGAAATGCGAAATGCCAGCTTGGACTTTTTTTCTAATGTGTGATTGTGCGCGGAAGGGCATTTGGTTTGTTCTCTTAGATAGACATGTATATTTAACTGTACAAACATACATACATTCGTACATAGGTAGCTACATACACAGACAGTTCGTATTAATTGCCTTTTGAAGTCTGATGTTAACGAACGTCGTTCGCATGCCGTCGATGTGGGAATGTTACGCCACATTCCTGATGGTAAAACTGGATTCGACTGGATTCAAGCTGCCTCGTTTGCTCTCAGTCCCACACGGACGGTCAAATCAGCCGAAAATTAAATAATTTAAATAAACATGAAGATCATTCCCATCTCATTTTCTTCTTTGTCCTTTCCCCATCTCGACAGCTGACAGCGTCAACCTGCAAAAAATAAAAAAAAGAGAGAAAACTTTCAGCGACAGTCCTGATGTGCACTTTTAGTAGGCGGCGAGTCAGAAATCTTTTACATACACCAAACTTTACAGTTTTATCTATATTCTGCAGGTTTCTTCATTCATGAAATGTGTTTATATTCTGGCTGTTGACAGTATATTCTGATTTATTCCGAGTGAAAAAAAAAGAGAGATCCAAATTCACCTCTGTAAAAACCTTCAACAAAATGAAACATGAATTTGGATCCTGGCTTTATCCAATGTTCAGATTTTTGTTCTATGCAAATGAGTGCATATTTAATTAGATAATGCCTCATTTGCACCTTTAAACATTTCAGAAAACTTATATTAGCAATTCTTATTGTAATCAATCAACTGAGAAAAGTATGGTGATTATACTTAATATATTTCCTCTATTAACCTCTGGTGTCTCACCATAGCTAGAGTGAAACTAAATTTTTAAAGCAGCTTCACAATGCCGGTTAGGAGGATGATGGGATGCAGACGTAAGTGTGTGTGTGTGAGGAAGGGCAGATCCGGCTCGCTTGTTTCTCTGCTAATCTTCCTTTTTTTCCCCATTGACCATCCTGCTAATAAATAATGCATGCATCTCTGTGAGTCCTCTCTCTCTCTCTCTCTCTCTCTCTCTCTCTCTCTCTCTCTCTCTCTCTCTCTCTCTCTCTCTCTCTCTCTCTCTCTCTCTCTCAGTCTGTTATTCCCTCTCCCTTTTCTACTCTCTTATTTAGAATTTTCTTCCTTTCTGTGAGGCCCTTCCCCCACTTGATTTCAATCCATGTCTTTGGAAAACCATTCCTGGAGGATTTGCAAGTGTGTGTGCGCCAGAAATCAGAGATCATGGAAGGACGCTGCCTTTATCAAGAGCCCAAAGCACATGTGTGTGTGTGTGTGTGTGTGTGTGTGTGTGTGTGTGTGTGTGTGTGTGTGTGTGTGTGTGTGTGTGTGTGTGTGTGTGTGTGTGTGTGTGTGTGTGTGTGTGTGTGTGTTTGTGTGAGGAGAAACCGACTGAACTTGTCCAGCTCAGAAACACTGCTGTCCTCAAACCCACCCAACTACTGTACATCCGCTGAGGGTTGGGCAACAAATAGACATTTATTAACACTATCGATAATAACCATTTGAGACATTTTTGATATTTAGCCTACATCTACACAGTATTTGTAAAAAAAAATAAAAATATTGGAGTTTTACAAGAAAAATACTTTCAGTCTTCCTACTTAATTAGAACTAGCAATTTCTGAGTGAAAATTGTTTCAAATAAATTTTCAGTGTGCATGTTGCAAAATTCTCTTCTCAAAAATTATTAAAGAAATATCATAAAACCAAGAATTTTTTTCATCCATGTTTTAATTTATACAGTATAAAAGTAAAGATGTTTAAAAATGTTTTTTTTTTTGCAAATTAATGATTGTCATTATATCACCCCTGTGTTATGTCATTTGATTACATTTTAAAAGATTGATTCAACTGTTAAAGTTTTATGAATTCATTTCATTACCCTTTTTGTTGCTTAATTATTGTATATGAAACAAATAAAAGGGATTCTTTGACAATCTCTAAATATATATCCAAATGCAAAACCGAATAAAAGTAATTATGTCTGAAAATACTCTTCTAGGCAGTTATACACAGCCCTATGGTTATGCATGTACAGTAGTGGTTACACTATAGAATTACATATGAATCAATCTGCCTTCTGTGCATTGTATTTTAAATACTTGACTTAAACACTGCATTAATTTACAATAATATGATGTATAATATTATATTTTTCTAATATTTGTACTATTTTATATAGAAATAATAATGCATGATTTATAGGCAAATATTGTCTAGTACCATAAAAAGTCACTCAGAATACAAAATAATAAAGCATAAATATTACTGAAAGAAAATATAGTACATTCATTTCATTAAAAAAAAAAAAATTACGGTTACTGTCTTGGGTCTGTTTTGACCGCAGAGAGTTAAAGCACAGATCGGATGAGGTTCATTGCTAATATGACTGTAATTATGGCATCAAACTGGTGCTCCGCCTTCATTTAGAAACCTTTGCGGGTTAAAGAAGGATGTAAAACATTTCGCACCTCTGAGTATCATATATAAAGATCACAACATTCTTTTACTTGTACGTTCGTGTAAAATGTCAAAGTACATGTACTTGCTCAGTTCCATCTCGGCTGACAGGACTTGAAAGGGTGTTAGACAGTCAGAAATGGTCATCTATTGAATATTCCCTTTAACTCTCAAACTAATTCATTAAATGTTGAACGAGTGAATCACCCGTCCTGATCAAAAGACCTGCTTCTGTTGTCTATCTGCACTCGGCTCAAAGATGTCATCATGCTCATTTTTTAGTGTCCAGACTTATTCATTTATCAAAAAATACATTAAAAATGCAATTCATACAGACAAAGAGTTGAATAAACCTCTTCTATGGTCAACTAATTAAAAATTATTTTCAATATTTCAAATAGTAATTTCAATTTTCACAGAGTATTAAGTGACAAATGTCAGAGGGGTACAACTACCCTAAGATTAAATAATAATAATAATAATAATAATAATAATAATAATAATAATAAAGCAAAAAAAAAAGCTGGAATTCTAAAAAAACAAAACAATTATAAATTCAGAACAATTTGAGAATATTTCTTAAAAAATAATTTCTTAAAAAATAGTGAAACAGTTTTGCTTCAAAATATTATATTATTAATGTTATTTTAGTATTAATGATATACTATTTTTAATAAACTTTTATAATAAAAGTTTTGTTATGTGCTTTTGTCATTTATATTAGTTTGTTTAATACTTTTAGCTTAATTTATGTATTTTAATATTTATGTTTTGTTTTATTTCAGTTGTTTTTGAATGAAAGAAAACAGTTTTTATAGCATTAGTTTTAGTAAACAACACTTTTTTGACCAGGAAGTCTGAGAAGGGTCTGACTGCAGAGCCGCAGAGCCACAGTTTCACCCCAGCAGTTTCACCCCAGCAGTTTCACCCCAGCAGTTTTACCCCGCTCATGCGCAGTTTTGGTTTATATTGATATTCAAATATATTAAAAAAGACCTATATTTTTGTGAATTGGTGAATTTCGTGGCCACGAATTAATAATACCTCAGCAGGTTATACTAATTTGTTCCCTCGTTTTATTATATTGTGGCCACGTTGTAATTCGTTAAATCAAAATGAGGGAGGGAATTAGTTGAACGTGTCCACGATTTATTAAAACGAGGGAACAAATAAGTCAGGGCGCATAAAAGAACAAGCAGAGAGAGGATTTTTTTCCCCAGGATGGTAGGGGAAGACTCATGAATATTCATTACCCCTAACTCCACCCCTAAACCTACCCATCACTGGGGTCTATGTGATGACCTACCCCAACCCCGCCCCTAAACCTACCCGTCACTGGGGTTAAGACCAATCAGGGATGACTTTCCTAATGAATATCATGAGTATTCCCCTACCATCCTGGGAAAAAAAAATATCGCGCCCCGGACGCGCGCGCACTGCCTTCAAACAACCATAGACAGTATATAAACAAACAACACGAGCGCTGTATTGCTCTCTCCCTCGCGCTGTCGCGCATATAGTAAAAGGTCGGAAGACCGATTGAGTTTTATAGAGTTTGTTCATAAAGTGTTTGGTCATAAAGCGTTTGATTAGAAGTCCAGAAAATCTGAAACTGCGCATGCGCGGGTAAAACTGCTGGGGTGAAACTGCTGGGGTAAAACTGTGGCTCTGCGGCTCTGCAGACAGATATTATTGGGAAGTCTTCAGGAAACCTGCTTGAAAACAATCATTGTGCCATGTGGTGGTGCTAGTGAGGCAGAAATCACACACTTCAACTTTAATATGTTAATGCTGACCATGTTGCTTTTTAGATTGCAATTTGTCAAACTTCTTTAGACTATCAGTCACAAAAACCCCTCAGATGACATCCATGCAAGAAGAGAAAGTTAAAATCTCAGCAGTGTGCGTGTCAGGTTCCTCTGAGCAGGAGAATGTCAGATGTGTTTAAGAGAGTCTCCGACTGATTTAGCAAGCACAATGCAAAGAAGGGCTCCCACAATCCTCTGAGAGCCGGCCAAGCAGACGGGCCCCCTCTGGGCTTCAGGCTGGTGGATGGTGACCTCTGACCTCAGCGCCCGACAGAGGCCTCGTCACATCCAAGAGCGTGTAATGAAGTGCGTCAGACCGCCATTAAACGCCACACAGCCGAGCTGACATTTTAATACGCCTCTTTACGCGTCCGCGAGTGTTTGTACGTCTTAGAAAAGATTTCCAATCGCTTTAATGAACACACTTATTTTCCATTTTCTTAAAAGTGCAAATTTAATTAAAACTGTGTTCCCTGAAGGATTTAAAGTGCACTGAAAAGTTTCCAGTCATTAAAGGAGCAGGAATGGCGTGTTACGGCCAGGACTGTTCTGTTGCCATCGCGACTGAAGCACGACAGCGCTTTCCAATTTCAGTGAAATGACCTTGATAACTTCAACTCCAAACAGAACGTGTGCTATGAAAGGCAATAAACTATGTTTTCTATGACCATGAAGTGCACTAGTGACAGCTTTATAGTGAGGTCAGTGGATTAACCCTTTCAACTAAACAGTTTGTTCTGTTACTCTAGAGACAAACAGAGCTGCAATAATAATAATAACAGCTTCGACAAACACTCCCCGTCTGCCATTGGTCAGTCAAACAGATAGCCCCGCCCCCAAACTCATGTGACTGGTTGAAACAGAAGTTGACATGACTTGAAATCATACTGACATCATATGACAGTTAAGATGAAATTGAAAATGAATGAAATGACTCATTTACTCATCCTCATGATGCTCAAGGTATTTTTTATTTTCTGTTGAACACAAAACGACGCTGCTCTTTTTACAAAAATAAAAGTGAACGGAGACAAATAGTGTCAAAAACCCGTGTCTACAACAGTTGAGTTCATCACAGCAGATGCGGACTCTAGTCATACTGAAATATGACTCTGAGGCAGTGCTGTTACTGTTGACAACAACAAAATACTATAACTAAAAAAAATCGGTAATTTAAATAATGCTGAAATATTGTGAAATGAAGTTGTATTCATTTAATTTTGTTATGTGCTAATTTTATTAGTTTATATACAGTTTATTTAGTTTATATAACTAACGCTAATTTACATACGTTTTTTTAAAATTTGCTATGTGCTGTTTTTATTAGTTTATATATACAGTAATAAATATGATTATTATTAGTTTAGTTATGATTATAATTATTAGTATATATACACATACAACAAAAGCAAATAAATAAAAAAAATGGGAAAAAAATTAACAAAAGCTAATTTAAAATATGAACAAACACTATAATAGTATAAATAATACTCCAATAAGAAGAATTTGGGTGTCCTGGTGAGATGAATGTTCAGTTTGTTTTAAACCACACAAAGGGAAGGAACGGGAACAAGGAGCGCTGGCTGTCAAACCGGAAGCTGCTGGAGTTGAACGGACAAACAGGTCTGACATGGACAGAAAAAAACGGCTCTGCAAACCACAGCATTCGAAACCAGTTTGCACTTAACGTGGTTATTTTGGAAAAAAATCATTTGTAAAAATGCTTGCATCCCTGTCATCCAATATCAATAGACCGCAGCTCTCGGCTCTGCATATTCAAACTTTGCATTTGCATTGACGGCAAACCTGACATGATGCATTTTCACATGACATTTATAAATGTTTCAGTCTGTCCCTCACACAAAGCATCGTATGATCTCAGATTACAGTGCGTGAGCCGTATGGACAACCGTTGTGATCTTTTTGGAGCTTGACAGTATAAAGCACTGTTCATTTTCACTCTAAAAATCTTTTGTGTTCCACTAAAAACACACATGAAGGTGAGTAAATGACAGGATTTTCATGTCCTTTCGAGAGGGTTGTGTGTTTGTGATGGTTTTGTCTTGCGTAAGTGAAGCTTCAGAGCTCCACTCAAGACTGCACATTCCAGAGAGCGATTGGCCGCTGACCCGCACACAGATGCACTATGGGAAAGTTGTTTTAGCTCTGTGCTCACCATCTCTGAAAGAAGATCTCACCAAACGTGAGAACACGTCCATATTTCACTCCAACATCACATGAAAGAAATATCACATTTTGCGTAAAGAAAATCCTATTTCATCACATTATTTTCATGACAATTAAACTAATTTCCATAAATCATATAATTTAGCTATGAGTTCTAGGCAGGGCTTAAATTAACACTCGACAAGCGACAAATGCGCGTAAAAATCGACGTTGATGAGAATGTTAAACTGTGACTCGCCAGTTGGGCAGTAACATTTTTATGAACTAACAATGCATGAACGTGAACAAACGTGAGTGACGCATGGGAAAGTTGACGGGCGCTTCATAATCACGAAAGTTTAAGCCTGGACAATTTAAATAATCAAGCGCAAGAAGATGCGAAAGCTCTCTAAACTGAGCACTTCTTGTGCTTGAGCGGACAAATTCACACAAAATTATGTAAAAAAAAAAATAGCGGGTATCCGTGAAAACATTGTCGGTTATGTCTTTAAGTGAATGTTAACAGCTGAGAAAGTAAATGCATCTGTATCAGTATCAGTATATTAGATCAGTGCATTCACTCTTAAAGTGACAGCAGCCTAATACTCCATGTTAATCAAACAACAAAAGACAAAGAAAAAAATCCCTCACTGCTCTAGACTGAATAACTTTTGCACTTTAATAAGGATTAATTAATAAGGAAGTTTAATGTATACAGTGAAGACTATGCAGTGTTATTTTACATTTGCTTACTTTATTACATTTCTGTACCTGAAAAACACAGTTTATTTCATTTGTATCTGTTATATTGTATTTACTTGTGCTTTTGCTTGGAATTTGATTATTTTTTTTATTTTTTTTTACTGACTGCTTACTTGTCTTTAATAATGTTTTAACTGTGTGTCCAATCAAAATTGGAACAGAAAATTGTGAATTTTCACTGGTACCTATAGTTTTGGTGTCATTATTTTTGCAAAGACTATATTTATGTCTGAAACACAAGCTCCACTCTTTAGTATAACAGTAACCACAAAACACCAACATCACAGAAACTCTTTTAGAGTATAAAAGAACATCGATCACCAAGTCTTTCCCTTTACTCAAAAACACATAAAACAAAACTTAACATCAACATTTACTCTCACAATCCAGTCCCACTGAGACCTGGACAACAATGAACTCAAAAATGATTGATGTTGCTTACTTCAATATTGGCATCAAAATCAAAATCATTGTGAATATTGTCACGTTTAGCACTGAAGAAAGACAGCGTTTGTTCCTACAGCAGCTTAAAGACACGCTAAAACGACTTACTGTGAGACTGTAAAAGTGGCCAAAACACTAATGCTGCCTATAGATTATCCTTCCCTGTTCAAAGACTGGGAAATTCCCACTTTATGACGTACAAGACGGAGTGTCTGGTGGATATAAAGATGGCCATCCATCAGTGACAGTAAAATCTCATTGATTACTGAGTGGTGTAAATCACAGGAGACGTTTACTTGACTTTCAGGCTCCCCATTAGAGCTTCTGCTCTATAAATCAGTCTGTTTCTGCTCACGGCCTCAGGCGCTCAACCCTCTCAACACACCTGAACTCTCTCACGGCCGTACACGTGAATCACAACACAAAATACAACAGCTACTGCTGGAAAACCTCCAGGACATTTTTACACCAGTGGGGTTGAGCAACAGCTAATGCCCAATGCCCAAACAGCTGTCAACCACAATGCCCACGGTGATTTTAGTCTGTTTCTATGTGGTTGCTAGGGATCTTTTTCCAGGTTGTTGCTATGTGGTTGCTTGGATGTTGCAATACAATGGCTAGGGTGTTTTGAATGGTTTCCAGGATGTTGCTATGTGGTTGCTAGGGAGCTTGGGTGGTTTCCAGGATGTTGCTATGTGGTTGCTTGAGTGTTGCTATGCGATGGCTAAGGTGTTTTGGGTGGTTTTCAGGATGTTGCTATGTGGTTGCTTGAGTGTTGCTATGCGATGGCTAAGGTGTTTTGGGTGGTTTTCAGGATGTTGCTATGTGGTTGCTTGAGTGCTGCTATGCGATGGCTAAGGTGTTTTGGGTGGTTTCCAGGATGTTGCTATGTGGTTGCTTGAGTGTTGCTATGCGATGGCTAAGGTGTTTTGGGTGGTTTTCAGGATGTTGCTATGTGGTTGCTTGAGTGCTGCTATGCGATGGCTAAGGTGTTTTGGGTGGTTTTCAGGATGTTGCTATGTGGTTGCTTGAGTGCTGCTATGCGATGGCTAAGGTGTTTTGGGTGGTTTCCAGGATGTTGCTATGTGGTTGCTTGAGTGCTGCTATGCGATGGCTAAGGTGTTTTGGGTGGTTTCCAGGATGTTGCTATGTGGTTGCTTGAGTGTTGCTATGCGATGGCTAAGGTGTTTTGGGTGGTTTTCAGGATGTTGCTATGTGATTGCTATGCAATTGCTAGGTTTTGGGTGGTTCTCAGGATGTTGCTATACGTTTGCTAGGGTGTTTGGGCGGTTTCCAGGATGTTGCTATGTGGTTGCTAGGGAGCTTGAGAGGTTTCCAGGATGTTGCTATGTGGTTGCTTAGGTGTTGCTATGCGTTTACTAGGGTTTGTGATGGTTCTCAGGATGTTGCTATATGTTTGCTAGGGTGTTTGGGCGGTTTCCAGGATGTTGCTATGTGGTTGCTAGGGAGCTTGAGAGGTTTCCAGGATGTTGCTATGTGGTTGCTAGGGTTTTGGGTGGTTCTCAGGATGTTGCTATGCGTTTGATAGGGTGTTTGGGCGGTTTCCAGGATGTTGCTATGTGGTTGCTAAGGAGCTTGAGAGGTTTCCAGGATGTTGCTATGTGGTTGCTTGGGTGTTGCTATGCGTTTACTAGGGTTTGTGATGGTTCTCAGGATGTTGCTATATGTTTGCTAGGGTGTTTGGGCGGTTTCCAGGATGTTGCTATGTGGTTGCTAGGGAGCTTGAAAGGTTTCCAGGATGTTGCTATGTGGTTGCTAGGGAGCTTGAGAGGTTTCCAGGATGTTGCTATGTGGTTGCTTGGGTGTTGCTATGTGATTGCTAGGGTTTTGGGTGGTTCTCAGTATGTTGCTATGCGTTTGATAGGGTGTTTGGGTGGTTTCCAGGATGTTGCTATGTGGTTGCTAGGGAGCTTGGGAGGTTTCCAGGAAATTGCAATGCTGTTGTAAGGGAGATTACATGATTTCAATGCATGATTTCTAAGGGATTTTATCCTCATGTTTTATGGTCCACCTGGTGAAAATGGTCTGTCTGATCGCTTAGTAAATCAACAGCACATCTAAACCTATTGTTTAACTAGTTCACTAGAAGCAAACAGGGCTCTTTTTGCTACTTTAAGTGATAGTTTAAACATCAACTCAACTCGGTCAGCGAGGACATGCGTATAAATAGAAACGTGGATCAATTAACTGCTCATCTGTTCTCATTTGAGGTCAGAAGTCTGCGTACACAACTGTGTATTTGGACAAGTAAAAGGCAGATAACACAGGACAGGTTCTTGAATATCTTTTTCTGCTTGGTTACTGCTTGCAAGAATTTGTACAATCTACAGTACATACTGTACAGTTGCAACACGAATGGAGAATCTGTCTTAAATAAATAATTCCCCCAAGACAAATCCATGTGACAAAGCCTGTCACACTCCAAAAAAGATTAAATGCACCATAATAGTATCATAACATTACACTAATGCTTTATATGGTGTTCAGTTCCCATCCCCTTTTTCAGCAGCGTTGGTTTTTCCATTCATTTCTCAAAAAGGGATTTAAAAAAAGTCTTCGATAAAGAGCTATAAGCCATGAACCAAGCCGAGAGGTGAACCACAACACTACAGACTTTGATGGAGGAATATAAAACTACTCATTTACAAATGTTGATTATATGTAAAAAAAAAAAAAAACCAAAACAATTAAGTTTATTGCAAAATATGCATGTGGCAAGCAGGGCGGGGCCGAGAGCCGTGAGAACGGTGCGAGGCATGACGTGAACAGTCTCAGGCTCGGCAGGACTGATGTGAAGCTCAGGCTGAGAGGATACTGTGGGTTTGCGTGGCTCCTCATCCGAAAAGCCCACAATAAATGACGAGCCACTCAACAAAAGGGAAAAGTCAATACAGAGTACAGTGAGGGGTATTGTCAGGCATGAGGCAGTAAATATATTCATCAAGTCCATGGCGAAACATGTCTTTCAAGACCTCATCACCGAAATCCACCCCATGGCAAAGCCCACAAAACTCCTCCACGTAATCTTCATCTGGACGGTTACCTTGGCAGAGGCGGAAGAGACGAATTGCTGGGTCCATGTTTGGTCTAGTATTCTGTAACGAATACCACTGGAGGCAAATATATATGTATATACATATATTGAAGTATTTTGAGAGCTTGGAGAGATTGTCTCGATTACATCATGCATAGTGCTTCATGGCAGTGGGTGGGGCTTTTGGCTCGTGTTGCTTTTTTGACTCACTGATTGGTGTAAATTTCTGTACAGCATCATGGGTAATGTAGTTTTTCACTAAGAATTACGCTGTTTATTATGATTATTTTAAAAATAAGCGGAAATAATGCGGCTTTAAAAGAAGCAAATAGATTAACAACCTCGTAGCTTTACAGTAGATTTGAGATGCACTTTGAGATTAATTGTGTGCACAGGAAAACAACTTTAACAAGACATGAGGGTGCGTAAACAACAGGGGTCTCATTTATAAAGCGTGCGTACGCACAAAACGGGGCTGGAAACGTACGTACGCCAGTTCCCACGCAAAGGTTGTGATCTATAAAAACAAACTTGACGGGAGAATGTGCGCACCTTTAAGCAAACTTTGAGCCGTGCGTACGCACATTCTGGAGACAAAGGGAATTGGCGACACCGATGGTGAGCTGGAGTTAAGTGTCTTTTTGGTCACTTTTAGACAGAAAATCTAAAGAAAATTAAACATATACAGAAAGATAATACAAATATAATTTCACTCACCAAGCCTGTCACTTGAAGCAAATATCCATCCCTTCTTAAATGTCCGCGCCAGCGAGCGTGTTGGGCCGTTTAGTGAAACTGACGCAAATAACAGTTTAAATAAATAAAATAATGATTTAAACTATGTTTTACTTCTGATATAAACATTTAGATTAAATATGCCATTCAAATTAATGGAGTTAAGCACTTAAACATGAAATCATTACTGAGAAGTTACAACATTTTTATATTCAAATTCAGTCAATAGAAATATTTGTTGTGGATGCGGTGTTTTTGAACACTTTTCCTCTGGCATGCTGTGTTTTAATGTTTTAACCACAGAGATAACTGCTTATCATGATAATACCAGATTGTCTGAGAAAATAGTTTCGTGCAAATAATGCCCAAGGCCTAGCTGTTTCCATTAAAAATATCAATTAAAAATACAATTCGGCCAGTGGAAAAGATTGAGAAAAACTTTCTCTGAAATGTATTTTACACTATTTGATTTATGTATTCAAAAACAAGGCAAGGATAGGCAACTACTTGATTTTTATTAATGTAATGTGTCTTGTACCGTTAAACGTTATCACGTGGATGAATAATCATATGCAAATGATATGCAGATGAGGATCTGCATAGTAAAACTAGGCGTTGTAAGCTCCATATATGGTTATTTCGGGGAGGAGACGCATGTGCGCACAATCTTCCGCTAACTGGGATTTATAAAGTGAATTCTGCGCAGGTTCTGGCGTACGAACTGTTTAATAAATCCGAATATTTTTTTGCATACGCCATTTTTGGCTTTCGGGCGCACGTACACTTTTAGTAAGGTTCCTACGCACAGTTTTATAAATGAGACCCCAGGTCTGTAGTCTCTGGGTGAACTATTCCTTTAAAATCTTTAAACATGTGGCGGTTTGGTGATGCACACGAGAGCATTAAATGCTTCTCTGCCAACTCTCGAAAGCCCTCGCGTGTATGTGATCTGTTTGCTATGTTGACTTGGGACAATTTGATCAATCACACAGCCTGTAGACGAGTTCACTACATTCCCTCTAGTCCGGGTTTATCCGTCAGAAACGCCCCTCCACCGCACGGAAAACAAACACGCAGCCGTTCTGGTCAGACGCCCTTCCAGCTCCTGTCAGAAAAGACCCAGATGAAGGAGATCAATGACGGTTCAGGACTCTGGAGCTCCAGCATAACGTGCCCAGCCTCGAGCCATCTCACCTGGATTCCACATCAAACAGCTGCCTGTCACTCAAACACACTCCCTCAGTCCATCAAACACAACAATCCTTCCGGTGCGCTGCAACACCTAACGACCTGCTGCATGAGATTCACAGCCATGAGATCAACATCCACTGCTTTAACACTGAGACAGAAGTTGGTGCAGTTGCTAATAGCTTCTAATTGTAAATCAGTCAGATCTTTATAACAGTATAGCAGATTACCAACATAAAATGCATATAAATATCAGTCGTCACTGATTGTATATGTGCCAATAATGTGTCTTAGTAAGATGATATTTAAATTCTTACTTTATGATCAAACCTCTGTATAGTTTTAAAAGATATAATACAATGCAATGATGATTGAGAGATGAAGAAAAAAACCTTCCTCAGATTCCTGATGGATCATATTTGATATCAATACCTTTTTGCATAATCTTTCATAATCTATAAAAAAAAACATTTTTAAACCCAGGTTTCAAGGTAGAGTTTATAAATAATAATATCGGCATACATAATTTTTAGTGTAAATGCATTAAAATAACTTCCACTTATTATTGAAGAACAACAATTTTCTTTTTGATTATAGCAACAGAAAAACAGAATTAAACTCGGCCCAGGTTTCTTATTCTTAAAGTCTGTAAAACTTAACAGTTGAGAGAGATTAACACAGTTAAGGTTAGTACATAACAGATCAAATTTAGAGATCAGGTTTAGAGATGCTATTTAACCATATAAAGCTACTGTATCCTTTGATATACGCGTCTCTAAATGATCAACATGATCAAAACTTTGCTGAAAATCCTGTTGCACACAATCTACTACATGCCTTCTGTTGTCTGATTGATAGTTTATACTTTTTTAGCAAGTAAAATGACTTTTAGTATAATTTTAAAAACACCTTCCTTCAGCTTGATGTCTATCTTTGATGTGAAATCTTTACTGAAGTAAATGTAAGAATAACTTTGATATTGGTAGTAATATTTCAAGATGAACACTAACTGATTAGGTTTACCTGACAATTTTATTAAATTTTATTTATCAAAATTATTATTTTTTTTTTAAATCCTCTCATTGATTTACAGGCTATCCGAATTTTAATTATCTTACTTTTTGGCCATATTAATATCAGCATCTGAACCAAACTGCATGCGTTCGCTCAGTTTGGGCCTCTGAATAAAACTGAGGTGTTGTTGCTTTCATATTCTCACTACATCATACTTTATGAGCAATAAAAGCCTGATGTATCAAATATGATACAAAACATTTGCTTAGATTTTTTTATATCTTGTCTAAACTGTTCTATTTCCAATCATTTCGATTTTTCCCCCGACTATTATTTCATATGTCAGCCTTTACAGGGTTAAAACTATAGCAGAAACACACACGTGTAAAAGCCCGAGTGCATGTCTTGCTTCTTGGAAAGACTACAAACAGAGAGAGCGGTCAAACTCTCGTCTACCCAACCTGGATGTTATTATTATGACCGACTTATTTCAGTCTGAGTCACAGTGTGGCGGTGTGAGTCGCAACCAACGACTTCCTCTGGGTTTCCTGCAATGCATGCTGGTTCTCCAGCCTTGGGATTCTTTCTCTCAAGCATATGATTACGGCTTGGATTAAAACACGACTGCATGTTTGAGGTGGGCGACTGGGCATTGCGGTGTCACTTCATTAGTGGAAACGACAGGCCGTCTGCTGGGCCGCTGTGAGCGAGGGAAACAGGGACGCCTGACCACAAAACACAAAAAAGCAGAGCCAGAAAGAGAGCTGGAACATGGCTGTTGAGTATAGTTTCACCATTTGATGCAACTTAACCAAACAGAATGGAAAGAATGCCTGAAAAAGACACAATTAGAATGACAAACCAAAGTAGGAATGCTGGATCTGCTGCATGAACGTCAACTGAAGAGCCATTATTGTAGGATTATTATAGGAAATGAAGAAAAGCATACAGTTCTATTTCAGAAACGCTGTCGCCCTGTCATCGCTCCTGTAAAGACATCAGGCAGAAACTCACACAACACAACTGGACTAAACAGAGATGTTGCCAGATTAAACTAGTGCAGTACAGTTGATCTACTGACGCTACGAGCAATCTGACTCAGGTCAGAACTGAACCAGGGTTTAGGGAAAAAATAGTGACAAAAATAATGCCAGGTTTCAAAATATGGGACCAGAAAATGCCTTCATAGTAAGCTACTATTGTACTTGATTTAGATTTTATATTGATTTGATTTTATAGTTTAACATGAATATACACACACACACACACACACACACACACACACACACATATATATATATATACTATACAGAGCTTTATATATATATAATATACACATATATACACACACACATAACATTTTATACATTAAATAAATGTGTATGTATATGCACACACAATACAATGCCTTAAAACATTCTCTTGAAAACCAATTCAAGAAGGTAAATCATGCATGTTAGTAAAAAGAAAATGTTTGGCATGAGATTCACTCATATTTTTAATGCTGATTTTTGTCTTTAAACCGAGGCTATGTTACTGTATGTGTGACAGACAGATCACAGTACAGCACATTTCAACCGAAGGGTGAATTAATACATGGAAATTATGAGGAGAAACTGCAGCGCTCCTTTGCATAATCAGCCTTTAATTGAGCCCAGAGCCATATGTGTATGCTGAGCATTCTGGGCTCTGACTAATGGGGCATGAGCTGGTTAAATGAAGCGTGGCAGAAGAGAGTAATCCAGACCTGATATGGACACACACACACACAGACGGTGCGACTGCTGAGCACGCTCAGTTTGCACATACACACACCCCAGATGGTCGCGCAGCAGCTCAATGGATGTGAATCTGGGAGGATCGGCTGCATGTGATGCCTAGATATGTCATCAGTGATGCAAAGATATATCAGACACAGACAGAATGCATCATGGGATGAGTAGTTCATTAAAATATCGAAGGTATACAGTCTAGAACCTTTGTCTTTAATTGCGTCAAATCAACATTTGAAGTGAATTGAGTGAATTAATATGTGAATTTTTTAACAGTCCCTAATGGCTAAAATCTGTGTATCTTGTATCTGCCACAAATTTTTTGTTGTTGTTCTTGTTGTAATTGCAACTTTTTCAATTCAATTCTGAGTTTGTCTATGTTTATGTCATGCGATTCTGAGGGGAAAAGTCAGACCTGTGAGATATAAAGTCAGATTTGTGAGATACAAACTCACAATTTTGAAAATAAAAATTGTCTGAATTGTGAGATATAAACTTTCAATTGTGAGGAAAAATGTCAGAACTGAGAGATAAAAACTAAAGTCACAATTGCCTTTTTCATTTGTTATTCTGTGGTGGAAACAAGCTTGCATAAAAATCTCTTTAAAAGTGTTTCAAATATAAGTAAAAAGTATAAGTGAAAAACTGTTGTTTTGTGTGTCAGCGTCTCTTACAGCTGTAGTGATGGAAATGTAGTTCATCTCCGACCCCATGCTGCACCAGCTTATCGTCAAGTGTATTAATTAGCCTATTTTGTGTATACTTAACGATGCACACAGTTTAATGAATTACAGGTCATGAATATAAATGAGGGAGGAGTTGGAAAGGAGGAAATCTGCTTGGGAAATTTGTTGCATATTTGCATATATTTACAATCTCATACACTGTAACATGGCCCGAATAAACCTTCAGCTTTTAATTAAGATCCGGCTTCAGCGTTTAGGGAGTTTGAGTTCTGCAAAGAATATTCATATTTCAGGCACGTTTCTCTGTATCTGTAGTCAATTTTCTGTGAGATGCATATTCAGGATATTTCTGGAAGGGTGTTGCCTCTCTAACGGACGCTGGTGTCTATAGAGCCAAAATAAGGACTTGAACTTGGCATCTCTTGTTAAGAGAGTGTTTGGGTCACTCAAAATGTAATGTATGATGAATAATGTTGGGCCACCACTTGAAATGGATGAATAGAATAGAATAGAATAGAATAGAATAGAATAGAATAGAATAGAATAGAATAGAATAGAATAGAATAGAATAGAATAGAATAGAATAGAATAGAATTAGATAGATAGATAGATAGATAGATAGATAGATAGATAGATAGATAGATAGATAGATAGATAGATAGATAGATAGATAGATAGATAGATAGATAGACGGGGATGGATGATGGATGATAGATCGATCGATAGATAGAGCGACAGACAGACAGATAGTTAGATGGTTAGTGATAGATAGAAGGAACAATAAAAGAATGGAATCCCTCTGAGGGAGAAGCGTCTCGTGTGTCGGCTTCCTCAAGCTAAACACATCTTCAAGACCCCGCAGCGCATGACATCATGCCAGGGCCTCCGATTCAACATAAAACGAGCTAATTATGAGCCGGCGTGATAAAGTGGGCCATGAATATCAAATATGAAATAGCTAAAAGCAGAAGTGGATAACATCAGGAGGCTGGGCGAGAAGAAGAAGAACCTGAGGCCGGAAGAGAGAATTAGGCCATGAGAACCACGCATCAGCTGTGTGTTTGTGCAGGAGCTCCTGGGGTTCGCGGAGGAAAACCTCATGAGGAACAAGTAAAGCTTGGCCCGGATGATCCTCATTAGACAGAAGCATCGGGAAGAGAAAGAGTTTAAGGACACAAAAACACACGTGAAGGATTGATCGATGCAGTGCGTTTCATTTCTCAGTCACATCATCTACACAAATAAACACAATTTATAAAAATGGAGCGAACTGAGCACAAACTGAACAAGATGCAGAACGGCAATTTGAATTCAAATATAAGGTGATAGAAATTCTAAGAAATTTATATAACTGACGGTGGGGTAGAGTAATTATTACCAGAGCTTTTCTGTGATTTTAGTCCCGTCCGAATGTGCAGTCTCAGTAATCATCATGGCGTGATCATCTTTAAGTCAGTAAAGATTACAGCGACTTTTACCTTCAGTAAAAAGGTCCAGAAAAATGACCTCAGGTAATACTAATCCCGTGCGAATAGACCCGCTGTAAATATGTACGTAAATATTCCGTCATTTCCTGTTTAAAAGTAGTTTTCCGTGGTTTTTCAAGTATGAAGGCGCTTGAAAAAGCATTCAGTTGCGTTCTAGACGCTGGGACGAGTCTGTGGCAAAACTCAAGTGTTTAAATTTCCTTTATAAATACTTTACTAGTCCTCACTTTAGATGAGCTCACAAAAATAGTTAACTGACCACTACTAAATGCTTTATAACTACCTGAATTAATCATGAATTACAGTAGAAATACATGTTAATAAACCATTTATTAAACCACAAGTAACTATTACTATATGTCTGAATAATAAGATGTATGAAGGTACATTGAAATAGTTTATTAATCATTTACTTACACTTTCTAAGTGATCTTATAAACCACTGACAACTCCTAAACAACTGGTTTGTAAATAATGCTATATTTCATTTAGAAATGATAAATTGATCATTAATAAAGTATGAAAATACAATTATTAAACACACGGTCCCCACTTAGATAGGTAGACGAGTACACACACACACACACACACACACACACACACACACACACACACACACACACACACACACACACACACACACACACACACACACAGGCATGAAATCATTGCACCACAGTATCAGTACTGTATGAGTACATTGATGTGTTTCACACGATCAGTCCAGTATAAATCACGTATGTTCTTTGATTTCACGCGTCTGCAGCTTCATCCACATGAATCGCACGTCCTCAGGATTCACTCTTTCTGTCCACAACAGAGCAGGTCAATATTTCATCTTTCCCACCATCAAGCAGCAAAGACCCGACATCACATCAGAATCTCAGAGCAGCCGATCAATTATTCACATACGCCGAAACAAATTGAGCGGAGGTCAGTGAGAGAGAAGACCAATGCTTACACTACCAGTCAAAACTTTGGAATAAAGATTTTCTTATGGTTTTGAAAGAAGTCTCTTTTGCTCACCAAGGCTGCATTTATTTTTATCAAAAATAAAGTAAATATTGTGAAATATTATTACAATTTAAAATAACTGTTTTCTGTTGTAGTATATTTTAAAATGTAATTTATTCCTGTGATCAAAGCTGAATTTTCAGCATCATTACTCCAGTCTTCAGTGTCACATGATCCTTCAGAAATCATTCTGATATGATGATTTGATGATCATTTGATTTGAAAACAGTTTTTGCTGCTTAATATTTTTGTGGAAACTGTGATACACTGCCATTCAAAAGTTTGGGGTCAGTAAAAAAAAAGGAAATTAATTCTAAAAAAGGAAATTAATATTTTTATTCAGCAAGGACTTTTAAAAGAGTTTATTCCTATTTTAAATAAATGCTGTTCTTTTTGAACTTTCTATTAATCAGAGAATCCTAAAAACATTTATCACAGTTTCCACAAAAATGTTAAGCAGCACAACTGTTTTCAGCATTGATAATAATAGAAAATCTTACTTGAGAAGCAAATCAGCATATTAGATTGATTTCTGAAAGACTATGGGCCCTATGTTGCACCCAGCGCAATTGACTTTGTACACCGGCGCATGTATCATTCCTATTTTGCACCCGCACAAAGCGGACTTTTCCCTCCACAGACGCACGTCGGTAAGTTAGGAAATACACTTGCGCTCCCTGGGCGGTTCAGCGCAAAGAGGAGGCGTGTTCTGGCGCAAACGTTCCTTCATGCTATTTTGCAGGTTTAGAAAACTATTGCGCCACTAACCAAGAAAAAATAGTTTAAAGTCAGTGGCGCGTTGCGCATGTTATTCATATGCTATTTTAAGGGCGCATGCTTGGCCATAATCAATGTAGCGTGTGCACAACGCGCATATACTTTGATTCTCTCATACACAGAAGCAGCAGTTTTCATTTTTGCAAATCGTACATTATTATTATGATAGATAGATAGATAGATAGATAGATAGATAGATAGATAGATAGATAGATAGATAGATAGATAGATAGATAGATAGATAGATAGATAGATAGATAGATAGATAGATAGATAGATAGATAGATAGATAGATAGACAATTTATTATAAAAGCATACATCTAGCTTACACATTTACCCAAATTATCATACGCCTGTTTAACTGAAGTTAATTTGGGTGGGTTTCTCCATTTCAATGTCACTTCTCTCTGAGAGCGTTGCTCTCCTCGGCTGTGAACCGCTCCTGGCGCGCGCCTGGCAAATCCGCCGTTACAATAGCAATCCGCTATGGAAAAAGCGCGTCTGCTCTTAAAGGGAATCAGGAGATGTGGACAGTCTGACAGTGCTTGTTAATGTCAAAATGATTGAAATGTCCAATCAAATCAAAGAAAGCAGGCTTTACCATTCTTTAAAGGAATAGTTCACCCAAACATGATCATTCTGTCATGATTTACACACCCTCATGTCATTCCTAACCTGTTTGTCTTTCTTTCTTCTGCGAAACACAAAAGAAGATATTTTGAAGAATTTTGGTAACCAAAAGGTTTCAGTTCCCATTGACTTCCATTGAGTTGTTTTGTCCATTTAATTTAAGTCAATGGGAACTGAAACTGTTTGGTTATTAAAATTCTTCCAAATATTCTTTTGTGTTCGGCAGTTTGGAACAACATGAGGATGAGTAAATGATGAAATAATTATCTTTTTTTTTTTGGTGGACTGTCACTTTTTAAGAAGTAGTAAAACATTTAATATTTAACAACGTAAACAACATAAATGTTAAACGATTGACAGTAATATTCAGTGATCCAAACAACTTGGTGTGTAAATAGACTCTTTTGTGTGTAAATAGCTGAATTTGATTACAGCAAATTCTATTTCTTTTACTGTTCTGTTGTTTTTCTTCATTGTCCTAATTAATCATTTAATTTATTTTAAAAAAAGACCATAAAAGACCCGCTCTCCCAAAAGGTTGTCATTATTCATCAATATACAGTATACGTGACTTTAAGTGGAATCACCATGGGAAAACTGCGAGTTGTGAAAAATATGATACCATGTGTCATCTTTTTACTCTTTTAATTCATTTTTTAACTGTATCATATATTTCTTTTAATTTCTTTTATAACCTTTTTAATTTTCCTTGCTTTTATTTTGTGATTATTTCAATTATTTTCTGTAAAGCACTTTGAATTGCCATAGTGTATGAAATGTGCTATATAAATAAACTTGCCTTGCCTACGAAGGATGCATATGATACCTTAAAATCTGGCCAAAATAACGTGCCTTTTGAGGAAACATGATTAATTTTAAGCCCTAGGTTTTGGACCAGAGCAACACTGGTCTCTTCAGCAAACCCATGCAGCAGAATTCATCCAAGTGTATTTTTAGTTGGTGAAGGTAAAAATTCTCTAAACTCCACAACTGAGGTGAGCTGGATTCAGTCTAATGGATTCGCCCGACCCATTGAGCCTCATGAAGTGACACTAACGTGCTTTTACTACACAGTCTGTATTCACACACTCACTCAGGCCGTGTGTGTGTAAGTGGGCCAGACTGTTTGGAAGGGCTAAGAGTCTCACTGTCAGAAATCATTTTCTCATTCTGCTTTACCTTCCTGTCCTGCGTGATCCTGATAAAGAAACTCCTCAGCGTGAGTGAAGCCAATCCCACCACGCCACTAAAACCCCACCACGCTGCAGAGAAAGAACCACATGCTTAATACAATATGGCATTCATATGAAACACACAGTTCCAGCGGTGGAGACCCGAAGGCTGCCAGTTCAATCTCTGACAGAAAGAAAACTTTCTGCAATTAAAAAACAAAACTTTATTTTATATACTGTTTTACAAATGAGGACGACCTCAAAATGTAGATTTATTGTCAGGTTTAGCTCACTTCTGGGCGCAAATTTGTCCCCAAAGTATGGCTAAGTAGGTGTATGCAAACACACACGTGCAGAAATGTCTGTTTCCATCAGCAGACAATATTTATGCAGATAATCACCTATTATCTGTCATTCTCTGGATGTCGTGATGTTATCGTCCTGGAGCGTCACTTTTAAAATAGAGACGTGGTGAGTAACGCAGACGTGCTGTTGTGTAGACACGAATAAAACCAGCACAACATCATCAAACTTCCAGTATGTGGTTGTTTTGTTTGGGTTTGGGAAAGTTTGTAGAGAGGCAGGCGTGTGTGTGTGTGTGTGTGTGTGTGTGTGTGTGTGAGTGAAGCTGTTTGACACGACGATCTGAGAGCGCTGTCTGTAAGCCTGGATAATTACCCTCTACCTGTCTCTCTCTCCACCTATCTCTCTCTCCACCTGTCTCTCTCTCCACCTATCTCTCTCTCCACCTGTCTCTCTCTCCACCTGGCTGTCTGACAAACACACTGCGGTAACAGTACCACCTGAAACATGTCACATCTGACAACATACACTCACTACCTAACTATCAGTCAGTCTGTCTATCTACCAACCTGTCTGTCTACCTACCTACATTCCTGTCTGTCTGTCAATCTATGCATTTATCTGTCTGACTACCTTTCTTTCTACCTACCTCTCTGTCTATCTACCAACCAACCTGTCTATCTACGTATTTATCTGTCTGACTACCTATCTGTCGGTCTACCAATCTGTGTGTCTATCTGTCTGTCTACCTGTCTCTGTCTATATACCTACATACCTGTCTGTCTGTCTATCTATCTATGTATTTATCTCTATACCTGTCTCTGTATGTCTGTGTAATTATCTGTATGACTGCCTATCAGTCTATCTACCAACATGTCTGTCTACCAACCTGTCTGTCTGTCTACCTACCTGCATACATACCTGTCTATCTGTCTGTCAGTCTATGTATTTATCTGTCTGTCCATCCATCCATCCATCCATCCATCCATCCACCCACCTACCAAGCATTTGTCTCAATTTGTCACCATTTCAGAAAATTACAGACAAATATAAGCATCTTCACCTCAATATCAGAAAATGTTCACAAGACAAAAACTTTTCTAGAGAGCCAACTTGTTGAGATCTGAAAAGAGTGTCAACAGACCTTCTTCTTTCTGCGGTACACATGCTCAAACTTTTTAATGACCAAACTCCAGCTGGAGCTTGTAGAGGCCCAGTGAGGTGTGTGTGAGGCGAGCAGGAACCTGACCGGGCGGCTGGCGCTCTTCACAGAAGACGTGGAGGAGCAGCGTCTTCTAGAAGCTCATTAGAGGAGCCCATATGTCTGGAGAGAGAGTGTGAGCGTGTGGGTCTTCGTTTTCATGTCGCACGCCACCGTAGTCGCCTGCCACTTCATGCTCCGCAGCGGCACAAACACTTTCATCTGTAAACGTGATGCGTTATAATTGAGATGCGACCGCCAAGATGCGCTGACGTTTAGCGCCTGATCGAAACGTTTGCAGCGCTTTTCCCTGCAGACTTTACACACAGCAATTCAGAGCTGTAATTAGAGAAGTGAAACTCCATCCATCCAACCTAACAGAGGAGTGTGATTTTTTTGGGACGCTCGTTTGCAGTTGCATAAATAAAACGAGGGAATAATCACACAACTCTTTTTAAAGTTGCTCCAGTTTGGTTGCAGCTCAGAGATTTTGCCATCTGCCTGGGCCTGGGCATGCATCAGTAAGGCCTGTCAACCTTCAAACTTCAAGGATTTTAAAACTTGTTTTCAAACTTTTGCTTATCTAGTTAAAAATGTTGTGAATTTCTTTGAATTTCAAATCATTTTAATTCTAGTTCCTTACGTTACAATTTGCAATTTTGCATCCCGTCTGCGATCTCAACTCAAATTCAGGAACTGAATTAGAATTTAAAGCCATTCTCAAATTAATTCTGAATGTTGCACAACCGTGTTAAACAGGCTATAAACAGGTTTACCAATAACTTGATCTAACTTGCTTGTCAAGATACCTTGTACACATGAATTTGTTTCTTTCCAGACCAATAAAACTTGTGCACCCATAACACTGTGTAACAGTGACACAACCACAGCCAATCAGAATCAGAATATATGATGTTTAGATTAGTTTTATGCGGAGCTAGATTCAGACCAATGAGAAGTCATGTTTCTGTTAGCGAAGTGTCTCCACACTGAGGTCGTTTTCACAGTCCCTGATAAAACAAGCCATTTTAACGCCGGCTCAAGAGAGTCTGTGATCCGGATACTTGATTCAGAGTCCAGACCACCGTACAGGAACATTACGGACACTGGAAACTAAAACAATTTAACATATTTAACATGCAAGCCATTTACAGCTCAACAAATTTAAACTGAGCTCATTTACAGTACTTTTTTATTCTTCACTTCTGTATCGACTTTTCATTTTGCTGATGAAAGCAGAGGCTACATAATATAACAGATCATTTACATAATCCAATCAAACCCAGATAGATCAAATCTAATCCAACTGAATATTCCATTTTTACTAACAATACATAAAATCACATCACATTACAGGATGCCTGAATCATCTTACATATGAAAAATAAAGTTGAGTTTATAAGGTACCAGAAGATTTTACGTCGGTCTCTCAAACCAGTCAAATCCAGTGATCCGTTCCTCCTCCACATCATCCACCACATAAACAACACTGGTTTTCCACTGAAAGCCAATCAGAATGGAGCTGTCGTTGTCCGTCGGCGTTTGACCTTCTGATGTGTACTGCAACATGAGGCCACACGTTTAGAGAATGTGTGTATCTGTACACACACACTTTGAGGTGTTCACTGTGCCAGTAGAGTGTGTTGAATGTGTAAGTGTGTGTGTGTGAGTGCAGATAAACAGCCGGCTGCTGTACACACCGGACAGTCTGTCTGTGGCTCTTATCTTCAAAGAGTCAGTGAATCGCTGCAGGCCTGCGACACGCGCCAACTGACCCAGTCAAACCAGTGCCAACCTGGACCGAAAGAGACGCGCGCCAACCCGTCAGACTGCGCTAACAAACAAACAGTGCTCTAGTCAACACAGTTCACACTCACAGTGATCAAATCATATCAGAAGTGAACGTCACTGTCTGCACGTCCATTAACTGCATCAACTCTGAGTTCAACTCTGCTCAATGATAATAAAAAATTATATGTTAAATTTTATAATATATATTATTTTTAAATACATAAAATTTACAATATATATATACAAACAATATAATTATCCTATATTATATTTATATTAACTATACAATACAATATAATATATTTTATTTATACATATAAATGTAAAATAAAGAAATATAATAATAAATATAAAACTCTAATATTATACTATATAATTTTTTTATATATAAAAATACTATAATATATATATATATACTTTTTTTTTTTTTTTTTTTTTTTTTTCTTATATAGCGCTTTTCACAACACAGGTTGTATCAAAGCAGCTTCATAGTATTAAATTAAAATAATACATCAATGTTTGTTTCTAGTGGAAATCGTCCATGTTTGGTAATGCTGTTTTGGTAATACTCTATATATATACTCCAATTTAAATATATATAAAATATATAAAATTGTTATATTTATAAATATGAACATTTTGTATGATACTTTACAAATCAAAATACATGTAAATAATTTAAAGCAGCCCTGTCCACAAAAACAGATATATCTACTGCAGCATTCAAGACTTTAGAGCGGTTTACACGCACTATACACACACACTCTGTCATAGCGCTCATGACATGACATGAATAATGTAAAAGCATCCAGTAACAAAGACAGTCTGTCCAAAACAGACACTCCACACAACAGAATCCATATCAATCACCTTGGGACCTTAATTTATGCTAATGTCATGCAAAGCCATTGCAGCTGATAGGTGGCTTCTTGCATCAGCAGTGCAACTCCCAGAACTATCCAGAAACTTCAGCTATTTGATGTCATCTTTATGAATGCGTGTACCTCTGTGGCATTCAATGGAAAAGCCCAACACGTCTAGCACCATCACATCTTTCACTAAATTAGGCATTTTACCATCAGCAAGGGCTTTTCTGTCCCTAAAGAAAGAGAGACCTATAGATCATCCAACCTTTTTCTATCTTTTCTGACCCCAATTTCATCCCAGTGACCCTCTTCTCACCGGCTCTGTGAAGCCCTCGGCCTCTTTTCTGGTCTCTGACAGATATTGTGGCGTAGTGTGTGAGAGAGGCGTGTCATTTAGTCTGCGATGGGCTGAAGCTTCATCTGTGCTCAATAGCAGCTCTCAAAGCTTCCATCAGCGGCACAAAGGCTGCCTGCTGGGGATTTCCTCTGAAAAGACTTCGGATGAATAATACAAAACTGGAGAACTTGCCCAGGTCTTGGTGGACTTTTCTTGTCACAGAAACATACAGTGGGCCAAAAAATATTATGTACAAAATGGATGAGGTCTGTCAAAATCACACGCAGAACATACTGCATCCCATGATCAAAAGAGAAAATATATATATTTAGCAAAAAGCAACAATTAAATGGTCCTAAAACTAGGTTCTAGATTGGTCTTCATTGTAAACTACATCTATAATCTAAAAAATATAAGAAATTATATTTTGCATAAAAACCCAGCCTAAAAATCTTAGATTGTCCTAAAAAAAAATAAAAAAAATTTGTCTTCCTTTTAAACTACATCACTTTACTCCTAACAAACGTTTTTCCATTAAATGTTTAGCTTGAAATTTTGGGGGAACAAATCTATAAAACATTTCTTCTTCATCTTTAAGAATGAGTTTGCCCTCAAAAATCAAAGAATTATATTTTGCATTAGAAAAATTAAACATAAAAATGATTTAAAAATTCAAAACATTGTCTATGGTTTCACTCATAAACATCTTTTCATCAGTTTTTTGCTTGAAATGTAAAAATTGACATTTGAACAAAAATCCCACTTGATTTGATATTTTGTATGTAATATAATAACATTCAGACATCTTTTCATCAAATGTTTTGCTTGAAAATTGAAAATATAAACAAAAAAGGATCTCACTTAATGACATTCAATGACTCTTCAACCAAAATACATTTTTATAATTTTGCATTAAGAAAATTAAGCATAAAGATTTTAGATGGTCCTCAAAATATTCTTCGTCTTTATTTTAAACTATATCCATTATTCTACTCCTAACAAACATCTTTTCCCAAAAAAATTGTTCAATTGAAATCTGAACTTTAAAATAAATCATACATGCTTCCGTATTCTGCATGTAATTCATTTTTAAGAGTGACTTTAGTGTCAAAACCCTCTAAGGGCCTCTAATGTGAGAGATGTGTATGAAAACATTCAGTCTTTGAAATCTCCCTAAACATGCAGGAAATCTTTGCATGTGACGTCTCATGGAGCGTGAACGCTTCTAAATCAGATGTGTGTGGATTAGAGGAGCGTCTCTGAGCTCCACGGAGCCTGTCAGGTTGAGAAGGCCGAGCACAAAGCGTGTGATTTCAATATGAATGGTGCGGTGGAGGGAAGGACACGGCTCTCGCAGTGGGGTGACTTCCCTTCTGAGCAGCGTTCTCCATCACAAACACACGCGTGCTAAAAACACACCGCAACTCTGCATGCTGACAAGCAAAACACTTTACTTTCATATCTGCACTTCATGAACATGTCAAAGAGAGGATCACTGCAGAGATGAAATGTTAGGGGACCTGTTATACCCCTTTTCAAAGTCTTGATTTTGTTTTTGGGGTCTACTAAAATAGGTTAAAAAAAAACATTATTTTCACATATTCTCCATTGTTGCGGCTCCTCTCTTCCCAGTCTGTCAGTAACGCTCTGTTTAGTTCCTGTCTCTATGAAGCCTCTCCTTCAAGCACAATGTGCTCTGATTGGTCGGCTGGATCAGTGTGTTGTGATTGGTCAAGCACTTTGAACGCTTTTGGGAAATGTCACGGCCCTTTCACACTACTAACTAACTTAACCAGGCCCTTTATTTTGCATATGCAATTTAAATGAGGGATATTGTGACGTGTTCGTTCCCGGAAGAAAACTACAGATTATATAGCTAGGAAGGATTGTGAAACTAGTCTAACAACACACGCTTTACATTTACATTTATTCATTTAGCAGACGCTTTTATCCAAAGCGACTTACAAATGAAAACAATAGAAGCAGTTAAACTAACAGTAGGACAACAATATGCAAGTACTATGACCCTTCTCAGTTTGATCTAACACAGTACATGTTAATTTTTTTATTTTTTATATATAATAGAATAGAATAGAAGAGAAAGTGTTAGTATTACTGGATCAAGTGCTGTCGAAAAAGATGCGTCTTCAACCGTTTCTTGAAAGTGGCTACGGACTAAAGCATAAATGTCTGTAGAAAGTATGTCCGTAGACTCATAAATCTTTAGAAAGATTTATGAGTAATAATAATTGCATTAGAGACATTGCAAATAAATTGTGGTTATTCAATATGTACCCAGTGGAATGCTTCACAGACTACTATTTTCCCTAGGGTTGCACAATATATATATATATATAGCTTAGTGCGATTGAAAAATTGTACAGGGTGCTTTAATTAAATAAATATATGCGTGTCATTTACACATGTGTAGTTCATGATACAATGCTTCAAGATCTGGTTTACTGTAATTCAAGTCATTCTGAGACACTGTGAGCTGCACGTGTGTAAATCAACATATAGTTCCTTCACTCTGAAACCAGCAGCGCATTTATTTATTTGCTGGCAACCCAGTCAAAATAAAAGCTTGATGGAACAAATAAAGATGTAAATATTAGTATTGTAATTTTACAGTACAGGAAAATAAATGTAATTTTATTCAATAATCACAATAGACTCACTGGTTTGAGTTGAGTTAGTCTTGTAAAGACTAAACTCAAGTATGAACACACATGAATGACAATCATTCAGCCCTGAATGGATTTAGCACTTAAAGTCTTTAAAGTAAAAATTAATTTTTTTTGGCTCGTTTCAAAATTATTTTCTGAACAAAATCACCCCAATTATTCTAGAATGCGTCCAAAATCACATACTTCCCTACTATATAGTAGGCGGAAAACAGTATGTGACAAAAGAAGTATGTCTAATATAAAAGAGTAGACAAAAAGTACCCAGATGTCCTACTACTCCCGATCTGATTCTGAAGTGTGCATACGATGGACACTTTACTATCCCATGAGGCCACAGGAGAGGATCAGCGAATGGCAGTGAAGCGACGTAAGGTCACATGATAATGACAACATGGCGAATGTAGTACAACCGAATTATATACATATTACACACATTCATTCTGTATAGATACTTTTTAGTGCTCACAGAGCTTATTCGAAATAATACCTGCTCAAGAGAGTGTGTGATGGATGCAGCCTAATTCTTTACAAATAGAGTTATGCAAGTCATCTGGTGCAACTTCCTGTATTCTTTCATATCGCAGAAAAACAAATATTGCAATGTCAGTTTTTTCCAATATCACACAGCCCTGGTTTTCACCATCAACATGCAACTACACACACGCAGGACTCTCTGCACACATTTGGTCCATCTGCCGCACGTGGAGCGCCTGAAATGACTCTGATGAGTCTCGTTGTCTCCTTCTCTGTCATTATTCGGTGTTATTCTCTAATGCAGACGGGTTGCAGAGGTCCGCAGCTTCCCGCGGCTCCGGCGTAAATCTCCCAGAGCACCTGCCTGTAATTTGACTGCTAATCCCTGTGAGCGGGGCCTCTTCCCCTCCGTCACTGCATTACAGCCATTATGAGCTTTAGCCAGCCACATGACATGCTCTCGTACACACCGCAAATTAAATGCAAATAAAGCCTCTTTCTGGATATAATGAAAATGACCTTCGCTGCCCTGTAAGAGTGAATCAGACGCTGATGTATGTTTGGACTAGTTCATTGGTTTATCAATGACTAATACTGTTATCTAAAGAGGGCAGTGGCAGATATGGGCTAACGCAATATTTAATCATAGCAATGGAGATACACACATATACATAATGGAGATACACACTTACATATTCTCAAAATTCAATAAAATATTTGGAAACACAAGTTTCTCTTTCTCAAAACATTACATAGCACTTTTCGTATTTATTTTCATCACTATATCTATAATTTTACTCACTCTAACAAACTAATTTTAATTCAATTTATTGCTTCTATAAACCTATAAAATAACCCATTTGCTTTTGACAATGAAAACATTGATTCTTGAATCATAATTTGGTTGAACTGACAAACACTAACTTTGACTAACAAAAAAAAAATGCAATCTGCAAGGTCACATAACAACTATGTTGCAAACATCTGTTCAAATGTTGATTGCAAACTGTTTTTAATCAATTGTATGCACTAAATACTTCACAATATGCAATAAACAACATGCTAGTGCCATTTCAAACGTAACCAGAGACGGTCGAACCATAAGAGCGCCTGGAGCATCGTGTGTCGTACCTGTTCGGGTCCCGGCGGGCGGCTCGTCCAGGTCAGTGTTTGCTGTTTGACGTCCCTTTGCCGTGACTGTTGGTCTTACTGCACACCTGGATGCTGTCGCCAGACTCAGGCTGTAACTTAACGGTCGGAACGGTGAAGATAGAAGACACTGAAAAACAACGACAGATTCAGTCTATGAGTCTTTATGCAACGTGTATGAAATCTTCTTTGACAAAAGACAATGGAAAATATAACATCATCATGTAAAAGTACAGAAAGGGAGGGGAAAACAATAGTATTGTGATGATGATGATGATGATGATGATAATGACAAGGCAATTTTTTTTGAAAATTAGGAAATCAATAACTGAGAAATTCAAAATAGATCCAGAAAAAAATGATGAATCAAACTCATCTAACCAGCATTGAGATAAAAACATTAAAAACTTTGATTTAAAACAAAAAAATGTTTAAAAATAAGATAATGTAAACCATTTTTTTGAAATTCACTATCCCATGAAGCGCTGTGAACTACATATGGGGAATTTTATGACAGTTGTGTTGAGAAGAATAAACACTACAGTAAACCAGGAACAAACTGCATAAGGCACTGATTCATAGATAAACAAGAATATATAATATATATAGTATTTCATAATTAATTCATCAAAGCCGTTTCTACTGCAATATATTCCTGAGGAACCAAATGCCACTATCTCAGATACACACACACACCAGAGTCAAACCCTATTTACTGCATTCAAGAAGCCAGTGACCCTGTAAAGCTGCTTTAAACCCTGATAAAAACAACCATTATTGAACATCTTACACCAAAACTCGAGTGTTATCCGTCATGCCCCCACTGTAACTGTTTCATTGTGATGAGCTCAAAACATCACAGGTGTGTTTGTCATTTCAGAAAGACCCAGAGATGTAGTGTCAAAGTACACACACACACACAATATGTAGTGTATACTAGTGATTAAAACCAGTATGCAATCAACATTTGAACAGTTGTTTGGGTATATGTGTATATGTACAGTATGTGGTATTTGTAACATGCATACTATATATATATATATATATATATATATATATATATATATATATATATATATATATATATATATATATGCGCAACAATATCTTACTAATAAGCAGCACTAGTCAAGATAAATATGAGCCATTTCATTTAATAAACGTCATAAATCTTGCTGCATTTTCCGTATCAATCAAAGCCGGAGCTGAAATGTTAATTACTCGTCCAGCTTCCCCCAAACAGCAACCGTTCTCTTTTGTGATTGAACCGCGAGCGTATATGAAACAACAGAATTAATTTTCCCTTCATTCTTCTGCTTGAAAAGCGGCGCTGGGCTCTGTGCGTCAAAGATCCGCCTCCACGCCTGAGTCCCGCCTTCCTCCCGAAAACAACCTGCTGTGAGCTGATAACAGGATTAATTCAGCTCCGACTCCTAATCTGTCAAATTAAAAACCTCATTCTCGTATTCAAATGACTTGCCCGACGCTTGTCTTCCGCAAACGCCTGTTTTCTGTAGCGCATAACATGTGTAGGACTAAATGTGCCTGTGCTGCAGTTTTGTCTGTCTACTAACCGAGGCATAAAGACGATCAGCGGCTGTGGATGTCTCACGTGTGGATTATGGATACGTGTCACTTTAGACATGACAAAAGGCCTTGAGGTCTTTTAAAATCCCAACCAGCCAGAATGACCCGAATCATCACCAGCAGCTCGATGGTTCTGCAAGTGTTGAACACGAACGCTTTATTAAAGTCGGCATGAAACGGAAGTTGCACTCTTTTCATCCTTATTGTGACATATATCTGAGTGGAACAGCTTCTTGAACAAGAACAAATGTAGGATGAGGTTTGATTCTGTACAATTTCTATTGGTGGATCTCATGTGAGTGACAGGTTGTCCCGCCCTCACGCCAGTAAACACGTCATCAGAGAAGAGAAGAGAAGAGAAGAGAAGAGAAGAGAAGAGAAGAGAAGAGAAGAGAGAGAGAAGAGAAGAGGGAGGGGAAGTTATTTTGATGAAAGATTATGAGGGTACATGAATTAAAAAAAAATGATGTGCGCAGATCAGTGTTAATTTTGACAGCAAATTTTGATTTAGTTTTAGTCATAGTCTTTTGACTAAAATGCCATTTAGTTTTAGTCATATTTTAGTCATCTGAATTGTTTTAGTTTTAGTCTAGTTTTAGTCGACGAAAATACAATAACATTTTAGTCGACTAAATCTACAGTATATTTAGTCGACTAAAATCGAATTTAAATTGTAATGCATTAATTTAGAATTTCTCTAAAATTTCCAAACCCATTATAGCCTACTCCCAAAACACTATTAACCTGTTAATATGAATAATTTGTAAAGTTTGAACATGCAATACAGACACATTTTTAACTGCTGTGAAATACAAAAAACATCTTAAAATTAAATAAAACCACTTCTCCTAAAGAAATAGCCTAGTCTTTTTTTCAATGCATGATATATGTAGTATTCATTCTTTATTCTTTCAAGCAGACATATTTATATAAATTAAATATAATTAATCCTTATTACAGCTTTTAAAGAGCAGCGAGTGCTTTTCTCTTTTTATTTTGTTGTTTGATTAAGTGCACAGACGGCATTATGTGTATTACGCACTGTCACTTTAAGAACGAGTGTGCAGATCCAATGGCACTGATGCACATGATCCGCTATTCTCACAACGGTACATTCTTTATTCTCACAACAACGGTACATTCTTTAAAGACATAACCGACTGTGTTTACGTGAATACTCTCCAAAACTGACATTTAGACAATGTTGTGTGTATTTTATCCATTCAGACGCGAAAGAGACCTCAGTTCAGTCCTCGCGCGCTGTATAGCTGTGCAGGCACGCTTCGGGTCGGGTGTGTGTGTGCGCGCGCGCGCACAGAAAAACATTCAGATCTATCCATGTCTGCTCTTCTCTTTCTCCCAGACGTTTACATTTTTTAACGATCTATAGACATGAATCAAGCGCATGCCAACTCCTGTCCGCGGGTAGATCAGCACGTCACAATTCAAATCTGCGCTTTTACCACAAACGCATCAGTTATGACTGGATCTCTTCCTCAATCGTCCCTCCCCAACATTTTCGTCTAGTTTTTATTCGTTGACGAAAATGTCAATACATTTTCGTCATAGTTGTCGTCATTTAAAACTGTTTTTTATTTAGTTTTCGTCTCGTTTTCGTCACTGAAAAAATGTCGTTGACGAAAATAATGACGAAAATTATTCGTCAACGAAATTAACACTGGCGCAGATAAATCAATTATAATAAATACAGCAAATATTAAGCGTAGCGCCAGTTCTGGCAGGTCACGTTAGTCAAGCTCGCATCAGCTGACTCTCAGCTGATCAATGTCTACCAATAGGAATACGACGCCTATCACTAGCCGCGTTTCCATTACCCTTCAAATTGTGCAAATTGAAAATACGCTTAATGGAAACACGTAATTTTCGCAAAAACTCCCATTTATCGCAAAAAAGTTTTTCCGCTCGCATGAGGTGGTTTTTCAGGCAATTCGAAAAAGAAATATTTGGCAAAACTGCAGTTTTTGCGCATTTACAGGTCACCTGTCGTAGATGACGTGGTGTGTTTTTGGACAGAATACGAGACAGAGTTCTTAAGAATTCATATAAGACAAAATAATTACAGCAATAATGGATTCTAAACCTCAAATAAATGCCGCAACCAAGACCTCGAAGCAGATCTGAGGGAGAACACCCAGAAACACCTCATATGTGCCGCTCACAAGTATAAGGGTCGTTCCTTACCATTAATGCTTGGAAAACACACATACATCTCCTTCCATTAATAATAATGGCAAGTGCAGTGGTTGGGATATAGTACATAAACCTCCATTTTGGAATGATTTTACTTATCGCGAGAGGAAAAAATGAAGTTTAAGTCGCATAACATCGGTTAATGGAAACGCCGTCATTTCGCAATAGTTTTTTGTCGACATTTAGAAAAAAACGCTAAAGTTTTGCGCAAATCTATAATGGAAAAGCGCCTACAGTATTCATATATAAGCTCCTTCAGTATTATCAGCAGCTATCGCGTTTCCCAGGAGCAAATTATCCTTCTCCATCCCCAGCTCCTCCTCTCGCCCAGTCAGGATTTGGCATTCTGATTTCCCTTGAATCAGAATCAATTCTCGAATCATGTTGTACTTTAAAAATCTTGAATTAATGATATCTGCAATACATTCATGTTGGTTCTGTTCTGTTTACCCTATAAGGGGGGTTATCACTGCTCTCCCTGCTCTTATCCATGCTAGGCTAAATGGATGTGCAGGGAGTTCTTGCCCAGAAGAGAACCATACCGCCAATCCAAACTGTGTGCTAATTGACAATCGTATTCGACGATAGTGGTCCTGACAGAAACTGCATAAAAAAACAAGAATGGTCAATTTTGATTTCATGGTGACTTTAATGTCAGAGCTGCTAGTTGTCAGTCAGGGATGTTTCGACAGTATCTGGGCTTCGATGCATCAATGAATGACAAAGAACAGAAAGCTTATAGACCTTATGTAGCCCCTGCGCTCGTTGTCTTTTGTCTTCCGGTCTGTATTTTCACAGCGATCTTACGTATTTATGAATGAATGGCTCGTTTTGAAATCTTCCCGGTCTACTGACATTTGTTAAGAAATCTGCTTTAAACATTACAGTCCTCATGATAACTTTCGTTAACTTTACAATAAGTAAATCCACTTCACCAGCGTAATTACTCCTCGACAGTGATGCCATAGAGATATACAGAGCGACCGCAAAAACAGAAGTTCAAAGACAATATTCTAAAGATGCTGCGCGCTTGTTTCTCTGGCGCATAAGGTCTATAGTGTTTCACAGTAGATTTTCTGGTAATCTTACATGTCAGATGTCAATTATTGCATCTGTAACACATGCATATGTATTTATCTTCAGTGCTGGGTAGATTACTTACAATTTGTAGTCGGTTACTGAATATAAATGACAAAAAAACTTAATGTAGTTAGTAACACAATCTATTAAATTACTCACTTAAGGTTATATTACTTTTCACAATTTGTTCATCGACTGACAAAAAGGTTTGGAATTTGATAATTACAAAATGTCATGAATTTGTGCATTTTAATGTGTTTGAAAGACAAAAGCCTTCCAAACACAGTAATATATGGTTAAATTAGGAATAATTATGAACATTTCACTGCCATTTAGTTAATAATATGAAATCATGTAATCAATAAAAAGTAACTGTAGTCTGATTTTAAAGTGTAATATAATACAATTACATGTATTTCATATTTGGAATCTGATCGTGTAATCCAGATTAAATTACCCAGCACTGTTAATTCTCATGTTTAGTAACATCACAAAGCACTGCTACTAGTTAAAAAGCATGCTTTTGTTTTTCACTAATTTTTATCAGATTTTCTTTGTTTCTGTCGGACTCTTTGATATGCTGCAAAATTCAAACTTTGTAACAATCTGAAAAACATGCATCAACCAATGAGAATCAAGAATTCAACACTGCTGACAATAACCAATTCCTGCATATTTGCGTTTTGCAAATCAAGAAAAAGTGTCAGTATGTTGGTCTCCAGGGGAAAGTGAAGCACGTCACCTCATGGAGAAACCTGGAACATGAGTCGTGACAAGGCAGAAACGTGATGACTGTGCAATCTTTGTGAATTACCATCAGAGAGAGATCACCATCACCACAATGAGCTCAAACTGAACGGCGTTTGGCATTCACTTCCAGACACGCATCAATAAAACGGCATGTTTACCAGTAAGAAAGAGCGAGAAGAGACAGAGAGCGTAAAATACTGATGAAGGAAGGCAGTAGATGGAGGAAAACACAATGGATTCCTAACAAACTGCCTGCAGTATACACTGTACACTAGATCTGATCAGAAGATCTGATCAGAAGATGCAAAACAATGAAAACATTGAGAAAATCTCCTTTAAAGTTGTCCATTTATGTAGGCGATTGTGCTGCATTCACTCACAAAAATAAATGTTTTATATATTTACAGTAGGAAATATACAAAATATCTTCATGGATCACAATCTTTACTTAATATCCTAATGATTTTTAGCATAAAAAAAAATCGATAGTTTTGACCCATACAATGTATTGTTGGCTATTGCCACAAATATACCCGTGCAACTTATGACTGGTTTTGTGATCCAGGGTCAAATATGGGAAAGTGTGAAGTATGCAGTCGTAAATAATAAAAAGGAGAAATAAAGACTTAAATAAAGTTTGATTTATGGCAAGAGACGGCCATAGAATCACTAAGAGACGGATACGACTGAAATGGAGATGGAGACACAGACAGACAGACAACAGACAGACAGACAGACAGACAGACAGACAGACAGACAGACAGACAGACAGACAGACAGATAGATAGATAGATAGACAAACAGATATATATATAGACAGACAGATAGACAGACAGACAGACAGACAGACAGATAGATAGACAGACAGATAGACAGACAGACAGACAGACAGACAGACAGACAGACAGACAGATAGATAGAGAGATAGAGAGATATTAAAAATGAAACAAATGAAAAAAATGATATGTATAAACGGATCCAGTATTCTGTGTAGTGTGCTCTGATTATTTAATACACACTTTAGCACGGCATTATATACTTTTGACAAATGTAGTCGGTAACTGGAGTGTTGCATGCATGCATACTGCAAGATTAGTATGAGTAGTGCAGTACAGCAGTGTGTCAGTGTGGAGTCAGCGTGCAGTGCTGTGATGCGGTGGACTCACTGTCAGGCAGATCCCAGAGTCTCGGGGGCAGATGGATGAAGTACTCATGGTGGAGGGCCGCCTGGGCCGAGACACGGTTCTTTGGGAAGCACTGGAGAAATCTGGAAGCCAGCTCTTCAGCATGATCTACATAACCCAGCCTGCCAAAACACACACACACACACACACACACACACACACACACACACACACACACACACACACACACACACACACACACACACACACACACACATATAAACATACAGATGATACAGTGCCAAGATCACCACACACACACGCTCACTGCTCGCATCTCTCTGTCAGCTTCACTCCCGCTGACGAGCGGCTGGAAAAATGTTTGTTGACTTTTTTGGAGTGGAAAATGCAAAGTGAGTTTTCACCCTCAAACGTCCTCTAAATTGCAAAGACAAGGACCGACACAAACACACCTGCATTCTGCACTGCAGAACAGATAAACACATGAACACAGCAGATCTTTAGATGCTGAGCTCTCAATGAGTGTATAGATGTGCTGTGGTCTGGAAATTAAACCACGATACTGATAATGATTTTAGGATGGCAAAACTTACATGAATGATTTACATCACAATATTACAAAGATGGTCTGACATCAAAGCCTTATTTATCTGACAATGACTAGTCTAGTTAATGGTCTGGTCTTCTGTCCATGAACCGCCTACTTACAGACTGTCTGATTGACATGTGAAGTGACCAATCACAGTTTGCTTGGTGTGTGTTGCTTAGGGGCGGTTAATCTGAAATAGCACATATGATAACAATAGACCAGTTTCTGATAAAAAAAAAGAAGTAATTTAGTTTGCACAAAAAAAAAGAAAAATCACTTTTTTTTAAAAGAAATTAATACTTCATCAAGGATCCATTTAATTGATCAAAAATGACAGTAAAGACAATCATAAAATTACAAACCAATTATATTTCAAATAAATGCTGCTGTCTTTTATCGTTCTATTCATCAAAACATCCTATAGAAATAAAATCTCGCCATTTCCACAAAAATATGATGCTTTCAACTAGTATGAATACTATACTTATTATCAACTGTTTTCAACATTGAAAATAATCAGAAATGCAGCCAACCATCATATTAGAAAGATTTCTGAAGGATCATGTGACACTGAAGACTGGAGTAATGATGCTGAAAATTCAGCTTTGATCACAGGAATAAATTACATTTAAAAATATATTCAAATAGAAAACAATTATTCTAAATTTTAATAATATTTCACAATATTACTGTTTTTACTGTTTTTTTTTAATCAAATTTTTTTGACACTTTTCAGCAGCAGTGTAAAATCTGAATTTCTTTCCATCAATCTGCATTATTTCACAGAAAAAAACTAATCAGAATATATTGTACAGTTTCAATCATGGATATCTAGATTGTGCCCCAAATAAAACCTCAAAAGATGCACTTTCAGCTCAACAACTGTCTTGGAAGAGCGAGTTAGTTAGCATGACTGACTGTAAACATGTATGTATATCACATGATATATATATATCATCTGTTCTGATGACACACACTCATTTGAAGGAAAATCTGTCACTCTAGCGAGGTTTGACTGTCACATTATGCAAATGATACATGACTGATTGTTCGTTTGCCAGCATTCTCATGTTGCGTAGTGTGTTTTCAGGCCTAAGGCTGAATGTGTGTGTGTGTGTGTGCTGACTGAACTCCTGAACTATCACACTCACTACTGCCAATGAAAAAGCAAATGCATAAAACTACAGATGTATGTGGATAATTAGGCCTCTGCAGCATTAACACATTAAAGAAACATGAAGTTTTCTCAGAGTTTCTGTCCACCAGCGGCACTTTCAGCACTTAAAAATGTGTGTGTGAAACAAGCTTGTGAACGAGTGTCTGTGTGATTAGATGGTAGACTCTATAGGCTTCGGTTTGCATCTGAAGGTCCCACTCGTGTTCTCGTGCTGCTAGTTCAGACGTGGGTTAATCGATTGAGAACGGAAACTTCTCAAAACGTCATCTGATTATGAGGAAGAGACCAAGCTCATTATAGTTTTACATCTATTTCTTATTTTAACTTTAATAATATTTTTTGAGATGTAATTTGTTTAAATGGTTTTGACTGCTTCCTTGTTCAGGACCTGATGCAATTTACATTACTGTTCAAGTTTGGGGTCAGTACGCTTTTTTATTTGGGGGGAAATGCTACAATTTACAATAAGTTTATTAGTTAATGCTTTAACTAACAATAAGCATTCCATTTGTTACAGTATTTATTATTTTTTGTTAACATCAGTTAATAAAATACAGTTAATCAGCTCAGGTCCATTAAATAATATTAACAGATCTTTTACTATAAATAATGTACTAGTGAATGTTGAATTTAACATTAGATAAGATTAATAAATGCTTTAGAAGTAACATTGTAGTTCATTTTGTTGTTTACTAATGTTAACAAATGTAACTTTACTGTAGTGTTACCGGATATTTGTAGTTTTAAAAAAGTGTGCCACGGAAGGACTATTTAAGTGAACCTATTGCTCTTTCATAGTTTTCACTGATGCTTCATTTAAGGCTCAACCTCATCTCAGATGTTTCTCCTAAAAGTATGAGTATAAAGCTATAAAAAATAATGTGATGTGAAATGAATTTGATGAGAAATGTCACATTGAGATTTCTGACTTTTAACTGATTTTGATTTGGCTGAGCACAGTTTTCAGCATTGTCAAGATCTTTGCTGAAACTCAGGAGAAACATCTGAGAAGTAGATGATTTGAGCAAAAGTCTCCATTTTAGGTCAGGAGAAATAACTGAGATATTCAGAAGATTTCAGGTGATTTGCAATAGAAAATGGTGAAAAACCCGAGAAACAGTGACATTACAGCATCTAGAACACACTTTGCTATTAACACAAAAGAAAAATGGGTGTTATAAAAATCTATACAAAAACTCATAGTAAAAAATATTTGTGGTCACTTACTTATTCCAGGCTTGTCTGAGTTTCTTGGGACTGTAGACAGTGAAGCGATCTGCAGATGAGAGACAAACGACAGATGAATAACTCATGGTTATTCAAATAACTCATACAGTCAAATCAGTTATATGGTTACATAATATTACAATTTAAAATGACTTTTCCATATGTGAATATATTTTTCCTGTGATCAAGGCTGAATTTTCAGCATATTAGACTTCAGTGTCACATGATCCTTCAGAAATCATTCTTACATGATGATTTGCTGCTCAAGAAACATTTCTGAATATTATCAATGTTGAAAACAGTTGCACTGCTTCATATTTTTGTGGAAACCGTGATAAATCTTTCTTAGTTAAGTTAAGTTAAGTTAAAATCTTTTAAGTTTTAATCATTAACATTTTGATCTTATCTTTACTGGCACTTTTGATCAATATAATGTGCCCTTATGGACAAACAATATTGATTTATTAAAAAATAAAACTGTTACTGACCACAAACATTTTAAACAACTGTGGTCAGTGTGATCAAATAATGAGTCAAGAAAGAAATTATATTCTGCACAGCTGATATTCATTCATCATGCTGGATATTCTATTAATATTTTGAAATTGTTTTTATTTTTATATTTTCCATTTTAATTTTAGTTAAAGGTTTAGTAATTTTGTTGTGCGTCTTTTATGTACAGTAGGTTTTTTTTTTCACGTTGCCTTGTCAACTAACTGAAATAAAAAAAAAAATAGGTAAAGTTTATTTTATTTCAAGTAACAAAAATGTTTTTTTCTGGCTTTGGTTTTAGTTTTAGTTAACTATAATAACCCCTAAAGGAATTCTATAATACAGAAAATGTGCGTACTGCACAGTAAACATCCTCTATCCTCTTTGTTCTAGATGTCGATTCATTAGTTTGGCCTCCTGTGGACTGGATCAATACACACCATCCGCTCGGGCATTCAGGTATGAAACATCAGTACACACACACGCACGCACGCACGCACGCACGCACGCACGCACACACACACAATCAATGCCCTTTATATAAACCCAGCAGCTCCATGACATGCAATTAAACATCCCAAGCCCCATAACCAATCGCTAACACTTCATCAAGAGTGAGTATTCAACAACAGCACACTGGGAGAGTGGAAGGGCATATTTACATAGCAGAAAACCCAGTGATCAGGTCTCATACGGTATTATTTGATCTAAACTGCCGTCTCAGCTGGTGTTCGTGAAGAAGAGCAGTAAACACTGTCCTCTGCTGCTACAACACTGAACTACACCTCTTCAACATTTCTAACTGACATTAGGAGAGAAACTAAAGGAAAAACACGCACTGCTCATTTTTGAGCTATTTTGCTTCCACAAAATGTCTTCTTAAAATACACATTAAGTGTTATCTCTGATGAATCTCCACTTCTCAGCAGAACTTGCAAACTTCAGTTTTATTCCTATCTATATTCTGAAGGTGTTTCTTACTATGTCACTTATATCCAAAAATAAAACCCTAAAAACCTGGTGAAAATGTTTGCAATTCTTACTGCAATCAATCAAATGAGAAAGTTTGGTGAGATCTACTGATCTATCTTTTTTTTTTTTACCCTATTCAACCTAAAGCCATTATGACTTTCAAAATGCAAATAAGGCTTCATCACAGAATAACAACCTCTTTCACCTTTATCGATCAAATTGTTGATACTAGAGGCTAACAGAGCGTTTTAAAAGTTCAGCTGATTTACTGTCTGCGAGGCTTCACTGGACGCTCAGTGTTTTATGAAGGTCACCTTGAGGAACATCAGAACTGGAGGACTGAATTGCAGAGGGAACACTTAGGCTGTGTCCGAAATCGCTCCTTACACGGGCACTATTTGAAGGGAACAGCAATTCATAGTGGTGTCTGAAACCATAGTGGACGTTATTGAGTGTGCTCATTGAATCCCATAATGCACCGCAATAACGAGTGAACAACCAATGTACACTCAACAGCTAGAGAATACCCATAATGCACTGTGAGGGATTCCCGCATCTCTCCAGAAGATGGCGCTGAAGCTGAATCATCCATACATTCATTTTCCAAAACGCTGGTTCAATGTGGCTACAACGTAATATCATACAGGTATAAATTCCTTTTTAATTGATTACATTGTTTAATTAAGGGATATACATGCTAGAGTTCAAGATGCATCTTTTCATCACTACTGGAGCTGCCAGTTTGCTACGTTTTAAACGATTATTAAACAGCAAGCACAAACTGCAAAAGCGGCAGCTCTTCTGGCGAACTCAGTGTCTGTCATTCACTCTTTCAAGTGGACTATATTAGTGAACTAATGTAGGGAATAGTGAACGAGGATATAGGGGGCGATTTGAAACGCAGCCTTAGAGCTCTTTAGTATCTCTGCTTCAGTATCTGTGATCATTAGCATAATGGTTTATTCCAGAACATTCCTCACATCTCGTTCATTAGGCCATTGATAAAAGATAAAATAATTTAAAATATATTAAAATAAATAAATAAATATAAATAACTACATTGTGATATTACATTAAATTAAAAAAGATTCAATTACTCATTAGATTTTGTTCATATCACCCACCTCTATCCCAATCTGTTCAGAATAGGTAAAGATTAAACGTACAGTATGGCATTTTTCGCCACTAGGGGTCGCTAACCTATTTACAATAACAAAGGCGTAGATTGATGACGCAACATTTGCTAAGAATTATGGATCTTGTCGTCAACGTCAAGCCGGCCGATCTAATAATGTTTATGGATGACTGAATAGATCGATGCTTTTATCATGACTGTGATATAAAGCAGTTCGGGATTGCTAAGAGACAGCTATCAGCTCCACACGCGACGCGAGTCCCGCGGATATAAAAGG
>NC_138236.1:4939231-5001731 GCF_964197995.2 Scardinius erythrophthalmus
AATAAATAAATAAATAAATAATGATATGCTGAATATCAGCTGGCCACAAGGTAATTAGTCTAGATGTAAATTAATAATGTTTGTGCTGTTTTAGAATCTTGATGAGTCATAATTCAATTTGAGCAGAATGCAAAACAACTTAATAGTATTTAATATATTAAATGTCAACAACCAAACAGCAGCATTCATCAAGTAATCTGCGATGACCCATGAACACACACAGACACACACACAGACACACACACACACACACACACACACACCCCCACCCACACCCACACCCACACACTTACTTGGGTGCCTAAATGATGCTATATAATGTAGAATTTTAAACTGAAAATATATAGACTATCCAGTATTGGGTTTGGGTTGCTATACTGTTCATGTTCTGTATGACATGCTTCTGCACACACACACACAGACACACACACACACACACACACACACACACACACACACACCCACCCACACCCACACACTTACTTGGGTGCCTAAATGATGCTATATAATTTAGAATTTTAAACTGAAAATATATAGACTATCCAGTATTGGGTTTGGGTTGCTATACTGTTCATGTTCTGTATGACATGCTTCTGCACACACACACAGACACACACACACACACACACACTTACTTGGGTGCCTAAATGATGCTATATAATTTAGAATTTTAAACTGAAAATATATAGACTAAACCAGTATTGGGTTTGGGTTGCTATACTGTTCATGTTCTGTATGACATGCTTCTGCACACACACACACACACACACACACACACACACACACACACACACACACACACACACACACACACACACACACACACACACACACACACACACACACACACACACACACACACACACACACACACACACACACACACACACACACACACACACACACACACACACACACACACACACACACACACACAAAGCTTTAAATCTAAGCTTTAGCTGACCTCCTTCAGAAACAAAGACATGAGAAATGCCCTGCGTCCCTGCATCAGTCCACTTTCACAGTCATGTACCTCTGTGATGAGAAATCTTTCTGAGAAACTGAGTCGAGTGTTCAGAAATCTCACAGGAACCGGCTTCAGCGCTGGAATAACAGAAAACGCTCTCTCTCTCTCTCTCTGTGTGTCTCTATCACGCTCTCAGAGAGCAAGACCCTTAAAACAACCTCCACTCAGGAGCAAAAGCAATCTGGAGTGAAATTTGTCTTCTATATTGAACACACATTGGGGGGAAAGATCGAGCCCTGGACATCAAACATCCAGCGCATGAATCTCTGAGAGCAGGTCACCTTGACATGACCACACACAGACAGGTTCAGTCCGGATCAGATCTGACTCAAACATCTCAGAAGAAACAAAGTCAACATGCAATCAAAACTCACTCTTTTCACTTTCTCTCTATGCTCTTATTGTGAATGATGCATCGATGCACGTTATTCTCATTCATTCATGGCATGAAAAGGTGCATGAAAAACTACAAGAACCTTTGACATACTGTACATAACAAGGAATATAGGATTCCCTATATATATAGCTTAGTGATGATATTGTAATTTTAACTATATTTTGAGCCAATAAGCTGCTGCATGCAGATTCATCTGTGAGTTGGTGTGCAGAAGTGAGCGACACTCCTCATTCTGACCAACCGTTGATGTGATTCTGTAACCGTTTTTCCTGCACGCTTGCCTTTGGTTCGTGCAGGACTGCATGTATATAAAAAATTAAGCAAAAAAGTATCTTCAATTAACTAAATAACATTCTGATCTGTTTATTCAATGCACATATAGTGTGTATGTCTGCTTATGTTTTGACATCACAACCAGAGAAAAATGCAATGTGGTTTTCTTGTGCTATCAGGAATAGAAACAGCTCATTTCAAGTCTTTAGTGTGCTATTGAACCTGCAAAACCACAAGTGTCTCACTAAATGAATGCATGAGTTTGGGGCAGGACAGTTTGTTGAACAATGGCGGACGTTTAGCAGTTATTATAGCTGTCATTTTGTTTAGAGTTTAGCCTAGTTGACACCAGACAGAGAGTGGGTATGGGGAAGGTTCATTCGCAGCCCATTTCCAAAGGGGCGACACCAACGGACGTTGCTCAAATGCCTCTGGGTGCCATTGGATAGACCTAAAACCAATCAGAGCGATCGTCATCGTGTAAAGCCCGCCTCAACGTTTGTGATTGGTGCCAAGATTTGGAAAAATTGGAAATGGGCTTGAATGGGCTCTTGGCCAGACAGACTTGCAGAGCAAATCTCAAATTTGCCGGAAGTTCATCAGGGTTTTCCCAGGCTATTTAGAGCTGCTAGTGGCGCAAAAATGATAAATCACCACATTAAACATGCAATCCACTCAAATCAGTCGAAATTAGAGGACTAACATTAACTATTACAGTTCTCTCATGCACCATGTTAGAGAAAGATCGTGTGTCCTTTTGCACAACTGAGTTCAAAATGTATTCCTGATGTCAGGATTCTTCATTCATAACCAGCTCTTCCTCCGACACACAGAACGCTCTGATCTGAGGGAAGACCGCTTCATTCCTCATGTTTTGGATGAGCAGATGGAGCAATGAGGTGCGAGACAACCGACTGATGGACTGTCAGAGATACTGTGCAGGTGTGTGTGTGTGTGTGTGTGTGTGTGTGTGTGTGTCAGTTTGGAGAAGAGGGCAGATAAACAGGAAGTGGCATCAATGCTGAACTTTATGGAAATGAGAAGCTAAAGACAAGCCGAGGTTCTGATGTGTGCCATGAATTATAACCTGATGCAATTTATTTTTGCTCAATACAGTCCATACACATCTATTTTTCTCAATAAACTAAACTAAAAATATAGACATGGTTATTTTAACTTTGCGAAAATAAAGTCAACATTTCATTGTGCAAATATGATGACTTGCATTGCACATGTATGCATGCATGTATATATATTTAAATGATCTGTATACAGTATAATTATGTACAAAAATAGAAAAATGATATATAGATATGTATATGTATATACACACATACATGTTAAGTATATATACTGTAAATATAAGACTTTATTGACTATGTATTAACACATTATTGACTGTATTGAGCTGAATATCGACGCTATTGTCTTCTGCTTTACAGTTGAATCAATGTTTTTCTCAAAACTGATGAAGATTGCAACATCAACACTAAGCTAAATTGAACTGACTCGAGCTGAATAATGACACTTTGAAACAATTTCTATTGTATAAAGAGGTATAAATATAAAGGTGACTTGACAAAACTGCAACAGCAGATGGAGTGGACTCTCCGAAACAGAAGGAGGTGCAGAAGTGGTTCAGAGGGAGTTACTGTACGGCTGAACACGTCGAGAGTGACGCCGCATGTTTTATGGATGGCAGTCTTTGAAGTGCGAGTGGAGAGAGATCAGGGCTGCGGGAGCGAGTGTTTTGCAGATCAGCGGGAGACTGAGGGAAGACGTGCCGGCGCTGACAGCAGACATCAGGTTTAGTCTCCCTTCTCAAGCTCTAGTGCAGAGAACAGCCGCTGGAGCATCATGGGAAAAGACTTGTGTTGGTCAGTCAGTGAATGATCACGTGACTAACTACAGTTGTTTTTTACTCTCTGTTTACTAGCGGCTTTGTCTGAGTTAGCTGAAACCACAATAAAGGCCATTCACACCAAGAACCAGAATTATATTAGCATCCACACCAACGGACAATAACTGTAATTATAACTACAACTATATTAGCAGCTTCATCAATGGACAATAACTATAATGATAACTATAACAATAACGATAACAATAAAGATAACTATAATTTACAACAATATTTATAACAGCGATAACTGTAATGACAACTATATTAGCGTCCACACCATAGGGCAATAATTATAAGGCTAACTATAACGTCAACAATATTAGCATCCGGTGCAATGGGTGATAACTATAATGATAACAATAATGATAACTACAACAATAACTATAACATTAACTATAAAGATAACAATAACTATATAAGCAACCACACCAACAGACAATAATTATAACAATAACTGTATTAGCGTCAACACCAATACACAATAACAACAACTATAATGATAACTAGATTAGCATCCACACAGACAATAATTATAACAATAACAATAACTATAACTATAAATATATTAGTATCCACACCAGTGGAACATAACATTGTTTATTCGAAGCACAAGTAAAGTAAACGTAAGTTATGTCATCTGCCAATTCTGGTGGATTCTGAATACCTGTCAACGTTTTTATTGTTCATCATCTGGGGCAAAATCGCTCTAAAGAGATTTAAATTATATTGTTCATTGGTGTCGCTATCGTTAAAGTTGTGGTGTGAACTTTGCTATTCTTTTAGAGTTATTAAAACTTTATTGTTATAGTTATATTCTTTGGTGTAAGCTGCCTTAACCCATTGTGAAACTGTCTGTCCAAAACAATACATTTGTGTAGATGACTATCTAGGTTTACTTGCTATTAAGTGTCTCAAACAAAACTAAATATCTTTGAAGGATTTAATGAGACTAACTTGACCAACTTTGGTAAATCCAGCTCATGTGCAGCCAGTGACCATGAGAACTTGTACGACTGTCAATCACTCCTGAAATGTCAACGGCAGTGAAGTTTCTTTCACTAGCGGTCCCCACATGCCCTCGACCAGCTAAAACAACGACCACCCAGACTCAATAATTCATTTCCCCTGCCAGGCCGAGTCGGCTTCACTCTCAGAGATCAAATCTCAGGAGCGTCTGGACACAAAGTTATGTAGGTCAACTCAACTCATCTCTGAAGTGCTGACAGACACATGCAGCAACCCGAAAAGCTCTGTTGGGTCACGAGGAAAAGGCTGACGGAGGAGTTTCACAATGTTTCTTTTGTCTCATGAACAGTGTTTACTAGCTGATTATCATGTCAAAACTATAATGCTAGTCTGTTATGATCTGAAACGCTCCACAAATCATCCTGAATGCGTCAAACTGGTGGAAATGGACGGACAAATTACAAAGTAAAATCACTTACTGGATTGAAATGAACTTCAAATGACTGATGAAATGATCTGTGAGTTAAAGTTGCTCCTCTGTGCTTCATCATTACACTTGAATAATTTACTGGATTAGATGAGCAATGATTCAAAATGAGCAAAATTTTAACAAGGGTGTAAGTTAATATTAAAAAATGGTGGGGAACAAATGAAAAATGTAAAAATCAGTAACTCAAATCAAACACCATTCTTGGCTATGAACTCTAATCAATGTGTATTCTGGTCACAATGTACTGTATAATAATGATAGCTCTAACAAATAAGTCTCAATCTTCAATCTGAGTGATTTTGTATGTACAGTACTGTATGTAAATGTGTGTTCATGTGAGTCATCATCCTGTAATGAGAAGAGACAGTTTAATTCTGATGTCAAACAGACTCGATGAACAGATCACTATAACGCAGCACATGTGAGAGGTGTGTTTGCTGCAGATAGACCCGTCCATATTCATACGCTGCAAAGGTAATCTCCTGCTGGATGACAGCTGGTTAAACACGGCCGGTCCAGTCCGTCTTCTTTAATATATCACACACACTTACAGAAGAAACTACCTGCATCCCACTTGCACGCTCCAAAAATGAAGGATCCAATACAAAAAGAAAAATGCACAAATAAATCTAAAAATCTGGAACAAAATATTCAACAATGTATAGTAAAAAATTTATTAAATAAAAAAAGGAATTGATCACCCAATTCTTTTTGAAGTTATGTCAAAAAATTTTTTTTAAGAATGTCTAATGTTTAACAACGGTGCATTAATTTGATGAAAAATACATTAAAAACAACAATATTGTGAAATATTACTGTAACGTATTTTAAAAATATAATTTATTCCTTTTTTTAAAGATTTTTTTTAATTGCACCGATTGCACCATTGTTAATGAATACTTTTGTTCAACAAAGACGCATAAAATTTATTCAAGTGACAAAGACATATATAAATGTTACAAAAGATTTATTTCAAATCAATGCTGTTCTTTTGAACTTTCTATTAAGCAAAATTTTTTACAGTTTCCACAAAAAGCAGCAAAAACATTTTTCAACATTGATAATAATAAGAGCCATAATTAATGATTGAGCAGCAAATCATCATAGAATGATTTCTGAAGGATCATGTGACTCCAAAGACTGGAGTAATGATGCTGAAAATTCAGCTTTGATCACAGGAATAAATTACATTTTAAAATATATTACAATAAAAAAAATTATTTTAAAAAGCAATAATATTTCATAATATTACTGTTTTTACTGTATTTTTGACCAAATAAATGCAGCCAACTGAGAACTAATTTAAGTCAAAAGCATATTCTAGTTCTTCATCCTCATATCTTATACCCATATCAACATAATCCAAAGTAATGTGAGAGATTCAACCACAGTAAAGAGCAACACAAATATTCACAGAGAGAATATTCACTCTCAGATTTGGCTCCTCTCACGAATGGCAGCTGTGCATGATGGGATTCAAAATGCATCCTAAGCATAAAGTGGATAATTAACCTTGACTATCAGTGAGTTTATCTCCAGCTGAAAACAGCCAAATAACGGTGAAATGAAACGCACTGCACGAAAACAACAGTATCCAGTGATTCCTCAGCCGTGTCTGACTCTAAATACCAGAATCTTTCTCTGGAAGCAGAATGTCAATGAGAAGGTCACGAGCGCTGGCTCCTCTTTTACTCACAGGATAAAGGAGTCTGGCCTTTGGAAGGCAGTAACGAAGAACAATCTCTGAAAGAAGGGTCAGATATGATGCTGGCCAGACTGACAGGAAGGAGGAATGTGAAAACAAGGGAGGAATGAAAATGTCAGTGTCAGAGAACAGTTACGAGCCAACGATCGAGCTGCCAGACTCCCTCCACCGCTCCATATTCATCAAGTGCCCGCCTGACATGGAGAAAACAAACGAAAAGCACCAGCCAACACCTAATTAGATGAGGGGAGGGGAGGGTGGGGTTGGGGGGGTCGTGACGGGTCCAAATAAAACATCAGCATTTCTGAACTAAGACGTCCTTTCATTCAAGGACGGAAAACTTCTAGACTTCTGCTTTGGTTTCTGTTCAGCTTCACAAAAGCACTCTTAAATGAATGCAAAAAAAGTCAGAAAAATAAATGAAAATGAATGAATGAATGAATAGATATTTTTCATAAATGTTCTATATTCAAAAGAACACAGGAATATGTGACCCTGGATCACAAAACCAGTCACAAGTCGCACGGGTATATTTTTGGCAATAGCCAACAATACATTGTATGGGTCAAAATGATCGTTAGGATAGCCAAAAAGCATTAGGATATTAAGTAAAGATCAGGTTCCATGAAGATATTTTGTACATTTTCTACAGTAAATATATAAAACATTTATTTTTGTGAGTGAATGCAGCACAATCGCGATCATAAATGGACAACTTTAAAGGAGATTTTCTCAATACTTTTTTTGCACCCTCAGATTCCAGATTTTCAATAGTTGTATCTATCTCGGCCAAATATTGTCCCATCCTAGCAAACCATACATTAATGGAAAGCTTGTTTATTCAGCTTATGTATGAACCTCAATTTAAAAAAAATACCAATGTGACTGGTCACATAAGGAATATATAACTATTCCTTAAATTACTGTTACTGGGGACACTTAATATTCAACAATATTATTGATGATCTGACTGTACTGACGGTGTTGTATGAGAACTGAACTGGATGATGACGATTTTTTGCAGAACTGCTTTATCGATAAAATGATCAAAATTATATAATAAATGATATAATAAATGATGATTATATAAATAAACTGAATCAACACTGAACTGATGCATCGTTTCCCTGTCTATCACTGTAAAGCTGCTTTGATACAATCTGTAATGTATACAGCGCTTTATAAATAAAGGTGACTTGACTTAAACAGGTAAACCTTTAGTGTGTCGTCCTGTAAACTCAAACAAAAGAGATTCGGATGTGTCTTTGTTTCACTCACATGAGCAGACGGCTGCTGAATTTCGATCGGTAGAGCCAGTTTTCCCTCGTTCTGTCATTCCCCAGTGTAAATATATTTGGCCGCTGACCCTCACAGCCTACGGGCGTCTGTCTTACCCATGAACCCCAGGCCTCCTGCTCCATTCATCTCAGTAATTGTCTGTATGAATTATTTACCTGACTCGAAGGGTGAATATGAATTTAGTGTGTCTAACCATTACTCTCTAGTTCAATTATCAGAGTGGGACATTATGGGAAATGACGGTAGAAATGATTAGAGAATTCATGAGATGAAATATGCATGACCTCCCAGAGTTTGTATATGTATGTACATACATCTATCATGCCATATCTTTGTATTCATGGACATTTTTTCTTAAGCCAGCACCCAAGGCACTACACAGAGAAAAGCAGATAGCGGCAAAGGAGACACTTACCAGGAATATCCTCTCCAGCTGATCCTGGATGTCCTTCATGCCCGGGAATGCCGGCACTCCCTGGATCATTTCCACGAAGATGCATCCAACACCCCTGAAAAACAAACATCATTAACACTACGCCTTATAAAACTGAAACAGGGGCGCTGTTTACACCTGGTATTGAGATGCGTGTTGGTCGATCGGATCACAAGTAGACGAGGGAGACACATATCCGTTTACACCGGGTGCTTTAATCCGTCCATTTTCTACCACTTCTGTCCTGATTTCCTCAAGGGAGGTGTCTATGGGTGGGTAAATGTATGGGCTTCTTCAGATCTTTCGATCTAATGGATGGAATAAGCTCACGCAATTTACACATGAATGTGACTGGAGTGACCAGAGATGAAGGAAAAGCATACAGAGAGCATCAGCTTTGGTTTCTGCTCTGATGGACGCAAGAATCAGGGATGGTGAGAGAACATTGTGCTTGGTATGTATTTCGTCTTCAAACAAAACTTGGATCTTCAGCCGGCAAAGTTTAAATCCCGTCTGGCTAGAGCTCTTCCCATAATGTTTGTGCATTAGATCAGGAGGCGGAGAGTAGACGGTCTTTTGTGGCTGTTCGAACTCACTTGTCCACATGAGCGTTTACACTACGACAGCAATCCGGTCGAATGCGTTTTTTCAACTACCTCTGGAAGTGGACAAGCTCACCTTTATTTAGCTTGTCCACTTGTGATTGACAAAACCGCTTCTTAATACCAGGTGTAAACAGGGCCTGGGATTGGACCAGGTTTGTGCATAAACATCAGAATCGAAATGGTCAGGGAAGATTTATGAGGAGGAATCTGGTGAAGAAGAGGCTGGAAACATCTGAGGTGACAGAAATGATCTTGATTGTTCTGTTACAGTAATTGTTTTAATGATTTCTGTCTCAGTGAGATTAAACCTTCAGAAGAAATGTTGTCAGCCGAACCCTTTGAGCTAAAATATTTACTTGAAGCCCTGCTGAGATTTTAAGTTAAGTCATTTAACAACACATTCACATGTTCACAATTCTCTGATGTCGGTCACATGCATGCATCTAATCTAATAAACGATTTCTTCCTTTTAGTAAATGTTTTATTTTGATTGTTTTTATTTGATTTATTTTAGAAAGAAGGAAGAGAACTAAAAACAAAGCTGAGAGCAGTGAACGAAATCATTTGGCAAATGATGTAATGGGAAAAATATTTGCATTTTTTTATTCTAGAGTAATATAATATGCCGAGCTTTAAATAGTGTGTATATGTGTATATCTTCTGTAAGGCCATGAGAGGTGTGACACATGGTGGTGTGTTTCAGCGGCTGTCGGCTCCACTCGTCAGCATGCGATTGTTTCCCGACGCTTTCTAGCCCAATGCACACAGTCACATCCTTCCCTGACAGAAACTGGGACAGAGCTACACAAACCAAACTCGCCAGCAGTGAGATGTAAAACTCAACCGGGCTTTTAAGAATCAGTCTATCCGTCTCCAGGTCCAGTCAGACCCCTCACCTCAACAACCTCAGGTTTTTGTGGATGTGATATATCAGTTTATCTCGAGCGGTTTGAGCTGACTGGCAGGCGGCTGATAAGATGTCAGCTTATAGACGTGATGCCTCGCAGTCGGGCGGAGACGACCTCGTGCTAATCCCTATCCTGACTGAGCCGCGACACGAACGAGTGACAGGAAAACCCTCCCGCACATGTGCGTGTACCTGCAGCCATGTGGAAAAGTGGCCTTCAGATCGGACCACCTGCTCCCTGTTTCCCTCTTAATTGCCAGTGGAGTCTGCAGCTGCGGTCCCGAGAACGGCTCGGGTCACGGCTCATTTCTCAGGACAGCAGCTCCTCCCACCTCTTTAGACAGGCAGACACCTAGACCAACACCAAAAATACGGGGCAATTACTCCAAATCTTTATTTAAAGGTAGGGTAGGCAAATTGTTTTATAAGCACTTTTTGTTATACTGGTTGAAACCCATCCTGATGGTAATTAATAACAGAAGTGGTCTAAATATTAAAACATGTACAAATATTTTCTGTGGAAGTCTCAGGCCCAAACAAATATTTGTCTATTTGTTGCATTCGGTCCGTATCCCACCTGCCCGTCAACATCTGTATTTCCATTCCTCCGCGCACCAATCATCCGCCTTTTACAGTTCCTCCTGAACCAAAACAACAAGCTCATGATGCGTTCACTCCATGCTGTAACCGTAAGTACAAGATGGAAACCCGTGACTCTCTACCCTAAGCTGTTCCTCAGACTAGGATTTATGCATTTCTATGTCAACACCATCAACGGTGAAATGATTATGCAGCAGTCTGGTGGTACAAGTAAGAGCTCTCTTTTTATATATATTGTTTTTTTTGTGATTTTTGCCTTTTATTGGGACAGGACAGTAGAGAGTTGACAGGAAGTGAGGTGGGAGAGAGACGGGGAATGGGATCGGGAAAGGTCCACGAGCTGGGACTCGAACTCGGGCCGTCCGAGCGTAACGGCACTACATGACGGCGCTGACCACGAGGCTATCGGCGCCGACAAGTAAGAGCTCTTTAAGTTGTTTACGTTCATTATTATTGTAATATGTGCTTTGAGAGATGAGGTATTTTAATGCTGTCTCTTCTCGTGATGCTTTGCAGACTCTGCTGTACGCGTCATGTGTTTTGAAGGAGGTGTGGCTTTGGAGACGCTCTGAAGGGAGGATGTGATCGTATGCTTTCAAAACTAGCTTGCTATTGCAAGCCTCTTCAGAATTGCCTACCCTACCTTTAAAGCAAGACACTACAGGCAAAACCATTGTGTTATTTTTCATGCAATGGTCAATTTTCTAAATTTTGGACTATTTGGCTTTTCATAATGTGTTGTTTCAGACTAGTGAAGAGACAACATCCAAAATACACATTTAAGTGTTTATTTTATTGCACTTTATCTATTTGTGTTTGTAGATTTCAATGACAATGCCTATCTTTAAAGGTGAGTCAGAATTCTAAACTTCAGCAGCTTTACATACACCAAATGCATTTTTAACCTGACTTTATTCAATGTTCAGATTTCTGTATCCAAATGTGTGCATTTTTTAATTGTATAATGCCTCATTTGCATATTTAAACATGAAATGTCTTAATGCACTGTGATTAATTAATTGGGAAAAAGTGTAGAGATCTATTAGTTTACATTTTTACTCTTTTCACATCTGGTATGTTCCCTTACAGTTAATAACACAATGACAGTCTGTTGATACAATATCACAGTTACATCAAATAAATAATGTGCATTTAATCTCTAACATTTACATGTACTCTGTTTGTTAATGCGAGTGGTTGTTAGCACATTACTATGCACTGAAGGAAGCGGAGTTCTAAATTAAGATTTGATTCTTTCCTTATTTGAATATGATTTATGATTTTAATTCCTTATGCAAATTTTGACATATGACAGATTTTATCCGGGACTATATCCGTGCATCTCCATGCTAAGTTTCATTACATTATTGATTATTATTCTAGCGTTATCACACTCTCAGTAGCACCAGACTGAAATTGCAAATCCACATAATTTCACACTTATACAAGATTTCCCCCCTCTAAAATATACTTTATATTATATTTCAGGATATAATTTAAACTCCATAACCAAGAGGATATCACTTTCACTTTCAGGATAACGTGACATTTTTGTGACATTTGAGTGACATTTTTCTCATCCACTTGCTGAGACACGAAAGCACGAGTGTGAAAGGTCTGCTGGACTGGGACGGAGCTGGTCCAATGCGACACACACACGCACGCACGCACGCACACACACACACTGTTTGGCTGTGATTCTAATGACTGTTGATTTGTGCAGCCTCTGTGTAACTGCCAGTCAGAGAGGAAAACTGCACACGCTCCACTGCTCTCAGCATCGATTCACACACGGGGCAGAAGGGGTTATGAGGAGGAGAGATGAGATGATAAGAAAGACAACAACTAAACAGTCTAAAGACACAAAGAGAAGTAGATAAAGAGATCTTTTGTGATGGAAAGAATGGAAAAAGTACAGGATTTAGTTTTGAAAATATACAAATATATCATCACAAAAAATGCAACTATCAAATATAAAAATATATATAATATATAACATACTGTACACTCACTGGCCACTTTATTAGGTACACCTGTTCAACTGCTAGTTACTAATCAGCCAATCACATGGCAGAAACTCAATGCATTTAGGCATGTAGACATGGTCAAGACGATCTGCTGAAGTTCAAACTGAGCTTGAATTACCTGAGTCTGTGTGTCTCTCAACAGTGTTCGGCAGCGTCTCTACTAATAGCCAAACTGTACGTTTATCTGCTCCAAGAACAGCGCTGTTATTACTTCGCTAGTGAGAAATGTCATGTAGCTTTTAAGTTGTTAAACTATCAACTTGTCATTTTTATGCTGTTGTTACTATATTTATTTGCTTGTGTCAGTGTCATTGTGGGTTTTGGTTCTTTTGCTGTTGTCGGCTGTAATGACCTTTGAAATAACTAAAATCGTTTGGCGAAGTGATATGGAACTGTAATGCGGTCGAGATCTGCCTGGATCTACTTTAGCACACTTTAGAACGTTTGTTCAATCAGATTCAAGCATTTCACAGCCCCATAGAATAATAATAATATATAAAAGTATACAAGTGTAATATAAAAATATCTATCATGATATTTTAACATGTATAAAAATATAGAAATATATAATAAAAAAAAATATATATATAGAAAGAGATGAGAAGACAACTTCGAAAAGAAAGGAAAAAAAGGAATAAAGGAATGCACAATATTTTGAAATAAAATCAATACTGTGATATGGCTCAGTGTCTTTGTCTAAACATGTAGGCTGGGACTTAAATAAATATACAATAATAAAATAAAAGCTTGATGGGTTACATGTTTGAAAATGAAGAAATATTAGTATTGAAATTTTACACTAAATTAAAATTAGTTTTATTACTAGATTCTTTATTTTATATGGTACAATATTATTATTGCAATATATTTATTTTTATGTTTAATATTTTTATTTAACCATCATACTAAAATCATAATAATTTTTGGCAACACTTTATTTTACAGTGTCATTGTTACATATGTACAGTAGTAATAACTAAAAATTATGCATAATTACATGCAATTAACCCTAAACCAAACCCTCATCCTAAACCTAACCCTATAGTAAGTACAAGTAGTTGCTTAATATTACACAGTACTTAAATATATAATTACACTGTAATACTGACACCTTAAAATAAAGTGTAACCTATTTTTTTTTTGTCATACTGAAAAATAGCAGGAATGTGGCCTATAAAACTCAAGTGGGGAGATAAAAAAAAAAACACTAGAAAATATTAGCTGTAGAATTTACTTTTACTAGCACTAAAAAGAGAAAATCTTGGAGAAAAACTCTAAAAAGAAGAATATGGGAACGTTGTGCATGTGATCTGCGTGCACTGATGCAGACGAGGTCTCACCACATGTCCAGACAGGTGGAGTAGTCAGTGGAGCCGAGCAGCACGTCTGGAGGACGATACCAGAGAGTCACCACCTCGTTAGAGTACGTGTGGCTGGGGACCGACTTCGCACGAGCCAGACCTGCGGAAAACACACACACATTATCATTACTTAGGGGACAGAAGTTTAAAAACGCATCGCTGTGAAGCAGATCTCAGCTCTTGCAGCTCACAGGAGAGCCGAGGCATGCTTAATTAACCCGTTTCCCTTAAACACACTTGACTTCCTGCATTTGGAGCTGCTCGGCGAGGGGGCGTTTAAAGCGGGATGGAAATAACAGCAAAGGCTTCACGCCAGTATAATTTGCAGTCAATAATCCTGCAGCTAAACAAAGGGCTGCGTCAGAGAGAGTGAGAGGCTGTGATTTAGGTTAACACACCGACGGAGCCTCTAATCATCATTACACTAAACTGGAGAGTAATAGTCACCGGGGTGGCAGCGCGACCCGCATCCGAGCCTATAATTGATGGGAGAGCGAGAAAATGAGGAGGAGCGGATGAGAGGTCAGCGAGGTCAGAGATGATGAAGGCAATCGAGAAGGAGGGAGGACGTCCTTTCCTGGTCCTGAGGCGGTCGTCATGGCAACGCAGCGGTCGAGCTGACATTAACTATGAGCGCCGGCTGAAGGAGATCGAGGGGAGCGTCACGTAACGAAGGCTTCAGTGTCCGCCGGTTCAAAGCGCTCGACGCCCGCCTGCCGCTCGGGAACTCTGAGGGTCTCCGGAGGGGGTCGAGGGTCAAGCTGAGTAAATTATACATCACTCACTGTCCCACAGTGACATGAAGGACAGCCAGAAGAGATAGGGAAGAACAAAGAGAGGGAAAAATTATGAATATTTGGAAGAAAATTAGGAGGAATTAGGGCTGAATGAGATTTCGAAATAAAAACGTGATACGGCGCAATGTGATTGTCAAATCAAACTTTCGGTTTTCACTACGGTTTTTAGAGTGAACTACACGTAAATACTTCATGATACAGTATAATATACAACTAATCAAGATATTTTAATATGTATATATTTTAATGTATATATATATACACACACAAACATAATATAATACAATTAGACAATTATTACAATATATCAACATACGTACATAAAAATATACAAATACAATATCATAAAAATAAATAAAATACTATCATATTTTAACATAAAAATATAATATCATATAAATATACAACTATTATTATGATATACTACTAACATATAGGAAAACATACAAATATACAAATATTTTAAAACATACTATCATCATATATTAACATATAAAAAAATATACTACCATGATATTAGAACTAGAACTTCAGTGCACAATTTAACTAAATAAAATCAGAATATCTTGATTAAATAAATATGTGCACTACCAGTTTCAGAGTGAGGTGAAGAGTCAAATGAACACTGTGCTTCACTCTAAAAAAGGCAACACATATTTTTATTTGCCCACAACCCGTCAAACTAAAAGCTTTATACATTATAAACAAATAAGCTTCTACTTTAGTTTAGACCTTGCCTTAAAATTCAGCAGTCAGTCTAACACACACACACACACACACACACACACACACACACACACACACTTCATCCACTACAACAAACACACCGCACACAAAAGTGGGTCAGTCGATCTAAACACGCCGTTTGATTAAACGCCCGTCTCATCTACACATCCATCAATGCAGGGTAGACTATGATCAAAATATGAAAAATGTAATAAAGGCATATTCAATACCTCCAGCTGTCACGTCCTCCGTGCCAGAGATGATCGGGAGGAGTTTCATTACAGTGTCGTTATTTTCACACATTTCTGGGTTGCAATTACAGATTATTTGGCAGGTAATTTCTATGCGGTGTGATCGAACCCAGTGCTGACGACAGACGCTGCCCATTAGCGTCACCATTTTCATATGCAAAATTGATTAACTCCTTTATCAAGATGTTAATGAAGTGAATTAGCCGTCAATACCTGCCCTATCAAAATAACCTGGAGATGCGATTGTGTGTGCTTTAGTCTGCATGCATGCATATCTTCATGTTACGATACATCTTCTGCTGAATACACTCAATCAATACATCCTTAAAAATGAAGCTGTTTATATAGTTCTTTACAGAACTTCATACACGTACACATGTATATATATATATATATATATATATATATATATATATATATATATATATATATATATATATATATATATATATATATATATCCCAGCTAGACCTACAGAAACTGGTCTAGCTGAGACTGGTCACGACATTAGCCTATTGGTGATTCTGCTGTTGCTCTCTTCATTTGTAAGTTTCTTTGGATAAAAGCATGTGCTAAATGATTAAATGTAAATTTAAATGTATACACACACTACATATACATACATACATACATATACATACACAGTATATATTAATTTACATTTAATCATTTAGCAGACGCTTTTATCCACACTATATAAAGTTACTTAAATACTATATATATACACACTCACCTAAAGGATTATTAGGAACACCATACTAATACTGTGTTTGACCCCCTTTCGCCTTCAGAACTGCCTTAATTCTACGTGGCATTGATTCAACAAGGTGCTGAAAGCATTCTTTAGAAATGTTGGCCCATATTGATAGGATAGCATCTTGCAGTTGATGGAGATTTGTGGGATGCACATCCAGGGCACGAAGCTCCCGTTCCACCACATCCCAAAGATGCTCTATTGGGTAGAGATCTGGTGACTGTGGGGGCCATTTTAGTACAGTGAACTCATTGTCATGTTCAATAAACCAATTTGAAATGATTCGAGCTTTGTGACATTATCCTGCTGGAAGTAGCCATCAGAGGATGGGTACATGGTGGTCATAAAGGGATGGACATGGTCAGAAACAATGCTCAGGTAGGCCGTGGCATTTAAACGATGCCCAATTGGCACTAAGGGGCCTAAAGTGTGCCAAGAAAACATCCCCCACACCATTACACCACCACCACCAGCCTGCACAGTGGTAACAAGGCATGATGGATCCATGTTCTCATTCTGTTTACGCCAAATTCTGATTATATAATCAGACCAGGCAACATTTTTCCAGTCTTCAACTGTCCAATTTTGGTGAGCTTGTGCAAATTGTAACCTCTTTTTCCTATTTGTAGTGGAGATGAGTGGTACCCGGTGGAATCTTCTGCTGTTGTAGCCCATCCGCCTCAAGGTTGTGCGTGTTGTGGCTTCACAAATGCTTTGCTGCATACCTCGGTTGTAACGGGTGGTTATTTCAGTCAAAGTTGCTCTTCTATCAGCTTGAATCAGTCGGCCCATTCTCCTCTGACCTCTAGCATCAACAAGGCATTTTCGCCCACAGGACTGCCGCATACTGGATGTTTTTCCCTTTTCACACCATTCTTTGTAAACCCTAGAAATGGTTGTGCGTGAAAATCCCAGTAACTGAGCAGATTGTGAAATACTCAGACCGGCCCGTCTGGCACCAACAACCATGCCACGCTCAAAATTGCTTAAATCACCTTTCTTTCCCATTCTGACATTCAGTTTGGAGTTCAGGAGATTGTCTTGACCAGGACCACACCCCTAAATGCATTGAAGCAACTGCCATGTGATTGGTTGATTAGATAATTGCATTAATGAGAAATTGAACAGGTGTTCCTAATAATCCTTTAGGTGAGTGTATATAGTGTGTGTGTATATATTTAAATTTAAATTGATTAATTTAGCAGATGCTTTTATTCAAAGAAACTTACAAATGAAGAGAGCAACAGAAGCAGAATCAACAATAGGCTAATGTCGTGACCAGTCCCTAACTGGTCTAGCTGGGATTTTTTTATTTAATAGATATAGAATAGTAAGTGTTAGTATTATGGAGTCAAATGTTGGCGAAAGAGGTGCATCTTTATATATATATATATATATATATATATATATATATATATATATATATATATATATATATATATATATATATATATATATATATATATATAAGAGTGCTGTGTTAATTCCAGAGGGATGAGTATAACAAACTCGAATAGAGTGAAAACCCCTCTGAAGAAGGATTAAATGATGGAGCTCAGCAAGAAAGCTGCAAAAGATCTGCTTTGCTCTTGGAGGATTCACAATTCCCATCAGGCACATCTTAAGCAGCACATACCATCAGCGGGACTAACATACACTTTATATTCATACAGCACAAGAGAGAACGTCTAACATCAAACTAATGCTCACGGCTCCTAATGGAAGCTTGGTTCCAACACGGAATAAAAAATAAGAAAGGTAATTGCGATGTTTTATCTCACAATTCAGACTTTTTCCCCTCACAATTCTGACAATTCAGTTTTTTTTTTTAAATATAAACTCAGAATTGTGTAGGAAAAAAAGTCAGAATTGCAAGATATGTCCAAATTTAACGATATAAACTCGCAATTACGAGAAAAATGTTAGAATTGCGATATAGATTCATAATTGTGAGGAAATAAAAGTTAATAAAACTATGGATTGGTGTATATAAAACTGCTGAAGTGGGGATTTCTGACTGAAAATTGCGAGATGTAAACTCAGAATTCTGAAAAGAAAATCAAAATGGCAAGATATTAACTGGCAATTAGAGAAAAATTTAAATCGTAAGATATAAACTCAGAATCGGGAGGGGTAAAAATTGCAATTGTGAGAATTTTTTTTTAATTTTGAGGTAAAAGTAACAATTATCTTTTTATTTTTTTATTTTTCGGCAGCTCCTCGCCTCCTCCTCTTGTCTGGTCCTCGTGTTCCAGCGACCGCAGGCCAGCAGCACACCTTCAACTCCTTCAGCTCAAGGTTTCTTCAGAGTCTCTGCAGGATCTGCTCCCCTGTACCGCAGCCCATCAGCGGCTTCATGAAACGACACGCGAGGGAACGAGTGGATTCCTGAACTCAGACGCAACTCTCGCTCTCCACTGCAGTCAGCAGATGTTCAGTCCGTCACAAACACACACGGGGGGGTGTTTGTCGACTCTACTGTGCTCATGTGGAAGACACCAGTTTAAACGCTTCCAAAAATGGTCCATGATTTGGAAACTGAAATCTCAGCAAAAGCACTCAGCAGTGTCCACCTGTTCCCATAAAGCACTGCATCCCCTCACACACTTAAACTACTCAGAGTATATTACAATAAACTTGAAATAATGTATTTAAAAAAATAAATGTTATAAAATCGCTGTTACTTAAACTACTTGGACTATAATATTATAGTTAGTAATCTATTTATTTATTTTACCTTTAAGGCCGGTAATAACTTTTTCTTTCATCTAAAATTAGTCTTTGATCTAATTTGAAAACAAAAAAGTAAAACTGATTGTCCCTTGATTATATATGCCAATATATATATATATATATATATATAAAAAATCATTACACTGCCTAACTCACAACCTACTTTAAATATTTTGCAATAAACTTAAAATGTATTTAAAATACATTTTTAAAAATATATTTAATTATATGAAATTTTGTTTAAATATGCAAACGGGAACTATCTAATTAAATATAATTTGCACACATCTCCAGAATAGAAATCTGAGCATTGAATTAAGTCAGGATCAAAATTATTGTTCGATTTTGTTCAACATTTCTCTTTTTATCACTCCATAAATCAGAAAATACTGTCAACAGACAGAAAATAAATATGTTTTCACCATGGTTTTAGGAATAAAAGCTTACATAAACCAGGCGAATGATGTATGAACAAACCTTCAGAATATAGATATGAATAAAACTGTAAAGTTTGGTGTATGTAAAGCTGCTGAAGTGGAGATTTCTGAGAAAAAAAAAACGTATTGTCATCGAAATCTACAGACGCAAATAGATAAAGTGCAATAAAAAAATCCTTAAATGTGTTTTGGATGTTTTCTAGTCTGAAAGAAGGCATGTTAAGGAAGCAAAATTGCCCAAAATTGACCAGTGCATGAAGAAACAATGGATTTGCTTGTAGTGTCTTGTCTTAAATCTACAGTGACCACATCTCATCTCGTCTCGTCTAGCGAGTGTCATCTTTCCCTGCAGATGATGAAGTCTTATAACACTAGACTCATTTTGCTGCACACTTGTGGAGGACAGGAGGGGCGGGCGGCTGAGGACACCGGGTGAGCCGCGGGCGAGTCGCGTTTGTGCCGGAGCGCCCGGGTGGAGAGAGGGACCATATGCTGCGGCCTGTCGGTCCAAGCGCCTCTCGGCAGCTGTTTCAGGACACCGAGACACCAAAAATACACAGATTTTGGCAGGGCTGAGATTCTCGCTTGAATCACTCCGGCCCTAATTGAGTGGAAAGAACAACGTCCCACCAGGAATCTGAGAAGCAATCTGCTGGTCAAGCTGTCTGTCTGTCTCGCTCGTGTTCTCGCCATACTTCCCTTTGCTTTCATTCGTTCTCATTTCGCTTTGTTGTGAACGATAGCTATTCACCTCCTGACCAGCTTTTGTTACGAACGTTCATCCTCCGTTTCTCTCAGAATCCTGTCAGGAGTTTTACTTCCCACAAAAGAGCCCAGCAGTGACACACACATTTACAGCAGCTTCGGTTACTGAAGCATTTTTCCTGTTCATTTTCTCCATTAGGTTGTAAAAACGCCCTTAATCTCCAACATGTGATTTGAAGCAAAAAAATGAAAATTAGGAAGAAAAAGTGGCCTTGATGAGCAGGTCATCTAATTAAGCACTGTGAATAATGCAATCACAAAACAATGTACAGTATATATAAAATATTGTAATATAATACAATATATTTTATATTGTAGGTAGTATAAGTATATATATATGTATACATGTATGTATGTATATATATATATATATATATATATATATATATATATATATATATATATATATATATAAACACAGTATTTTATGTTCATTGCAAAATATTCCATTTAAAATCATAAAAAAGTATATTTAATATATACCAACATTATTGAAAATAGTATAATAAACGTAAACTCATTAAATAAACTAACAAAAACAACTCATCTTAATAAACTTATATATTGATCATATATCTACTGTCCGTGTCTACCCATTATGCCATCAGGAAACGAGACTGGACATATGGTGCCACGACAAGGAGGGGTTAGACACACACACACACGCTCACGCTCACACACACAATATATCAACAGCACAGGAACTATGGTACCAAACTGACACTAAATACCAGTCGTTGTACATTATCTGTAGTAGTGAATCATTATGTACTGTAACCGCAATCTGAACATAAACTGTCAAAACAGCTGAAATTTTTTGTAATATTTTATAATATTGCCTTGGCTTTTGACTTGCTAAGTTGGGGACATTTAATATTCAACAATATTATTGATCTGCCTTACTTCAGGTGGACAATGGTGCAATTTTCTTCTAGAAACAAACTTTGTTGTATTATTTTCATGTTATCACTGTGAAGCTGCTTTGATACAATGTGTATTGTAAAAAGCACTATATAAATAAAGGTGACTTGACTTGACTATGCACCTATTATGTAAATGATGTAATATCCAGGAAGAGCAGAAAGACCAGAACAACATGTTCAATAACAGAAGAAAGATCGTTATAAATACGTTTAATGACACTACCGTATGAATTACGTGCATGTCTTCATTGTTTGAACTGTATTTTTCTTCTTGCATTGTATTTAAATCTACCTGACATAAATAATGGTTTGGATGAAAAGCCATTTTCTCTTATTGAAAAACCAAATGAATAATAATGACTACTCATACTCGACTAATAATACAAAATACTGAGATATAATTTCAACTCAAAAACTTCTGAAATGCGGTTAAAACGACAAACAATAAACATTTTAGTGGTTCACACGACAATGGATCTCATAAATACATTTCAATATGATTTATTTATATTTATTAATTAAATATTAATTCTTTATTTGTTTAATTTAAATTAAATATAAATTAAATATATATCTGACAGAAATATTGATCTAGAGGACTGATATTTAACAAAATGAACAAATAAACATTACCAAAAATTATTATTGGGTTATTTATTTAAATATGATTATTTTTAGCTGATTTTTTTTATATATTTAATATCAATACACAAATAAATAAATACATAGTCATATTTATGAAATATAATTGTACATACATATTCACACATCTTGAATCTTAGGGTATTTCTAACTGCATTCTACAGGCTTCATCACACAGTGAGTCGTTGCCCTGCTTTATGTTCGTCACCAATCAACTGTATGAAACGTCAAATGTTGTAGAGCGGGGAATTTCTTACCAAAGTCGGCCAGTTTGAGCTCGCCTGTGTCGCTGATCAGCAGGTTCTGTGGTTTCAGGTCTCGGTGAAGGATGTAGCGCTGATGGATGTACGACAGACCCCTCAATAACTGGAACAGGAACAGCTGCGCAAACAAATCAGTTCATGTGTGAGCATCACAAATCACCTACACATCTTCATCTATGACACCAGCGAATCAATGTATCATTTAAAACCCAAATCACCAGGATCCATCCCATCACATGTGTCAATTGAAGTGCACAGGATCCTGTAAATGTGACACACCACTTCTCCATCTAAGGATGTTATTTATTCCCATCTTCCTCATATACAGCAATCCCCGTCGATATTGTGCTTTTATATCATCTAATTTTATTCAGCAGCATCAATACAGCATCTATCAGCTCGTTGATGTGGAGTATTGATGAAGACCAGCGAGCCTCCTCAAATCAATCAACAAAAGAAAGTGAACAATCGATGCACGAAACACATCTGAGACAAACACAACCCAGGCCTTCACTCGTGAAGCCTCGCATCAATCTGAGAAGAGCAAGAGCGGCCTGTTTTCTGCACTGAAGAGATTCAAACGCCTCTCCGTCAAACAAAACCATCAAAGTCTCGGCCAATTAGGCGAAGCACGGGAGCGCGGGGTCCAATAAGAGAAGGGTTTACGTGGAGCCATGAGGTCAGAACGAGGCGTTCTTCAGACGCTCACGTTTACTCATGTGGAAAGAAACGCATTTCTGAGGACGCTCCTGCTCATTAAGAGTCTGCAGAGAAAAGGTTTTACGATACACTCATTCTCCAGCATCTCCAGTAACGTGTCAAATGGCCGTCAAGGGAGCGTTTAACTGCTCACTTCAATAGAAACATCCCACAATCACATTAACATTATATTCCAAACAGATTGATCTACAGGAGTGAGGAAAGACTCGTAAACAAGGGGGAAAATCAGCAAATACAGAATCACTGGTATATAACATTGATAAACAAAACACACATATACACACACAAACACAAATATATTTATACGTATATAACTATATAACTATATATACATATATATATATATATAGTTATATAGTTTGTTGATATTAATATTTTTCGGTTTAAAACTTGCTCTGACAAAACTAATGATATGCAATACAGATAAATAGATATGATTATATTTCAATTATAATAAATTAATTTATGATAATATTAATATGTATTTGTTTATTAAATTGTATGCTCTTACAGAAATATTTACATTTAACAGTGATATATAATATATAAATATATTAATATTAACTATTATATTTATTATTTGGCAATGACAAAAATAATAACTTACTAATAAATTCATAAATAAAAAGATATACAGGATGAGAGAGGCACCTGGAAGAAGAGATAAAGTGAAGGAAGATGAAGAAACACAACAGGACAAAAGGAGGGCGAGCCTCAGGGCCTAATCTGCAGAATGAAAACACGATCAATACACGCCTGGAATATCGACAATCCTCCGCTAACACAGACAGACCTGAAGGAAAGAGCAGCGCTGGCTCTACAGGGAAGACCAGGGTTAAAGTTTCGTGTGTTTAGGGTTCAGTCTTCAGTTCTTTGACAGTGAAATGCTGCATCAGAAGATTAAGATGTTTGTAGCCAAAGATCATAATAAAACCTGAATGTTTGAGGACTATCAATGTAAACAGAGCTTGTTCTTTCATTATAGCTTGTTCTCTCCATTATCTTCCATTATCTCAAGGCCGGATCTGATTTAACTGGGAAGCGGAGACATTGCCTGGAGCTACACCCATGATGAGTATTAATACTACAAACCATTCAAGGCCATTCGCTATTAGGCATTTCACTTCTGGGAAAATGGTAATTACATTGTTGCTGTGAGAACGAGTGTAATTTATCATTTGTACAGCAGTATCTCCATATCTGACTGATAATCCATCTTAAGACTTCATCAATAATTCCACATTAACATATGAGCTCATATTGGTTTTTGATTATGATCCTCAACTATCTCACGTATCACTAGTACTAATTACTTTATTACAGTAAGTGATCAGATGCACAGCTTTCACATGCTGGATGACAAAATGGGTGAAAAAAAATAAAAAATAAACATCTCAACAGCAACAATAACAATACTTTTTTTTTATATATAGGCTATGTATATAAATATATTTATTTAATTACTATAATAAAAATATGATTGTACTGTAAAAAAACATAGTTTGTCAAAATATTTGTATTTTAATTATTAAAAGAAAAATAATATCATACTGTAAAATCTAATATTTAGTGATAATAATAATAAAATATTTTATTAAATTATAAAAATTAAATCACTAAAATAAAAAATACTATTGTACTGTAAAATAAAAAGTAAATATTTAATAATAATAATAAAAGTTGTTGTTAAAATATATATTTATTTTATTTTTATTATAAAAATGAAAATTACCATAATAAAATACTATTGTACTGTAAAATAAAAAACAAGCATTTAATAATAATAATAATAATAATAATCTTGAATTTTTATTTTAACAAATTATTAAAAAAATTAACAAGTTACTATAATAAAATACTATTGTACTGTAAAATGAAAAAATCAAATAGTTAATAATAACAACAATAGTTGTTGTTAAATATTTTTATTTTAATTATTAAAATTAAATAATTAAAATCATGGAAAAAACTACTGTACTGTAAAATATAAATCATTTTTAATAATAATAATAATAATAATAATAATAATAATAATATTGCTGTTAAAATATTTAATTAAATTAGAACAATTAAATTACTATAATATTTAATAATAATAATAATAGAATATTATTCTTTATATTTTTATATTTTATTAAATTATAAAACTAAAATTACTATAACAACCAACTATTGTAGCCTACTGTAAAATAAAAACAAGTAATTATTAATAAAAAAAAATATATATATATATATATAAATATTGAATAATAATAATAATAATATTTTACTTTCAAAACGTTATTTTGGCAAAAATATGTTTGGCTGAACTCTTAATCCTTTGCTCTTCATTGGGCAAGACACTGCTGGCATCACCAGCTTTATGTGAAGTTTAGTCGCGAATCTGTTCACCACAGAACACCTTAGCGACAGCATAGCAACACACTGACGACTGCACTCATAGTTTCATCAGAAGAATCACAGCAGGTTCGTCAGATATCTGAACATTTAAGCTCTCCTGCAGGTTTCTGCTCTCAAAGCGACGACACATCATTCCTCTTCCTGTGGCTTTATTTTAGAGACGTATTTTCTGGGTGAACTGATCTCAGAAACTCACCACTTTCCTGACAACACAGGAAAACAGTTTTTCTTCTTCAAACTAATAGACTTTAAGTGTCTGTCTTATATGAAACAAAAAAAAAGACAAAAATTAATAGTTTCTATTGACTGAATGATTTCTCATACATACTCATTCTGCAATAATAACTGATTATCTGTTATTTTACAGTGGATAAAATCCAGCTTTAAGGAGAAATTCAGTGACTGATTTCACTAAAGACTGTCTTCTTAAGTTTGTGCTGGAAGAAGCAGAATGGCTGCTAAATGAACCAGAGAGTCTCTCACATCTGCTGGAGAATCAGTTTTTAATGTGGCGTGTCAATGGTCCATCAGCTCCACACCTGCTCTCCCAGTCTCCACAACACGAGTCTCGTGAGTGAAGCTCAAAGATCTCACGCCTGTCTGAGAACAAGCAAAGGGACAATATTGTGTATATAGTATATTAGCATAATGTTTCGACAGTAAGCCAATTCAACTCAACTTTTTCGTCTCACGACTATGAGAACTGATTGCAGGCTGATTACAAAAAATATGATCCTGTGTGTCAAAATAAAAGTCTTGTAGTTTAAATGCAAACAAATGGACCGGACACTTGTTCTACGTAATGTCTTTCTTTGTTCTTCATGTGTTGCTTTGTTCTTAAAAATATTTTTTTCATTGTTGTTGTTTGTTTGTTTAAGTTGTTAATTTGTACTACTTTTTGTGGGAAGATTGCAGTTTTTCTGTAATTTTCATATTTTTATTTTGGTACCTTTAAGTAGGACATATGATCTTTAACTGTTATTTTGTGTTCATTCATTAAAAAAGCAGTACTCTGAGTGGTCACTGTCTATATTTTTAACCAGTACTGATTTTGCAATAAAAAAATCTATCTATCTATCTATCTATCTATCTATCTATCTATCTATCCATCCATCCATCCATCCAACAATCCATCCAACTATCCATCCATCCATCCAACAATCCATCCATCCATCCATCCATCCATCCATCCATCCATCCATCCAACAATCCATCCAACAATCCATCCAACAATCCATCCATCCATCCATCCATCCATCCATCCATCCAACAATCCATCCATCCATCCAACAATCCATCCATCCATCTATCTATCCATCCATCCATCCATCCAACAATCCATCCATCCATCCATCCAACAATCCATCCATCTATCCATCCATCTATCAAATATTACAGTAAGACTCTGACCTGCTTCGTAAAAAAAAACAATCATAGTCAGTCACAAGTATTGTGAAAATAACTATAGATACTTTATAAAATGTGGACACCAGCATCTGAAATCCAACAACAGCAGGTTAGCAGTAAACCTCACTTAGATCAAATTACTTCTGATGCATTGCAACATGATCGGCCGTCTTCCTGAATGTGACGTCCGGCAGAGCATTTATGAAGGAGGAGCGTTGCTAAAATCAGTATATGCCATCAGACTGATGGACCATTACTGCAGTTCACAACAATTTATGTCCCTGATTGTGTCTTTAAATGAAAGGCTTTGTTTGTTTCGTCAGATGGTTCGTGGGTTGATCGACTAAACAACTGTGATTGTCCCATTAAGCTGAAACCTTCTGGAAAATGCAGCCGGCCTCATCCTGCTCCTGCAAATAAACTATCAGGATGACGAATGTTCACAAACACACTGGGGTGTTTGGTGCCAGAATTGAATTGAGAAAGTCTTTTAAATTCCACCTTCCACCTGAATTTGATTTGAATTGTAATTGATGTGGCAACATGATTTCAATTTGAATTCCAATGTAAGGAAGTAAAATTTATTGAAATTCATATAAATGTCATTTTTAACCAGAAAAGCAAAGTTTGACAAGATAATCCTGGAATGACAGCCTGACAAAACCTTGAAAACCTTGTTTTAGACAAAGGTTAAAAAAGCCTTGAATTTTGAAGGATAGATAGAACGATAGAATAAAAGACAGAACAATAGAACGATAGATAGGCAGAATGATAGATAGATAGATAGATAGATAGATAGATAGATAGATAGATAGATAGATAGATAGATAGATAGATAGATAGATAGATAGATAGATAGATAGATAGATAGATAGATAGATAGATAGATAGATAGATAGATAGGTAGAACGATATATAGAACAATAGATAGATAGATAGAATGATAGATAGAACGATAGAACGATAGATAGAACGATAGATAGATAGATAGATAGAACGATAGATAGATAGAACGATAGATAGAACGATAGATAGAACGATAGAACGATAGATAGATAGATAGATAGATAGATAGATAGATAGATAGATAGATAGATAGATAGATAGATAGATAGATAGATAGATAGATAGATAGATAGATAGATAGATAGATAGATAGATAGATAGATAGAACGATATATAGAACAATAGATAGATAGATAGAACAATAGATAGATAGAATGATAGATAGAACGATAGATAGATAGATAGATAGATAGATAGATAGATAGATAGATAGATAGATAGATAGATAGATAGATAGATAGATAGATAGATAGATAGATAGATAGATCGATAGATAGATAGAACGATAGATAGATAGAACGATAGATAGAACGATAGATACTGTAGATAGATAGATAGATAGATAGATAGATAGATAGATAGATAGATAGATAGATAGATAGATAGATAGATAGATAGATAGATAGATAGATAGATAGATAGATAGATAGATAGATAGATAGATAGATAGATAGATAGATAGATAGATAGATAGATAGATAGATAGATAGAAACACAGACGCTGTATTAAAGCACATGGACTATAGAACCTCGTCTGATTGCACTTCTCCTGAGGTTGGATAGAACAATAGATAGATAGATAGAATGATAGATAGAACGATAGAACGATAGATAGATAGATAGATAGATAGATAGATAGATAGATAGATAGATAGATAGATAGATAGATAGATAGATAGATAGATAGATAGATAGAACGATAGAACGATAGAACGATAGAACGATAGATAGATAGATAGATAGATAGATAGATAGATAGATAGATAGATAGATAGATAGATAGATAGATAGATAGATAGATAGAACGATAGAACGATAGATAGATAGATAGATAGATAGATAGATAGAATGATAGATAGAACGATAGAACGATAGATAGATAGAACGATAGATAGATAGATAGAACGATAGATAGATAGATAGAACGATAGAACGATAGAACGATAGAACGATAGATAGATAGATATATAGATAGATAGATAGATAGATAGATAGATAGATAGATAGATAGATAGATAGATAGATAGATAGATAGATAGATAGATAGATAGATAGATAGATAGATAGATAGATAGATAGATAGATAGATAGATAGATAGATAGATAGATAGATAGATAGATAGATAGATAGATAGATAGATAGATAGATTGTAACACAGACGCTGTAGTAAAGCACATGGACTATAGAACCTCGTCTGATTGCACTTCTCCTGAGGTTGGGCCGGCTGTCATTATCAATAAATTCATTTAAGCATTCTCATTAAACCAGCCCGATGTGTCGAGCGAATCAATGTAACGAACTCCAGCGTAACGAGGACTCTGAAAATATCCTGTTATTTCTGGAGCGAGAGCGGCATATGCGCAGGAGGTCTGCTTGGACGGCAGCCCAGATTCGAGGTCTGGTGTGGGACGTCCTCTCTCTCCTGCTTGACCAGTAATTACATTAGCAGCTAGCGCCCTGAGCGCTCCCTTTCAAATGCTAATTCCCTCCAACCTGCAGCAGAGAGTCTAATGGCTTTTATTAGCGTGATTGCTGAACGCAGATCTGAGCGAATGAATCAGCTCGAGCTAATGGGCGGAATTAAAACTGTAGCCCTTGTGTGGCGTGTTTGCTCGTGACTGTGGGAGCTAATCGCTACTTACTGCCATCTTGGATCTGGTTGATGCTTGAGGAGGCGGTTTGAAGACGAGCGCTCCAGAAAACATTAAGACACTAAGGACATGCTCTTGTGTTAAAAAACAGACAGATGAAGTACAAGAGAACAGAACAGAAGATGCATTTAAAGATGTGTTAACTACCACACATGCTTATCCTGCCCATACACTGCAAAAATCCTATTTATATTCGTACTTTTGTCTTGTTTTCCAAGGTAAAATGTCTAAAAATCCTCAAAACAAGTTAAATTTACTTGTGAAGCATCGCTGAATCAGATATTAAGACGTTTTCATGATGTTTTCATAGATTGTGTCTTTATTACATGTGTATTTTGTTTTACACGGGTTAAAAATACATGATCTGCTAGTGTGGTTAGACAAAATACACTTATATTCAAGAAATAAAGAATGAAAGAAATTTTCAAGTGGAAATGAAGCAGTCAGTCAAGATTACATTATTTAGTAAACTGATTTCCACTTTAATATCTTATGCAGTGTTGCTTTACAAGTCAATTTATATAGTCTAAGATATTTTAGATTAGATTCAACTTTATTGTAAATACAATATAATGTATACAGTCTTGTCTTACACACACACACACACACACACACACACACACACACACACACACACACACACACATATATATATATATATATGTGTGTGTGTGTGTGTACATATACATACACACCAGTGGCGGCTGCTGGTCTTTCAAAGAGGGGAAGCTCATTTTCGGGCCTACATCATAAAAATTATTCATTTATTTATACGTAAATTCTACGTTCCTTTTCAAGAAAATGCTCTGTGAAAAATGAATGTAATAATATAATAAAGGTAGAAATAATAATATGATAAAGTATAATAATAATGCTAAAGATATTTTTTTAATTATTTTTTAATTATTACTAATAATAATAATAATATAAAAAATATAATAAGTAGGCCTAATAATATAATAAAGGTATAAATGTATAATTGTGTGAAATGTATTATAAAAATTGGCTAGCAATTTCGACAAGTAAATACCAAGAAATAAGTTGCAGCAGTTTGTCTTTGAAAAATCCGCGATGGGACTGAGCTCGAACAGCTTCAACATCAGCGACTTTTTATTGTATGAAATCGCTGTCAATCAAAAGGAGACACAGCCTTTCGACAGACCCTCCAATCATCACGCGGAAGCCCGGAGTCCAGGCCAGCCCACTCCCCGTTCACCCCCAGAGAAGCTGAGCTTCCATGGGCGGGACATAATCGCAGCATTTATCCAATGACCGTGTAGTTTCGAAGCGCTGAAAAAAACTGTTCGAAGCAGCCCCATAGAAGTCAATGGAAGCTGGGCTTCAACAGGGAAATGCACTGTGACGCTACGGGAATGTATGCGAAGGAAATCGAGTCAGTCGACCTGCTGTATGTAACTGATTCAAAACGAACTCGTCTTTGAGACGAACGTTTTCTAACGCATTTTAGTCAATAAAATGTTAATACAATAGTACATATTTGACCATTCATTTTTTTGACATTATAAGGGAAGCCGAGCTTCCCTTGCAGTCTTAAAGAAATCGCCACTGATACACACATATATTATATAAACACAAACTTTTATGCTAGATGTGATTAATCTTATATTAATATAAATTTATGTCTTAAAACATTGGACCATTAGATGAATCTACCATATACTGTGTGTGTGTATATATATATAGATTCACAGTATATATATGGTAGATTCATTTAATGGTCCAATGTTTTAAGACATACATTTATAGGTTTCAAATCGTTCTCAGTGAACACAGATAATGCCTTTAAAAACTTTGCTAATTGCTCAATATCCTGAAAATACAGCTAAATTAAACTAAGTAAAAAATGCTACTTTTGTAACTTTTTTTGGTGAACTATTTGCCAAAAGTAGCACAAGCAGCAGTGCAAGCTCTTCTAAGCCAAGTTCTCCAAGTGTTCAGAGGAGGACGCGTGCGTCACTGCTCTAAATGCATTAGACATTATATTAGCCATAAAACGATTCTCCGAATCTCACTGATCTGGACCTCACTGTCCTTATACATCTAATTTAACCAGAGGAATCCTGGTGACATCGGCTCTGTTCTTTAAACCGGTGTAACTTGCAGTCTGTCAGGGAACGAAAACACTGTGCCAACACTGAACGAAAGGGAAACATCTCGGCTCTGACTGCGGGCCGTTCCTGTTTCAGGTGAGCTTCTCTCATTCTCTTTCTGTCAGCTTGTCATTTATCATGAATTCTCTATTGGTTTGAATTTTAATGAGGGAGCGAACGGGATAAATACTTTATTTATGTAAATCCACAGTGACAAAAACCTGATGAATTACATAAGCAACACCCGCTTCCCCACCAGCCTTCTGCTCCATGGCCTCATTCGCTCCATCACCTCTTACTTTCACTCTGACACACCATAAATTACTTTCATTTCACAGCAACTTTCTACGAAATCATTGCTAGCATTGTCATGAATTAACTTTTTTATTGATTTCAAGGAGAATTTTTATCATATACAATTTATGTTGTCACATAAATCAAGTAAGTAACACAGTCAATTACTCATCAGAAAATATGACAATTTATAAATGCATGTGTCAATAGAGATTGAAGCTTTTGGCCTGCAAATTGGTGTAATTACAACATCCACCAGCAGGAGCAAAATGCCCGTGTATATCAACTTTGGCGATGCAAAATGAACATTTACAGTGACATTTTCTTGTTGCACAAAGAAACGCAAAGGATTCTTTCAGCATTTTCATTAATGCATTTCTCCAGCTTAAACAGCAAACAGTACTAAAAGGAAGCATTTGCACTTAAAGCATTTTGCTGTAAACATCAGAGAATCAACGAGTTCCATCTCCGCTAGTTCTTCAGCATCGGCTTGGTGTGTCACAGCCTTAAAGGGATATTTCACCGCTGGATAGATGAATGTGCATTTAAATTGGGTCATTTATGTAGTAGAAATGCGAAATTATTTTAGAAGTTAGTGCCTTCTAGACTGAGAAAAGCCAGAAAATGTATTTTTGGCTCATGTGGATGAAAGACAACAACTCCCAGAATGCACTTGCTTCGCTGCCCTACGAGGCCACTCCCAAGCCACGCCTACCGGTCACTTAGGGCAGTATCTGAAGAAATGATACAACTAGGCTACTAGTTGACTCGAAACTGAAAAGACAGCGTTTTATCGTGAGATCCCCCTATGGGCGGGTTGAAGACATGCGGAACGAGCTCCCCCTACTGGCTGTAGTCTCTCGCCTCAGGACAAAAAAGCCTCTGATGAGCTAAATGACGATTTTTGCGTCATCTGAGGTTTTTTTTCCCAGACACACAATACAGAAATCTCTCGGTCATTCGAAAATACTACCGGGTTTCTACTGATAGAAAGCTTAATGCTAATCGGTGAAGTATCCCTTTAAGTCGCAGCACATTTAGATGAAAAAAAAAAAAAAAGATGTATATTCCGGAAAATATGGTATACTGTATTAAAAGTGCACATTAAATTGGGTTATGAGAAAAAAAAAAAGAACATTCCAAATTTGTCAAACCTCAGCTTTAAAGCCGAACTCGGCAACTCTAGCGAACTCTAGTCACTTCTTCGCTGATTTTCCCTTTTGTTGTCGCATGTTTTCCCCACGAGCTCCCCCTACAGCTGTGGGGGGGCGTATATTTCACAACACAGTCGTAAAAAACTCACTTGCGGCGGCCTCCTCCCCTTCTCTACCGCTGCTCATGTGCGTTTGTTTTGATCGGAGCAAGCCAACTGTATCGTGTGGAGCTTTGTCTACCGAGGTGGGTAATCTGGTAATACATCATACATGCGTGTGTGTTTATGTCGAATTGCCGTAAAGCAATTTGTGTTTCGCGCTCGTTCTCATTCTTGCTTTCGCTTCTCACGAGACTTCCAATTTCTATCTTGCCGGGACGGTAGTGAACAAGTTGCAAGGTTGGTTTTCCGCCTGGGAACGCTGGGGGGAGCGGGGAAAGTCACCAATATCACCAGAACAGGTTGTTTAACCATCCAAATGATTTCTAGACAGTTTTATTAAGTTAAAAAAGCTACCAAGTTCTCCTTTAAACGCAAGTCTGTTCTCCCAGGTCATTTCTTCCTTCTGAACTCTAACAAAACATTCTGGAGTCAGAAAACACACTGCACTTTCTCTGCGAGTGTGTGGTCTTACCGCTCAATTAAACATGCGCACGAAAGTCTCGTGTTACAGGCCAGACGCTCGCTGGAGGAGCTCAAGCAGCATTCAGAAGTCATTTTAAAAGATCAAATCATTGGTTCTGGTCTGATTATCTGAGCTCAACTGAAGAGACTCCATGCAGACTGACAGATGAGGACGAGGAAGCCGGTCAAATGGGTCACAGTCTGAACTCACACGACTTCTGCTCTACTTCTGATTGCAGAACGGAAGAGAGGGGGAAATCAAAGTGGCCTGGAAGGCCTTTACTCAAGACTGAGAAAAATACTCAATCCATGCGTCAGAACTGTACACTGTATGAAACAATCGTCTCACTAGACCGATCCACACTGCACAGGAAACAAACACTAATACTGAAACGAGCTAATCAAGCCACCGATGACATTTAGAGGAGAGGAGAAAATGATGGGAGAAAAAAACTTGAAAGATTCAATACTATGAACATCACAAAACCAGTGACAATTTATCTGATTTTGCCAGGTTAAACGATAAAAAATAATGTTTTATAAATGAATAAGTAAATAAATAAATATTTAAATAAATAAACAAACATGAAGTCAGAAGTCACAGTATGATATAAATTATATATATATTATTATAAATATTTAAAAATATATAAAAGTATATACAGTATATTTATATTTGCTATGAAATGAATTTTTCTTCAATCAGAGGATCCACTCTTTGATAGTCACCAATTAATATAAAATGTGTAAAAATAAGGTAAAATACAGCAATTCGTTTTTATTTATATCACCACACACATAATAACCTGTCGTATAAATCTAGCCAATCAGATTGACGTTTGGCATTTCTATGCAATATGCGTATAAGAACAGTATGTGTATTATTCCCTGTGACAACAGCACAACTAAATACTGAAAAAACAGGATTTGACCAGAGCCATTTCATCACAGAATCACCTAAAAGAAGCTTGAAAAACAAAGCAAAGTGAGCAGAATCTCACTCACCCTGATGTTGTCTGGATGGAGACCCCCGGGATGTTTGTCCATGTACTGACACAGATCTGTGTGCTGAACAGAGAGAGAGAGAGGGAAGAGGGACATGAGGCAGTGACAGGAGACACAGACTCTAAACAAAATCTCATGAACTGCTTCAAAATACTAAAATAGACCATTTTTAAATGTCATTTATATATATACACATATATACACATATATATATATATATATATATATATATATATATATATATATATATATATATATATACACATACACTAAGGCACCCTAAGCACTCGCGGTCTTCCTACGAGTCCGCACTTTGTGACGTAACGCCACTTTGACTGTCGGGAAGAAGTCGGTTGCAGAGCTCGGCAAAAGTGTGCATCGTGAGCACCCTTCTGAAACCTAAAATGACAGATGGGACACCGTACGGTCTCGTGGACTTAACAGACACTCGCATGCGGCAGCCATTAGTCCACAAGACCGAAAGTGCATATGAAGTGTGCCATTTGGGACAGGGCCCATGTTTGTCTTTATGAATGGGCCACTGAATCATTGCGAGGGCTTGGAGCCAGAGGGGCGTAAGTGGCATTTTGGCTGAATATGAGTTCTTAATATCAAAATAAAGGTCTCGATGAGCTCTGTCCAATGGTGCCAAAAAGACCTATCTGAGATCAAACTGTATTGAATAAAGCAACAAAACAATAAAGACCTAACACAAAGAGTAATGTTTGGAGCCAGAAGGGCGTAAGTCCACTTATGCCTTCTGGCTCTGAAAAATACATGTAGGACATGTAATACCCACATTTTTGTTCAGAGCAAGAAGGGCGTAAGTGTAGTTGGTGCCCTAAAACAGCATTCAAAATGGCTGACACAACTGCAGACATGGAACTGTCTGAGGCAGAAAAGATTTTGATGAATATTATGAAACAAACTGATGAATCCTATATTGAAGAAGTTGAAGATGAGTCAGAGTTGTTTTTGAATGCATTTCCTCACAAGATACGCAGAGTTCTACAATGCTCTGACAGTGGACAGTGAGTAGAACAGTGAGTACAGTGTAGGGATGTTAACCGATGACCGTTTGACCGATGGTTGACCGTATCAACGTTAACCGATCAAAGTTGTCGGTAGTTGGTTAAAAAAAAAAGGTGATATCTATCAGGCTAGAGTGGACTAAACGCTACTACAGTTAGTCATCTCATTCCAAGATCTTTTTGTGTGAAGTGAACAAATCCCTCACCCTCAGTTTTTCATAACTCGCCTGTTTGTCCTTAAAAAAACAATAAGAACATTTGTCGCCAGGTCACAGCGTTTAGCCAGGGCAGACGACAGGATGAAGCGTGCAAAGAAAAGTAGTGTGTGGGACCATTTCACCAAAAAGAATGACACAGATGTAAGTTGCAACTTGTGTGATACAGTGCTTAAATACAGTAGCACATCATCTATGATGTATCACCTGAAAACGCGACACCCGCAAGCCTCGTGCGTTCACACCAAACGCGCGAATAGAGCATCTGGCGCGAGTGATTTCAGTGCAAAGACGCGTTTACGCGCGTCTGGAGGTCCTGCGACGCGAATGGTGAGTCGTTTATCGCGGTGCGGTACGCGCGTCCAGTTATTTGAAATGGCTGTTATTTCAAATAGCGTAGCATATTTTAAACTAATCGGTTAACCGGTTTCAACCGGCTAATGAGGCTCGGTGGTCGGTCAAGAAAATTTTTAGTTTTCGCCATCCCTAGTACAGTGAGTAGAACTAAACAAACTAGTGAACAGAAAAGCAAATAAGACACGACCTGATTCTTTGGATGTGGTCAATGAATAGACTCACAGAGTTATTGAAATGGTTGAACAAAAAAGAAAAGTGAAATGAGTAAAAAGAACATGAGAGAACTGTCAATTGTATAGAGTATTTAAAAAAAAAAGAATGTAATGACATAAATTGAACAACTCATGAATTGCCAATCAGAAGTGTGTTTTGAATTGCCAATCAGAAGTTCAGTGACTTTTATTACAGTCTGTACTGTTCAGCAGATGCCCAGAATGGAAAAGTGAAATGAGAAAAAAAGAAAAAAAATTAATGAATGAGTTAAATGAAAATTAATTAACTGTTCAGGTGTTATTCAAGTGTTAATTATTCAATCAATTCCCCTTTTGACCAATTATTTTCTGCATTGTTCACATAGATTGTTCAGCAGATACGCCCAGTAGAAGACTTGGAAATGTTTGGTGCCAAAAAGGCATATCTGACGTTATTGCCATATTTTTTTTATTTTAAAATGTTTTAGAACATGTTCATTGTGTTAATATGCCATGAGTTTATTACTTAAATACGCATTCATGTAAGTATACCTGTGGTTGCAATGTTTGTGTTTTGTGGTTTAAGGTTAATAATACAGGTGATTGAAGTGTGGTCAAAATTTTGTTTTGTCTCTCCTGTAAAGTTTGTCAAAAGCCACTTACGCCCCTCTGGCTCCAAGCCCTTCAACCGATTGATTCGCTCAAAACGGGGATTCAAAATTGAGCAAATTAATGTCTAAATTATAACAATATTAACTTATTATTTATTGAACTGTTGTATAAAATCAATATCACATTTGCACTTTTATACAATGTGATATTGTATAAAATCAATATCACATTTCGGGGCAAAAACATCCGTTAATAATTTAATAATACTATTTAATTAAATTAACTCATTAAATCAACAGCCCTAATATATATATATATATATATAGAATGCAAACGGATGGCTTCACAAACACTTCCATGAGTCAAACTGAAATAATTTCCTGTATCGGTGAGACCAGAAGCTCTACAGGCTCAATAACGTGACTGTCTGAAGGTGCAAGAGGCTTTGTGGGCCGCGTCGCTGTGCATGTAAATACAGTCGGGGGGTGAAAGAATTACCCACAATGCTCTCCTCAGTCTTTATTTTGCCCACAGACCTGCGGCGTTGGAGGGCCGCTGATATTTGCAAACACCCGCTGCTACCCGTCCCGCACCGCAGATAAACGTGTTTCCTTTCATGAATAATGCAGTCTCTCACTCAAACGGGCTTCAGATATGCCTGTCCGTCGCCGTCAATCATTATTAACTGCTCGCCGTGGAAAATGAATTGATTTCCTCAGTGCGAAACCCTCTGTTTGCTCGCGGCCCGCATCTAAATGCGTCCGCATTCAGCCCGAGTGCATTTTCTCACCGAAATGACTCTGATGAGATCACAGCGGTGGTCTCAGATTAATAACTAAGCTATGGTTCGAATCTCTCAACGGACCAAAGCTATCAATAGCTGAGCCGTTGTCCAATCTTAGTGTTTTGATTGTTTTCTTTGACACCCCAACGTGTTAGCTTAGCTCTCATGAATAAATCAGACTCGAGCTGCAATTTCACGCTCATCCAATTTAGCAAGAGGATACATTCCTGGAAAAAAAAAACACTGTTTACCAGAGTATGAAGTAATAAGTTATATCAGAGATGCAAAAATAGCACAACATATAAAGCTAATCAGGGAAGGCACCAATCTTCCCTTTAGACTGTGACACGGATCGATGACGGGAGGTCAGTGTCACAGTGTGCATTGACATTCAGAGAAAACACATTTAACAAGTGCTCTTTTCTTTCTGTGATGCATTAAATCAAGTGTCAAGCCTGACAGGAGTTTAAACCTACAACCGGTTTTCTTGGCGTTCGTCTTTGAGGACCAATTAGCTCCTGTCCATTTAAAAGTGCACTTTATTAAAAGTCAAGTGCATCCTTTGAGTGGACAATTATTTTTATGTTAAGAACAGCATTTGCTGAGAACATGAAAGCATTGAGTTATTGAGTTAGAAAGTGCATGTTGTCCTGACCCTCAGCTCAGTGTCTGCTTTTGCTTACTGTACAGATCAGTATTTGTGAGTGAACACTACAACAAAAACTGTAAGGAAAGGAAAGTTGTAAAAAGAAAAAAAGCTATCTAAATCAAATGTGTTTAACATCTAACTCAGGGGTTCCTGTGAGAAATCCTGTCTGGATCTGTGAACGCTGATACTGTACTTTGACAACACTTCTCATTTATTTTAACCTTTGTCAAAAGCTAATTTTATCATTGTGCACAAGTCTTGAGCTCTTCATGGATCTAAACTATAAAGCACAATTTCTGGATAAAATAACAGATGGTTTAACTGGTTTAATTACTGCTGGCATCATATCCAATAAATAAATAAAAATAAAAAGTAAATGTCATTTAAGTTATTCATTTTAATTTGCTTTTAAATTATTTAGATATTTTAATATATATATATATATATATATATAATATATTATATAATATATAATATATTATATAATATATATAATATTAATATATATATATATATATATATATATATATATATATATATATATATATATATATATATATATATATATATATATATATATATATATATATATATTTATATATAAAAATACAACAAGCATAAAATAAAATCCAAGAGACATAAAAGCAACCAGAACCAGCCTTAGGCTGCTGACTTTTTCCCAGCAGGGAAGAGAAGCTGAACCTCCTGACCAGACGTTCCCTACAGACACAGATCGTCCCGGAGGCTCATTAACAATTAAACTGGCATTTCTGTACCTGCTTCAGACAAGCGGGACCTTTAAGAGAGTGCAGAGGCAAATGGGAACTGTAATGATTTATCACACTAATGCTGCATACATCATTCTCACATACAGAACCTTACTATCAGCAAACGTTTTATATCTCTCCCTATTTCTGCATATAACTTTCAGACTGAACACAACACCTTTATTTTCATTAAAGGAATAGTTTGTCCAAAAAATATAGTTATAATAGAGTGCAACAGTGCCTGTCCCCTTTTTCAGCTGCACTGGTTCCGGAAGTATTTTTATTTTTTTAATTTTCATAAATTTTTCTCATAGGTAGGCTATTTAAAAATATTCTTTGTTAAAGAGCTATAAGCCATGAACCAAACCAATAAGCTATGAGGTGAATCATAATACTACAAACTTTGATTTGAAGCAAAACATTTTTTTGAAAATCGAACAAAAATACAAAGATACAAGACTATGAACTTAACAGTTTTAATGAGGGAAGGAACTACAATCCCATGAAGCATTGAGAACGGCATAATCGAATTTAAAGGTCCCATGACATGCTATTTTTTGTAGGCTTTAATATAGGCCTTAGTGGTCCCTAGTACTGTATCTGAAATCTCTTTTCAAAAATTCAGCCTCGGTGCAGAATTATAGCCACTACAAGCCAGTCCCAGAATGAGCTTCCTTCAGACAGGCCGTTTCGGTGTCTGTAGCTTTAAATGTTAATGAGGAGGAGAAAGGTGGCGCAAGGTGGAGGGTGGGTGTGGCCTTGACCATCTTGCGCAACGGTACCGGTCCGTGCTTAACGTTGGATATAGCAATGGCACGAAGACACGCAGTCGTTCAAGCATTTCAGTTTGACCCAGAATCTGATCCGGATGGAGAAGCAACAACTCAGCGGTTCCAGCAGGACTTTTCCGAATGGTTAGTTTAAAATATTATGTCTGGATACGGTACTTTATTCGGATGGTTTACAGTTATTATCATGTAGCTAACGCTAACCTACTGTTGCTTTTTCATGAGAGATCTGTAACATCTGTAATTTATCTTATTACAATTACATCATCAAGCTCTGCGATCTTGAAATGCGGATATCGCGCACGCCGTATAACCAACAGGAAAACGGTTATCCAAATAACAAAGAAGTGTACAACACTCGCGTTACAGTGTGTGTATTCACACACATAAACTGCATGGCTGCATAGCTAATGTGACAGCCACATTCTACGTGTAACAGTCTAGGCAAACATAAACAGTAAAGCAACACACTTATATCATTAGTTGACTTACTGTTCCGAGGTGTGTAGCTGAGCCAAAGAGAGTGATCCAGACATTAGTTTCAGACGTTCAGCAAGCCCAGCTCTGTATTAACCCTTCGGTGTTCATTTGTACATCCAATTATTGAGCAATTGTTATGCTTCGCTCGCTCAAAAGCCATGATATCTCTCGTGGACAAACTAAAATCGCGCGCGCGCGTTACTACTTCCTTCCTAGCTCATTTTCTCATGGGCGGAAATATTCTCTGGGCGGGCAAAGCAGAGACAGGGGAGGTAACATTCCTCCTTATAACGTCATAAGGAGGAGATTCAAGATCAGCGCGATTGAGCTTCCATTTTCTCAAAGGCAAAGAAAGATAGCAAAAGCTCGATTTACACCGATTGAAATTTCTAGAAACTTGGGGACCATATACAGGCTAGGGGAACTCATATTAATGTTAAAAAACCTCAGAAAGTGAAAATTTCATGTCATGGGACCTTTAAAACAATAGATAAATATAAAATAACTCATTTACAAATGCTGATTATATGTATTAAAACAGTATAATTTAAGCTTCATGGGAATGGGTGGAACTATAGAGCTATTTTGGAGCGTGTTGCTACTGTTTGTGTAATTTTCTGTGGAGCATCATGGGTAATGTAGTTTTTCACTAGGAATTCTGCTGTTAAATGTAAAAAAATAAAATAAGCTGAAATAATGCGCCGACAGCTTCAACAAGCAAATACTATCAATTAACAACCTCAGCTCACAGTAGGTCTGTCTTTAAAGGTTTATAAGTTACCATTCAAAATCAGCTTCCCTATGGAAAAAATTAATGGAGTTTTTACATCCGGAACTCAGAGTTTGATTGACAGGTGATATGACTAATCATAACGCTGAATTCTCCATCAAACAAACCATACAGGAGAGTTAGTACGTCGGTGGACTTGAACTTGAAAAATGGTGTGTATCGACGACTTTCCGTGGTTGAAACAACATATCTTCAGATGTTCATTCATGTTCATTTCATGCTATTATAATTAGTAGGAAGTGACTATGACCACAGTTATTATTTCAAAACTTAATTTCTTAATTACTTAATTTCAAAATTGTCAATACATGTTTTAATTTCATTTAAAAACGTATTATTAATATGACTTTAGAACACTTAAAATATAGCCTGTACGTCATATGTACAACTGTTACAGTATTTTTAAGGTGATTTCTAGAGCTTGACAGTATAAATCACTGTGCAGTTGCATTATATGGAAAACAGAAGATTTGACATTTTGCCTAAAATCTTTTGTTGTGTTTCAAAGAAGAAAGAAAGACAGAAAGTCATACAGAGCGACACAAGGACGAGTAAATGGCTGAATTATTCCTATGTGCTTTAATTCGCAGTTCTGACGCCTGCGGCTGCGTCTCATTGCAGGTCTGTGTGTAAAACAGTGAGACGTTCCTGTCGCTGAGAGCCACAGATGAAGAGCCGGGCTTTGAAAGAGTTAGAAAAACTCTTTCTAATAAAAAACATGGTGCCAGAGCTGCAGGATTGGGCACATATAAAGAGGCCGATCGGTTCCGGCACCAGGTTCAAAGCGGAAGAAAAATCCCGAGGTAAAGTAATGCTGACTGAAGCACATTTAAACCTTTCAAAACTATTCAGAAACAGGAGTCCAGACCAGCTCCGTGAGGCCCAGGAACAGGAGATACGTGGTTGTGTGGCATAAAAATACTCTGACATTTTGGAGTGGAGTTACAGAAAATAAAATGAATTTAAAACTATTTATAAAAGAAACAAATGCGCCAGCAGAGGTTTGATTTTCATCCGGTCAGCATGTCTGATACTCACCACATACTCAAAGACCAGCGTCAGGGTTTCCTTCGTGTGGATGATGTCGTGGAGCAGCACTATGTTCGAATGCTTCAGGCCTTTCAGCAGAGACGCTGGAGAGAAACACAAACACTTCATTAACACAGTCTGACCAATGAAGTTTTGAGACTTATGAGAACTGGATAAGTGCATTTTAAAATACGTCATGATGTAATCAGTAAGTCAAGGCACCTTATGTTTTTACATTTTTTAAGTCAGTTTAATATAACTGAAGTGACTTGTAGAACCAAGTTGATTATACTTAAAACTTTGAGGCAGCAACTGAACTTATGTTTTTAAAAGTAGAAACTGCAAAAGTGGATGTCCATTTATCTGTCAGGCAACAATTCCTTAGAATAATATATTAAAGGAACACGTCGACTTTTTGGGACTTTAGCTTATTCACCGTATCCCCCAGAGTTAGATAAGTCCATACATACCCTACTCATCTCTGTGCGTGCCGTAACTCTGTCTGACGCACCCACCGCTAGCCTAGCTTAGCACAAAGACTGGAGGTAAATGGCTCCAGCTAGCATACCGCTCCCAATAAGTGACAAAATAAGGCCATAATATAAGTTAAAGTCCCAAAAAGTCGCCGTGTTCCTTTAAAACAGCTTTATGTTTCCCTGATATTTCCAGGTTTTCCATGCCTTGATGATAATACCTTTTTATTTACCTTTCACTCTTTCAGTGTGAAATGAAGTGCCACATAAATTTTTTTCAAGTTAATACACACATGCGCACAGGTTTTCATGTGGCGAGCAGGATGAAGACGAGGGCCGTGAGAGGACGGCATGAGGCCGGCGGCGTGATTGATAATGAGCGACATCTGCACAACGCACCGGTCTCGTATCTCTCACGGAGGAGCGGAAGCGTAAAGGAGGAGCGACGACAGTGAAGATCGAGAGAGGAACAGGCCTGGATTTATGTTGCGTTTTGTTTGTTTTATTATATGTGACAGCAGTCGTCCATGAGGGGCTGCTGTCTTTACTTGCATTTTTTATGTTTATTTTATTATTAAAGCTGTTGAATGTTTGCTGGTTCCCGCCTCCTTCTTCCTACAACATCTAACTGCGTTACAGCGACATTCCATTGACATAATGATTTTTATACTGTATAAACTGTATATTCTAACCCCTAAACCTACTCATCACAGAAAACTTTTAGCATTTTTATTGGTATTACTGTCTTTGCGGGGACGTGTGGCCTGGTAAACCCATATTCCCTGCAAAGACGGCAATATCCGAAATCCTTTTCCTTGTGGGGACTTTTTTTTGTCCCCATGAGGAAAACAGCTTATACATCATTCTAAGTGATGTTATCTGAAAAATGTAAAAATGCAGAAAGTTCTCTGTGATGGGTAGGTTTAGTGTAGAGGGATAGAAGATACAGTTAGTACAGTATAAAAACCATTATGTCTATGGAAATCCCCATAAAACATGAAAACCCAACGTGTGTGTGTGTGTGTGTGTGTGTGTGTGTGTGTGTGTGTGTGTACTTGTACAACTATCTTTGTGAGGACCAGTTTGAGTTTTAGACCATTGGAGTGAGGACAAAGAGAGTAAAGTGAGGACATTTTGGCCGGTCCTCACTTTCTGAGAGCTGTTTAAAGGCCTGTTTGAGGGTCAAGACTTAGTTTTAGGGATAAGGTTGTAATTAGGTTTAGGGTAAGGTTTCGGGTTAGGCACTTAGTTGTGATGGGTAAGGTTAGGGTAAGCGGATAGAGATTGCATTGTGTCAATGAATGTCCCCATAAAGATAGATGTACAAGAATGTGTATGTGTGTTCGTGTGTGTGTGTGTGCGCACATGCGTGCTCGTGTGTGAGTGTGTCTTTAAAGATTCACAGAAAATAATAATGCTGATTAGGACAGAATGACTATAATTCCATATATTTGCACATAAATGCAGTTGCCATCTACAAATAACGCCGTTCCCAGATCTCAGTAGTACCTGCTCCTGAATCCTGCTGCAGATCATTTACATGCTGTAGACTGCAAGTAGGGCGGAGATGAGCGGAAATCTGTGAGAAATGGAGAGAGCCGGCACTCTAGGGACGGGAAACGGCTCTCAGGGCTCCTCAGGCTAAGCTTCCTGTCTATTATTTCAGCTAACCAGTTATGTATGAACACTGCAATTAAACGTAATCACTAATCTTCAGAAGTCAGCAACAAAGCATTAATTTAAATTGATGATTTTTGTGAGTGTTTTCCATGTTTCTCAGATCAGACGTGTTATTTCCTTCAAATTACCACAACGCAATCGCTATAGAACAAGCCATTCCCAGAAATCTCATCTCATTTGAGCACAAAACACTCTGAATGTTTCAATTTACTACAAAGAAGGAGCGAGCAACACTTCAAACGTGTTTCATGATGAATAGTAAACAGATTTGCGAGACTGGAAAATGTGATTAATTTTTCAAGGGCACAACAAAAAGCTCAGATAGTGAGATAGTAACGCTGGGTTTCAGTGAGAGTGAAACGAGGAACGTCTGCATTACGCGAGTCATTCCTTCTGTGAAGCCCATGATATATATCATACGTGAAAATACTGAGTAAATAAATAAAGTAAACTACGTTCTATTAAATCAATTTATAGTTTTTTTCAAACTATATTGATTATAGGCATTGTGACATCAATATCGCTTTAAATCCTGTTAATCTTTCGCAAAAAAGTCAGTTCCTGAATGATATCATCCTACAGGAAGTGACATCACTTTTGTGGGAAATAAGCAGCATAAACATCTGCAAGTATATGGCTTTATTTTAAAGGTACACAATGTAACCTTTTTTTGTTCAAAAATTACATAGCGAGTAGATCATGAATTTGTCGGTTACACTTTTTTTTAAGGTGTCATTGTTACAGTGTAATTATATATTTAAGTACTGAGTAATATTAATGAACTACATGTACTTACTATTGGGTTAGGGTAGAGTTAGGATTTGGTTGAGGGTTAGTTGCATGTAATTATGCATAATTTACTGTTATTACTATGGTAAGTACATGTAACATATGTAACAAGGACACCGTAAAATAAAGTGTTACCAATTTGTCTTATCCTGAATCACTATGATAAACCAATAATAATAATTTATATTCTGACTATTTTAGACAGAGACTCGTCATATATATAAAGAGAGGAAAGAAGCTTCGGCTACAATGTTCTTCTCCAAGAAGCCGGCAGTTCTGTTTATTAACCACGCCAAAAGTTACATAGTGTACCTTTAAAAGTTTTATGAATGTATTATTTTACCAGTTGGTGTTGATGATTATATTATAGTTGCATTAAATCATAATGAAACTGAATCCAGAACATTTTAATAAGACAACACATATATTGGGTAAAATAAAATGGAATAAAACCATTTTCAAAGGGCACTATCATTGCTAAATGTTTAATAAATTATTAAATTGTTAGTTTTAGTAATTCAATTGATTATATGTGCTTTGATGATAAAGTTGTATTAAATATCACTCAATATCGCGTTAATATCACTTTCCATCATGTTTTTTTAAATCTCTTTAACTAACAAAAACTAGTTCCTGAATGACATAATCCTACAGGAAATGGAATTTCCTAATGGAAAACCAACATAAAAATAATCAATGGATTTGATCAAATTACACTACTTAGTTAAAATGATTCCTAATAAAAAAAGATGGTTAAAATGTGAAAGCTGACTAATTTTAGCACTTAATTACTACCTTTTCTCATTTTCATGTCATTGTGTAAATAATCGAGGTACAGAACTTAACCAGAGCAGATTTATTAAAGTCCTTTCTATAGTTGGCTCTACAGAAACACTCAAACTCGGGTTGATTTTGAACAGTCACAGAGATCTGCAGTGACTCAAGCGCACGTGTTCAACACAGTTTAATATGATAATAAACAATATAATAATTTAATATGTTGTTCAATCACGAACTGAAATGAGAGATTCACAACAAGAAATACATGGAAATATTTCATATACTGTACCAGTCATCTTAGAGGCAGATTGACTAACAGCTTGCTTCAGCCCAGACCCTATTTTGTCATTTAAAACTACTGTCAGGATTTACTAAAGACATGCAGTGAAAAAAATAGCGATGAAAAGGTTTTGACAGTTATTTTTGCAGCTGAACTTTCCCTTTCCCTCCTTCTTAATTTGCACATTGTCAGTAGATCACCTCCACTCCATCTGCTCTTTTATGGGATTGCAGTCTCTCGCTAATTTGCCCTGTTAAGTATATCTGGCCCTTAAAATGCTGCCTATGTAGTTAGCTCACTAGGTTTGTGAACAGTGCGTGAACGTGCCTGTGTTTCTCCTCTCACATCCCATAGTCATTCCACACACGTTCTGCCAGCTTAAACATCTCCAGTAATTGCTGAATTAGTTCAATTTTCAAAGCCCTTTTTTGAGCCGCACACCGGGGGAAGAGCGCAGGAACTCTGCGATGATCAGCCCCGGATCACACTGATCAAAAACACACCATCTCTCTCTCAGCGCAATTAAAATGCATGTGACGGTGGTGAAGGTGAGAGCAGCGAAAATCTCACACCTTCACAATCTGCTCCGCTTCACTGAGAGCTCAGCTAGAGAGTGAGAACGCCTGCTTCTGCAACAGCAGACACTTTTAGGTGACAGAATTCATTTTTTTTTATTTTTGTTACATGAAGGCCATATTAAAACGCTTATAAATATTATTTAAAGGGGTGGTTGATTATGATTTCACTTTTCTAACTTTAGTTAGTGTGAAATGTTGCTGTTTGAGCATAAACAACATCTGCAAAGTTACAACACTCAAAGCTCAAAGCAAAGGGAGATATTTGCTTTTTTAAAGAAATTGTTTTTTAAGGACTACAACAAACGGCTGGTCGAGACTACACGACATTCCTCCCGGGTTAGTGACATCACTGACCCTAAAATTTACATAAACCCCACCCCTGAACACGATTTATAGATTATCATGGCAGAATATGCTAATCAATGACTAGAAGATAACTACACATAAGCTACATAAATTCAACAACTAACCATTCAGAAATGTCCTGTTGCTTCTACATGTTGTCACTTCTTCTTGAGTCTCTCCATCATTGTCTGACTTCGGTTTTAATATAAAAGGCTAAAAGTTTTGGAAATTTTCAGTGCATGTGTGTGTGAAGTAAAAGGACACAAGCTGTTGAAGCTCCGCCCCCTGTGTGCCGGGAGCAGCAGCTCATTTGCATTTAAAGGAACAGACACAAAACGGTGCGTTTTCGCTCACCCTCAAAAAGTGACAGTTTTAACATGCTATATAAAAATATCTGTGGGGTATTTTGAGCTAAAACTTTACATACACACTCTGGGGTCATCAAATACATATTTTACATCTTGTGAAAAGGGCATTATACCACCCCTTTAAAATTATTAGGGTTGGGTATTGGCACAAATTTTATGACCCGATGCGATTTCGATTCACAAGTTTTCGATTCGATTCAATTCGGATATATATCAAGTACAGTGCATGAAAATTCATCCTCAAGAAAGAAAATCTCTCAACTAATGCTATAAACTATACAGGGAATCCTGTCAAGCCGGTACATTACTATAAAATTAAGGGTTAAAATTAACAACTGATCTGTACATGAACATAAGGTCATTTTTAAAATAAAATAAAAAGTTCTTCTTAATGACATAATTATGTTTCTTCTACTCCAATTTGTTTTGAAATATAAACATTTAAATAGTGTCTGTCATAACTTGTTTTCCTGATGGATTTATTTAAACATGGTACATTAAATACTGAAGAACAGGTTAAATAAAATATAATGAATATGTATATTTATCAAAATGCTCATCTCTAGAATATTTTTTATATGAGTTTAAGGTCACTGAATGGCCAAAATGCCATTTGCTTTTTGAATTTCTAAATAAATTGACAGAATTTGAAAGCTGAGACTTTGTTTCATATCAAAAGTAGCAAAGCAAAAAGCTTTTTGTGATTATTGGATGGCAGGAGTTTAGAGCAAATAAGTTTTGTTCATGCATCAACTGAAAACAGCACAGATTAAAAGATCAATTCTGGGGATTTAAGAAGTGATACCGGTTCATCAACATGAGAAATCAATATTTTTAACTCAGCCCTAAAAGTGATACTGTCTTTAGTAGCGGCTCAAATGAGCTCCATGCATTATGAAGAGAAAGACAGAAGGGAAGACAGAGTGATGGAGAGACAGTCGTGTCCTGGTTCACTCACCCTCTCTGATCGCTGTGAAAGGCGTTCCCTCTTCTTCCTGCAGACGAATCACTTTCAACGCAACCAGCTTCCCATTCACCCTGCAAACACACTACATGTTTTACACTTCATATTCATCTGTATTACAGGACTGATCCATAAAAAAGAATGTATCGTATATTTGTTCCTATAGTTCAAACAGCACATCATAGGTTTGATTCCCAGGAAATGTGTGAATTGATAAAAATTGATAAAAATATATATATTTTATCTAAAGCGACTTACATTGCATTTTAAGGTATAAATTAATTTGTATGTATGTATAATATATAATATATACATACATACATACATACATATATACATACATACATATATACAAATAAATAATTAATACAGCAGAGTGAAACAGTACATTCAGGGTAAAACAAAAACAGAAATATACATAATATATTATAATTAAATACATAATATATAAATATAATATATATTTAATTTACTCAACAACAAAAATAAAATAAAAATTCATTGATTACTAATAAAGTTGTAATACATCATAAAACACAGAACCCAGAAACATTTTAATGGACATCACAGAACTTTGGAAAAATAAAACGGAATTTAAGGGGGAAAAATTAAACCATTTTCATAGGGCTCTATTATTGTTAAAATTTTAATGAATTATTAAACTGTTACAGTTTTATGAATTCACTTGGTTAGCATGCTTTTTGATGATTGCAATTTAACCCAGAAATACTGTATTAAAACGCAAAATAGAATGTTGTAAAAATTAAAACCTATTTCATTGGGCCCTAAATGGGAAATTATTTTATCTAGTGTGAATTGACTGGATGGTGTAAATGTCTCTACTGTATATGACAGAATGTTGTTTAATGACAGAGATTGATGATGATGAAATAAAATGGAACTCAAATTAAGACCAGGAACACAATTTACTGATTTACTGTTAAGTCAATGAAATGCAATTTAGAGGCAGTGGAGTGAATCTAAACACAGAGGTCAAGATGCGAAATAAATGAACTCCACCAATCAAAAGAACTTGCACACAAATAGCATCATTACTATGAAAAACACTGCCAATAACGCACAATTCATTTCACGCTGGCTGAAATTTTATTTTCCAGAGTTTAATTTATAAAAGTAATCATCAAGGAAAAACAAGCGTTACACGCTCTCTGTCTGAAAGGATTTCATACAACATGTGCCATTTCATGCTCTGGAAGAGAAGCTCTCTCCGGCTCCAGGATTTTATTACAGCAATATGAAAAATTATTTCATTCATATTATAATTATCTGCTGCCGTCTTTGCTTACAGTTTTATTACTAAACAGTGTGTCTGTATGGAAATGAAGTGCATGGTTGCACAGAACTCACTTGCTCTTCCCTTTGTATACGGTTGCGTAGGATCCCTCTCCGAGCTTTTCCAGCTTCTCGTACGAATCTGCCTTCCCGAACTTTGGGCTTGTGGGCTGTAACAGAGATAGACGCAGTTAAAGTCGGCATGAAACGGAAGTTGCGATCATCTTTTTTTCCCCTATTGTGACGTATATCCAAGTTAAACGGCGTCTCGAACAAGAAAAAATGTAGGGCGGACTTGATTTTGTCCATTGGGTATTGATTGAATGGTTGTGGATTGCTATTGGTGGATCGTCATGTGATTGACAGGTTGCCCCGCCCTTGCGCCAGTGAACACATCATCAGAGAAGAGAAGAGAAGAGAAGAGATGTCACTGTAAGAGGGAGGGGAAGTTATTTTGATGTTCACGGATAAATCATTTATAATAAATCCCAAAAAAATGTGAACTCTCTATTCTGATTTCATGGTGACTTTAATAGAGGATATTCTGTGATATTTTATCAGACCAGGAGGCCAGCGACCGCAGCAGATGTGAGCTCAGCCAGCGTATGGTCAGGTACTCTGGGTCACATCCAGGATTTATACAGCAGGGATTTCCGGAAAGACACGTCTGTCCCCGTATTAATGACCCAGTGCTGTTTCAACTGGACGTGATTAATAGTTTCCTGTTAAACGGGAAATGTGGTCTGCGGGATTTTACTGTGAGCACTTTGGCAGTGACTGAAAGAACACAGGTGAACTGTGGTTACATTTACTAGGGTGAAGCTCAAGGTAAAAACTCCACAAATTATTAGCGTGTGAAATCTGCAAACATATCATGATTCATCAATAACTTTCTTACTAAAATTTATTCTAAATTCCCCCCCAAAAAAGTAGGAACAACTTAAACTGCATGTACACATAAATCACATACTCTGGGTGGCCTTATAAGATAAAATGTTATACTTGGACATCTTAGACGTAGAATGCAGTCAAAATATTGGGATAATTCATTTGAATCTTTTTAAAAGAAGTCTCTTATGCTCAAAAAGGCTGCATTTATTTGAACAAAAATGCAATACAAACTTTGAAATAACTCCTGTTTTTGGTGTCACATAATCCTTCAGAAATTGCTGATTTGCTGCATTTCTCATTATTATCAATGTTGAAAACAATTGTGCTGTTTAATATTTTTGTGCAAAAGTGTATAAAAACATGCAAACTTGATACGCAAAGTTTTACATGCATAGTTTCTATACACACACAAACCTTTAGGACTATTGTGTCTAAACCATGTGACTTGGACACATTTGTAAGATTCATCTTATGATGCATCTAAAAAAAGCTGACATTTCAGCCCCCCCCCCCCAAAAAAAAAATCTTTTCCAAGCAAAAACAGCAATATTTTACTTACATTAAAGAGAATGCAACAAAAAAAACATGTCTTTTCCAAACCAACACAGTAATATTTTACTTGCATTAACGAGAATGCAACTCTAAAGTCTTGAAGAGCAAATGCACACAGCACTAATTCTCCTGAAATGCAGCGTTTCTTCAGTAATCAGGTTTGCAGCCTGACACCGATCTGCAGCAGCGAGTCACTTATTGCGATTGGTGTGAAAGATTACCGGACTGTTCCCGGATAACCGCTTGCTCAGATGCGTCTGTAACCGCAAACCCTGCAGCCTTTTATCAACACCAGACACCAGCTGTCTCTTAGAGACCAGCGGCCACCATACGGCCGCTTTCAGTGAACACATCCACTCTCCGATCCATCAGCCTCGCTTTAGAGCGCTGGTATTACCTTAGCGGATCTTTATTATTGTGATTAAGGTGTTCGGAGTGCAGGGACCCCGTGGAGAACAGGTTTTAGTGGATTTTCTAAATAAGAAGGTCTGTGGCAGAATAATGAGAAGGGTGTTATGGGAAAGAGGTCACACTCACTCTCTCCACTCCTTCTGTCAGGCTTACGCTCATCCATTTTTCATTGGTGTGAATCAGCAAGCAAATGTGCTCGCTAGCTGCATTCTTCAAACCCTCCAACCTTTAGTTTTCCCTCTCAGGTCAATCGTGTCTCGCTTAGGGAATTATATACTATAAAAAGTAACTCGTCTTTTCTAAATTAAATTGCAATAAATTTAATAATTATAAAAAATGCTGTGTGTCAGGGTTTAACAAATTGGGGTTTGTGAGTTAATGAAAATAGTGTAAAATAAAATCATAATGAAATATTAAAATTAAGTTTTTAAATAAAAAAAAGAATTAATTAATAAAAATAATAATTGTAAAAAAAAAAATCTAAATAAAACCCTCACTAAAAATGAATAAAATCATAATATAAAATTAAAATAATAAAAAAGAAAAAAAAAAAAACTCAAAATAAAACACTTACCACAAATGAATAAAATCATTAAAAAATAAATAATTTTAAAATTAAAAATCTAAATAAAACCCTTACTAAAAATGAATAAAATCATAATATAAAATTAAAAAAAAAAAAAAAAAACTTAAAATAAAACACTTACCACAAATGAATAAAATCATTAAAATAAATAATTTTAAAATAAAAAATCTAAATAAAACCCTTATTAAAAATGAATAAAATCATAATATAAAATTAAAATAATAAAAAAAGAAAAAAAACCTCAAAATAAAACACTTACCACAAATGAATAAAATCATTAAAAAATAAATAATTTTAAAATTAAAAATCTAAATAAAACCCTTACTAAAAATGAATAAAATCATAATATATATAAAAAAAAAAAAAAAAACTTAAAATAAAACACTTACCACAAATGAATAAAATCATTAAAATAAATAATTTTAAAATAAAAAATCTAAATAAAACCCTTATTAAAAATGAATAAAATCATAATATAAAATTAAAATAATAAAAAAAGAAAGAAAAACTCAAAATAAAACACTTACCAAAAAGGAATAAACTCATTAAAAATTTACATTAAAATAAATAATTTTTAAATAAACAAATCTAAATAAAACCCTCACTAAAAACAAATAAAATTCAAACATAAAATTAAAATAATTTTAAAATAAAAAAATCTAAATAAAACACTTGCCAAAAATGAATAAAATCAATTGTAATTGTATATTGTATAATTACAAAAATGTAAATATAAATAAATAAATAATAAAAAACAAATAAAAAATAAACGGAAAAATTATGAAATATTTGATTTGTATACCTGCATGTCATGTGACCATTGACTGCCCATTAACTGTGAACGTAATGTTACATTTTTTAAATATTAACTTTAACCCTCTGGGAGACTTCAAGTAGAAATGTTTAGCTCAAAGGGGCTTGGCTGGAAAAAACAATTGGTAATCCCTGTTGTATGTGATAAAAATATCTACAATCAAAACACATTTCAAACCTCACATAAAGGTTTATAAATGAGGCTTATCAAGGACAATCATGATCTGTTAGCAATGTCAAATTAGGCATGAATTTGCTCATTCTGTCATAAACTTTATTAAGCACAAATAAGACATAAATTATGGAAGGAAACACACTCAGACACTCACAGAACTGGGACTGGAGTGACGGCGTAGTTTTGGAGACTCTTTCCCAGAGGAGGAGCTTTTGGAGGTGATGCAGGCATTGTTCTCTGAGTGGACTCGCTTCACCTGACTCGCCGGTTTCTCGAAGGCATCGAAGCCGCTCTGCGTCCGCTGCACTCGCACCTTCTTGTCTTCAGGAATGGTGTCCAGGGGTTTGATGACTGAGTCGGATCCCTGGCAGCTGCGAGTGGACATCTTGGTGACACATATCTGAGAAGAAGCAGAGAAGAACATCTTAGACATCAGCACTTAAACACTGAAATAGGCATTATTTTTCAGGAGAAATAAGCTTAAAACATGATACATTTACTTGAAATGCAAAACTGTAAGAAAAGATAGCTATTGTCTCCTAAAAGAAAGAATCGATTCTGAACTGCCTGAAACGGGTCGTCAGCAATTCCATCTCACTTCCTGTTACACACCAACGAAACAATGTAACAAATGTGCATAATGCCAGTCTATGGTCCTCACTGGCTGCCTGTGAACGTATTCTTTGACCCTCAAACACTGTAGTTGTAGCTGAGACTTGGAAGAGTTTGGTTTGTGTTGTCAACATGTCAAGAAGACACTGTTTTCAGCCCTGCAAATCCACTTTGCATGCACTTCTAAAGGATGAGGACTCACGCTGGAATTGTGTATCACTGTGTATCAAGTGCTGAGGAAGCCTCCAGAGCTGAAATTCAGATATGGAAAAAGGCATTCGGTTTCTGACAAGCGCTGTAAGCGGTAGACCAAATCACAACAGACTGGGCCATATGACCAATCAGAGCAGAGTAGACCAATCACAACAGACTGGGCCATCTGACCAATCAGAGCAGAGTAGACCAATCACAACAGACTAGGCCATCTGACCAATCAGAGCAGAGTAGACCAATCACAACAGACTGGTTCAACTGACCAATCAGAGCAGAGTAGACCAATCACAACAGACTAGGCCATCTGACCAATCAGAGCAGAGTAGACCAATCACAACAGACTGGGCCATCCGACCAATCAGAGCAGAGTAGACCAATCACAACAGACTGGTTCAACTGACCAATCAGAGCAGAGTAGACCAATCACAACAGACTAGGCCATCTGACCAATCAGAGCAGAGTAGACCAATCACAACAGACTAGGCCATCTGACCAATCAGAGCAGAGTAGACCAATCACAACAGACTGGGCCATCCGACCAATCAGAGCAGAGTAGACCAATCACAACAGACTAGGCCATCTGACCAATCAGAGCAGAGTAGACCAATCACAACAGACTGGGCCATCTGACCAATCAGAGCAGAGTAGACCAATCACAACCTAACATAAACCTAACCAAATTTAGTTCTATGTTTTATGCAAAAAAAAGAAGAAAAAAAGAAGACAACAAAAACAACAACAATCAATCAAATATATATATAGTATTTATTTCCAGAACAGAAAAGAATAAACATTGAATAATGCCAGATTCAAAATTATTGTTTGATTTTGTTCAACATCTTGAGAGTTGAACATTTTGGATCTCTCTTTTTATCACTTCATAAATCAGAAAATACTGCTAACAGCCAGAAAACAAATACATTTTCATCATGTTTTTAGGAATAAAATTGTATGTAAATCAGGTGAATGATTTATGAACAAACCTTCAGAATATAGATATACGCATAACTGCACAGTTTAGTGTGTGTAAAGCTGCTGAAGTGGAGATTTCTGACTCCGTGCAGGAGAAAAACCTCACAGCCTTTAAAGATAGACTATGTATTGTCATTGAAATCTACAGACGCAAAGTGCAATAAAATAAACAATATAATATGCAGTTTAGATGTTTTCTTTCCACTAGTCTGAAGCAAACTAGACCAAATCTTAAAGCTGACCAGTGCATGGAATAAAACACATTTTTTACCTGTAGTGCCTTGCCTTAAATGAAAAAACCTGATAAAAATACTTCAAATAAGAACAAGAAAATATAGTTCGCAGTGAAGACGAATGCATGCCGGTAAAGGATTCGACAAAAGTGAATGTCCGTGTTCATACAAATCTACAAGCCAGTCTCCTGTTGCTTTTCTTCAAATGTTGTTTCGTGCAGTTCGCACACTCTGCAAGGGTCGGACTTTCATCTCTACCTCTGTGAGTTCAGACATCGATCCAGCGCTCTCAGCTACTATATTACAGTCTACGGTACATCTCCATCACACACACACACACACAAGCATTGATCTAAACAGTGCGTACCTACCGGCCACTCCATCGCCGCTCGGACTGTCAGCAGCACAAAAGGCCCAGACGAGCATGTCATGTAAGCGCGGCCCCTCAGATTAAAAATTTACGGGGCTTTCAGAGGCAAAACATCCCAGTGAACCGCCTCTAATGACCTACATCTTCAGTGTCCAGGCTGAGTCACTGGTTCGCTTACATGGGCTGGGTTTCACTAAACCGCCTTCAGCTTCTCTGGTTGGTTCGAGAGCCTGAACATGTCAAACATGTCAATTCATCGATGATTCTTTATTACCCGACACAACACTAACAGTAACCGGAGTGAGTTGTGTTGCTAAGGACCTTTCTATGTAATCTAGGCAGAAATAAACTGGTAAAAAAGCAATTTAGTCAAATGAATTGGGATGGATGGATGGATGGATGGATGGATGGATGGATGGATGGATGGATGGATGGATGGATGGATGGATGGATGGATGGATGGATGGATGGATGGATGGATGGATGGATGGATGGATGGATGGATGGATGGATGGATGGATGGATGGATGGATGGATGGATGGATGGATGGATGGATGGATGGATGGATGGATAGACAGAACGAGATAGATAGATAGATAGATAGATAGATAGATAGATAGATAGATAGATAGATAGATAGATAGATAGATAGATAGATAGATAGATAGATAGATAGATAGATAGATAGATACAGAACGATAGATAGATAGATAGATAGATAGATAGATAGATAGATAGATAGATAGATAGATAGATAGATAGATAGATAGATAGATAGATAGATAGATAGATAGATAGATACAGAACGATAGATAGATAGATAGATAGATAGATAGATAGATAGATAGATAGATAGATAGATAGATAGATAGATAGATAGATAGATACAGAACGATAGATAGATACAGAACGATAGATAGAACGATAGAACGATAGAACGATAGAACGATAGAACGATAGATAGATAGATAGATAGATAGATAGATAGATAGATAGATAGATAGATAGATAGATAGATAGATAGATAGATAGATAGATAGATAGATAGATAGATAGATAGATAGATAGATAGATAGATAGATAGATAGATAGATAGATAGATAGAAACCTTGGTTTGGTTCAGCCAAGGTATTCAGGATGTTTTTCAATGTATCAAGTTCTAAATACAATAAAACAATATTGTCTGGAATAAAGATTTTGAATTATGTGGCAAATAAAAGCGGACTCCTCTTCAGATGAAGCTGATTAACTGTTAAACAGAAACTGAAGTGAAATGCCATGCAGAGCCGGTCGAGCTAAATGGCCTTTTTCTCTTCCTGACAGGCCAGCATTTGAAACATGAAGATGTAAGTGACCTTTTTAAAAGTGAGCAGAAGCAGAGGCTTCGCAGTGGTGTGAGACAGACCTGAACCGTCTCTGAGCTCAAACCACCAGTCGTCTGCACGTCTCTTTATTCTGCTCAGACAGACTCCGCTGTCAATCAGGAGTAAGATGTAAACGTTCTGCGAGCAGCTGCCGCGAGCGGGTTTATTGTTCTAGACGTGTTCCAGCCACAATGAGCTCTAATTGATTCTCAATCACTGTCGGTTGTTTGTGCGCTTACAAACGCACGTCAAGATCCTTAACATCATGACACTTGTCATGTAAAACTGCAGCTGTTTTCTCATTTCAAGTATAATTCCCAGTGCAACGTTCATAAAAACAGAACTGGGGTTCAGCTCTATTGTAAGAAATAACTTTCTGTTTCCTCAAAGGTGTTTGACATAAACTGGACATTTATTTAGTACCATCTATTATTCAAGAAGAAGCGGTTTGACATAACAGACATTTACAGAGATTCTACAAGACTAAAACTGAATTTACAGAAATAGAAATTCATAATATGTGTCTTCCGTGAGCATCAGAGACTGTTTGTATCTTTTGTGATGGTGTAAGTCAGTGCCCCTTCCCACTATTCTTGACAAATAAATACATTAGAAAACTAAACAAATAAATCAGAAAACAATTAAATTAGAAAATAAATAAGTAACATTTAAAAAATACAAAATCAATCAGAAAAATTAAATCTAACGTAAATTTAAAAACAATAGACCAACAAACAAATAAGCTAATAAATAAGAAAAATAAATACAATTAAAAAATAAATCAATTAAATAAATGCATAAATGTACAAATAAGAAAAATAAATAAATAAATGAGGAAATATATATATACTGTGTGAGTGTGTATGTGTGTGTATATATATATATACACACACACACAGTATATATATTTCCTCATTTATTTGTATTATATATATATATATATATATATATATATATATATGCAAATAAATAAGTTAGAAAATTAACAAATAAATCAGAAAATAAATAAATAGCATTAAAAAAAGATTTAGAAAAATAAATAAATAAATCAAACATAAACAAACAATAAATAAAAAGAAGAATAACAAAGAAGCAAAAAGATCAACAAACAAATAAGTTAATAAATAAACAAATAAGAAAAATAATCATTTTAAATAAATACATCAAAATTATAGGCCTACATAAATATACAAATTATAAAAATTAATTAATTAATTAATTAATTGGAAAATAAATAAGAAAAATAAACAAATAAAACGGTTTAAATAATTAAATTAGAAAAATAAATAAATCACAAACAAATCAAATAAATACATAAATCACCTGCTTAACAATAACACCCACAGACATACACTGAAGGAGGAACACAAGCCAGATCTACAGACCAGAAGATCACAGAGACACGAGGGTGCAGGACTTTCCTGAGCATTCACCTAGTAACACCTTAGCAACCACCTATACCAACACCATCACATCACAGAAGCAAGTTTGCATAAGCAAGCACCTTTCTTTACAAAATGTACAAAATCTAGTTACTAACAGGCCCAGTTCTAGGACTGCGTAACTAAGGGTGTCAGTAAACTAACCCAGATATCACATCATTAAAGTAACATCATCTGAGCACATTCAGCTTCCTAAAGGTCTCATGGACAACTAAACAAAAGACAAATGCAACCTTAAACTATGAACCTCACATAAACACAGAATCTATTTCTGTTGACAGAAATTCTATTGACAGATTCACACACATGAAATTAACAGTCTGTGATTTATCCATATCAAACAACACTAATAAAGTGCTTTTATTTTAGATGATAGTGAGCAGAGGAGAGCAATTAGCAGCGTCCCTAGACAGACATAACATTTACCTTCCAATGTACAACCAACACGGACTGATTTACTGCAGCATCTTCAACACGCGTGACTGTCTGAATGTGGGATTTCAGAGCACTTAATGGAAACCGCAAGCTGGACATCAATGCTCAGCTGGTTATTTGTTACACTGCCAAAAAACACAAAGACACTGTGTTGTTTTTCACTGTTAGCTTCACATCTCCACATGAACACCTACAGCTCCTGTAACTAAAGCTGCAGACACTAATGTGCTTGGAGATCGTGTTTAATAGTCTAAGTAGTGCTCCGACATCAATATCTGACTCAATCTCTCCATCAAAGCTTCATCTGGAAGGAGCGCTTTGAAACAAACTCACGCATCTGACGCCGACCTTCTCGCACGAGGACTGGCTTTCATGTGTGGAAACATCTGATGGGTTATTTCACTGCTGAACGGGTGGGATGCGCTCAGATTCACGTAACACAGCATTCATGATTCATAAAGAGGTCACGAGCGCGTCGTATGGCACAGAATAAAAGCCCCGGAGTACCGTATAAGATGCACAAACACACTTCACAATTAGAAAATAAAATATAATAAATATAAGATAAATGATTAAACAGGATAAATTAAGATAAAATTAAGATTACATGAAAAAATAAATGATATGGAAATAAAATAGGATTAAATAAGATAAGATTAAATAAATACGATTAAATAAATAAATAAGATTTAATAATTTGGATAAAATAAGATGAAATAAAAAGTATAAATAAGATTAAATAAATAAAAAACATAAAATAAGTAAATACCATACAATAAATAGAATTAAACAAGATAAAATAAGAATGAATAAGATTACACGTATAAAATAAAATGAACGAAGATCAAATAAATAAGATTAAAATAAACATAAATAAATAAAAAAGAAAGATCAAATAAATAAGATTAAATAAATATGATCAAATAAGATCAAATAAAAAAAGAACAAATAAGATTACATAAATAAATAAATAACAAATATGATTAAATAGATAAAATAAGTATAAATAAAATTACATAAATAAGATTAAAAATAAGATGAAATAAATAAATAATAAAATGAACCAAACAAACAACTAAATAAGATTTTTATTTGATGGTATTTAATTTATGTTATTTATTGTTATAAATAAATGAATCTGAACTCCTTTGAGGGCCACTGCAGATCATTTATGCGCACGTGCTTCCTGTTTAGACAGAATAAATGACTGGCTCTGATCTGTAAATCATTTACAGTCCTGAAACGAATGGAGTTGTATGATTTAAATGAACATGCTGAGCTGTAATGTAATGTATCGCGAATGTGTGCGGTTCGTCACGGCAGAGGTCGCCGATGGCGTTATTCAGGGCGGCTGTCAGGAGCGGGACTGCAAAATAGATGACATTGACTCCAGCAAAAGGGCTAAAACATCTAAAGCTGAGAAATCCTTCATATTTAAGAATCCATTGGGAAAACACTCCCTGATTACAGTAAAGAGGAAATCCAAACCAAACAAGCCATGTAGATAGGAAGTCTGATACTGACAATGTTCTAGTCCGCTAGTATAGAAGGTTAGGGCAGGACGATGTATAGCGAAAACATTATATCTCTGTGTTTTTAAGCTTTTTGACAATATTCAGAGAGAAAAAAGAATCCGAAGGCTTTCCAGTCCATAATCTCAGAATCAGTGAATGATGAATGAACATCTCAACGGCATCAGAGAATTAGACCAGAGTTAGAGGAAAAGACTGAGTTGGTCTCTGTAACTAGAGGGTATATGGTCACTACTCATACCTCATACTAGTTATGTGGGTTTGCTTACTGTGCACAATACCTACAACAACGAATTTTAACATGTCCTTGTTGACTCAATATTGATTGATTGACAAGATATTTAGACACAAAAAAATGAAATGATCATGACTGAACACAACATGAATTCCTGAATGGACTGCAGCCTTACTGTCAATGTCAAATCTAAATTTACAGTCTACTCTTACGAAAGTCTGCTCATCCAAACCTCTTCTGAATGAAAGCTATAATCTCGGCTATGACGAATAAAAATGAACAGAAGGCTGAAACACCTGTGTTCTCCTCAGCTGTCACACACCATCACATCTATCAGTATGCATGAACGGCCAACAGATAGAGACGCAAGTGAGCTGCATTTCAAAACATACAGAAGGAAGCGAGAGAAAAGACTTAAAGGGACAGTTAATGGACCCCACAGACTTCCATAGTTCCCCCTCCCCCCATACTATGGAAGTCTATGGGGTCCATCAACTGCTTGGTAAATTATTCAAAATATCTTCTTTTGTGTTCATCAGAAGAAAGAAACTCAAACTGGTTTGGAACTACTTGAGGGTTAGTAATTGATGACAGGATTTTCCTTTTTGGGTGAACTATCCCTTTAAAAGTACATTCTTAAAAATAAAGGTCCCTTGTCAGCATCAATGATTCCAAAACTTTAATATCAATGGAATCCTTCCATTCAACAAAAAGGTTCTTTGTAGTGGGAAAAGTTTGAATGGATCTTCAGTGTGAAAAGAAAAAGGTTCTTCTGCTGCAAAACCTTCCTTTTAGAACCTTTATTTTTTACATGTACAGTATATGGATAATGCAGAAAAAAGTAATAAAAAAGTTAAAATTGACAATTTTCTCAATATTTATCAATCAATCTCTGAGTGCAACATTCTCATATTTTTATGAGTTTCTGCTCATGTGAAGAGATATGTTGTCAGCAATGCAGCTCATTAGTTTGTAAAATACAGCTATAGATTTATAAAACATGAATGACAACTCCAGCTTTTTCTGACAGACACTGTCAGAATTATATAATTCAAGTATATCCTGATTTAAAAAAAATCAATGAGCAATGTCACTGCGAGTGTTTTGCGTCCAGTGCGGGTCATGACTGTGAACTCTAGTGATTAACGTGAATGCTACACAAGTTTTATAAAAAACTGGATGGAAAAGGACAGAAAAAAAAGAAGGCAAAAGGTTGCACGGTATTAATGACAAAATTGGCAGACTTCCTCGCTGTTGCTGGCCGTTTAATGGATGTTAGGATCAGGACTCACTCCAGCATTAATTCCACCAGGACGTGTTTCTCAACAACACCAGCAACACATTCATGCAGATAATGTGTCTTCCTTGAACATGATTATTTTGATTTCGCTCCATCTGTATTTATTGAGGATGAATTTACACTATCATTTAGATGCTGATTATGAAATCTTATGGTCTCCCTCTATACTTAATGGCTGAAATATTGTGGATTATAAATACTGTACATGTTTTTCTAGCCCACAGCACTATTATAATCTTTCTCTGCATTGCTCTAAACAATTCTGTCCAATTCTAATTGAAATTTGCATAGAACAACAGAATGACAGATAGAATGATAGAATGATAGAATGACAGAACGACAGAGAGAATGATAGACAGATGGAACGACAGAATTCTGCTCAATTCTGATTGAAATCTGCAATA
>NC_138236.1:5704231-5861731 GCF_964197995.2 Scardinius erythrophthalmus
CTAACAACATCCTAGGAACCACTCAGAAACCCCTAGCAATGGCCAAGCAACAACTCAGAAAACCTTAGTAAGATCTATCTATCTATCTATCTATCTATCTATCTATCTATCTATCTATCTATCTATCTATCTATCTATCTATCTATCTATCTATCTATCTATCTATCTATCTATCTATCTATCTATCTATCTATCTATCTATCTATCTATCTATCTATCTATCTATCTATCTATCTATCTATCTATCTATCTATCTATCTATCTATCTATCTATCTATCTTTGACAAAGTCATTCTTATAATAAGAAACTTTGTAGAGTATTTTAGTATGATCTGGTGTATACCTATGACTTATGTATGCTTGTTGCCACAAGATGTCACTTTAGTGCATAATTAATGCTGTGGTGTTACAGTTTTTCTCGGTCGCTTTGGTGCATTTCTCACACCACTATTTACATTTGCACAACAGTTAATGCAGTTCTCAAAACAATTAGTACAAACTGCAAAACCTAGTTGATAACCTTCAAAAGTGTGTCACTTGCTCAAAATGGATAGCTCATTCCTCAAGAGCAAGTATTCATGTCAATGTAAGTGTCAGTGTCATCAAGATGAAAAGTCCTGACACCATTGTTTATGAACAAAATAGTCAAATGGCTTTGTCATGTTTTCATTATGACAGTTTACTCTGTAAATGCTTTCCAATGCAAAAAAGTCAGATCTTGATCTCTGAAAATGCTCAAGACAGCACTATATACTATTTGCACAGCCATTTGAAAAGTACAGTAAAGTTACACATTACTGTATTTACTGAGGTTACTGAGTACAAGACACTGAATATGTATGTTTCACATTTTTACTGCATATGCTCTTTGCAATTCTAATTTGTTCACAGCATTGTGCAAAAGAAAAAATACACTCTTATTTACAACAAACATAAACTTCCTTTGGGTAGAGCTGTGCACAACTGTAAACAATATTGCAGTACATATTGGAACTGAACATACAACACATAGTACTGTAATCATTCATGCGCATCCAGACGTTCCTCATCAGTGAAAGCTGAGATTCACCTGAGAGAAATTGATCAATTTAGGAGACATTTTCAGAAAAAAAAAAAAAAGATTTTAAAAAATGTGTAAAATTTGCTTGACAGATTTTGACAACTAGTTCAACATTTTTGTATGTAATGACTCAAGCAATGAAATGAGGACTATTAGTTTTATATGGAATGACTATTCAGCATTCACAAGTATAGTTAATTTTGACTGACATGACATAAGAAATTGATAATGTTATAAAACAGCAGAGAGTTGTATGAAAGCAATTGATGCATGTCCAAAAGCATTTGCAATTTGTTGGAAGGAATGAGAAACTGCTACTATGATGTGCACAAATGACTAAATGTTGTGGAGGTTGAACTAACTGTTGTGCAAATGTAAATAGTGATGTGAGAAATGCACCAAAGCGACTGAGAAAAACTGTAATAAATAAATAAATATACTTGCAATGATCAGCATGTTTTGGAATATGTGTGATTAAGCTACATGTTAAGGATGGTGTCAGTAAAAAGCGGACTGGTTTGTCCTGTTAACTGAAACAAAAACACAGATGAGTTTGTTCTGTGTTCATGGCAGATCGGTTGTAGTAGCATCTGGTAGATTTGGGGAGAAGGAGGCTCATCAGAAGGGTATATTCCAGAAACAGGTTATGTGACATACCCGGGTAAGTTTACTCAGAGTAAGCGGATAACCTCCACTTTCAGTTCCAAAACCTGAGGTAACTTTCAGGGTATGTAAGTAGCATAGCAACTTACTCTGAGTTTCATACTCAGGGATGACTGAACTTACTCCAGATTGCGGTTTTGGAACCTGCAAAGGTCTGGAATAAACAACCGAGAGTTCACGGTATATGTGATGGTAAGTTAAACTTGCCTTCTGGAATACCCCCAGCTGAAGAGAGAGCTTTCATTTCAATTACTTGAGAGTGAAAATAAGGACAAATTCCTTGTTTGTTCTGGCTTTTCTAAACCGAACATGTCAAATAAAATGTACTGCAATGGAGCAGCATCCAGTAGTAAAAGTGATAATACTAATAATTTCCATTACTTTATATAGCACTTTTAGTGCTCAGTGCACTTTACAAAGCATAAACAAGTACATTTAAAGAGTCCACTCTATTCACTAGCTGATTTTTGTGCTGTGATGCAGTTGTTTCCAGTCCTGATCAGTCTAATCTGAGTACTAAAACCAGTTTACAGGCAACCTGCCCCTCTGCACATTAAGTCCATCATTCAGACTCAAGAGATCGATAGACGTCTAGATCACAGGAAGCTGGAAAATGTTCAGTGGCTTGTTGGAGGCTGTATATGGATTGAAGTCCATTTCACCTAAGCGTGTCTTTTGATGCTCTTAAAAACGACAGATGAAACCTCAATCCCCAAACCCTACACCACAAGACTCTGATTAACAGAGAACACCAGTGCTTTCCAGTTCTTCATATAAATCTACTTTATGTGCTGTGAGGGTGCTTGGAGTTTATGTATGATTCATCATGTTTTGTGGATTTTGTCATGTCAGCTCAGTTCTTCTCGCCCTCAGAACTATGAACATTCAGCACTACAGTGAGTAGAGAATCTAGACCAGGGATATTATTAACTAAAACTGAATATCAATAACTGGATTTCAGTAACTAAAACTATTAAAAGCTTTTTAATTGAAATAAAGCTGAAATAAAATATTAGATGAAAACCTTATAAAATATAAAAACTAAAACTGAAATAAAAAATAAATGTAGCCTAAATAGTAATATTGTTTTAAAAAACTAATAAAAATTACAAATGCACATAATAAAATTGCAAAAAAGTTAAATCTAATATATATATATAGAGATATAGATATAGATATAGATATAGATAATAGTATACAAATAATATCTTTAATAATAAAGGTCTTGATTATACTGATCTGAATAATTTTCGCCCAATTTCGAAATTACCATTTATATCTAAAATATTAGAGAAGGTTGTTTCACTTCATATTACTTCAGTTTTATATGATAACGATAATTTCCAGTCTGGATTCAGAGCTGGACACAGTTAAGAGACAGCTCTGGTAAAAGTGCTGAATGACCTGTTAATAGCAACTGATTCTGGGCTGGCAATTGTTTTAATTACATTGGATCTCTTGATCATTTGATTCTTTTAGACCGGTTGGAGTGTGAGGTTGGCATTCGTGGAAGAGCGTTAAAATGGTTTCACTCACATCTACAGGACAGAATATTCTCCGTTAATTTTGCAAATGCTTCATCCTCTGCGGCCACCTTAAAATATGGTCTCCCTCAAGGCTCTATTTTAAGTCCTATTGTTTTCTTTGTACATGTGTCCTTTGGGTTGTATTTGTCGTCACTATGACATTTCTTATCATATGTATGCAGACGACACACAGATTTATCTACCTCTCAAAGTCGGGAACAAACAGTCCCACTTTCTTCAACTTAATGCAAAAAAGTCTGAAATTATAATATTTGGTCCACCAAAATTCAAAGAGAAGATAGCCAGTACTCTTGCTCCATTAGAAATGACGGTGAAAGATAGAGTGAGAAATCTTGCTGTAATAATCGACTCATCCCTAAGCTTTGATAAACAGATCAATTCTGTTGTAAAGAATCGTTTTTATCAGCTTAGATTGATTTCTAAGATAAAACCCTTTCTTAGTTTTGAAGATTTGGAGGTCGTCGTCCATGCTTTTATTACATTAAAACTGGACTACTGCAACTCTCTCTATGCACTTATTTTTATTTAGTTTTATTTCTCTCTACGCTGATCTCATAGTGTGATGGGTATGTCTAAGAGTGTGTAGTCATGCCTTCATCTGCTAGGCTTGATAAATGTTTTTATACATGTATGTTTTATTGTTTTTAGTTAACTGTGAAGCACTTTGGGCAAGTTGCTATTAAATATGCTATATAAATAAATAAAAGTTAGAAGTAATACTACACTTTTCTGGACTAGGATTGATATTAATTAGAAATTTAGAAAATATAAAAATAGAATTTTATATTCTATGTAAAAATATATTTTAAAATAGTCAGTAAATCTGCATATGAACCTGCATATAAGAAAGACACTTCTTATTCTGCATATAAGGTCTCAGTTTTTTTTTGGGTGACATGTAAAAAAAAAAAATAAAAAACACAAAGAATAGAAATAGAATAGTAGGCCTTTATTGTCATTATACTCGCATACAATGAAAGTGGGAAATGCTTCCCTTGGTGCTGAAGAAATTATACAACAAACACAAACAATATCATACGACACAAAAAAACATAATACAAAACTGAACAATTATGTAGTCAAATATTATAAATATTGCACTAATAAGAGAACTATTGATTGAAAAACTTGAAAACTATTCATTGCAAAGTAAAAAATAAAATAAAATTTTGGACAAGTTTAAACTGTACTTTTGTTGAGGGGCCTGAACTCTGCTTTTAAAAAGACACGTTTGTTTGTCTGTTCCAGTATGGAAACGAAGGTCATGTGAGAATTAATTTTTGTAGGGATATGTATTGTTAGTATATGTTCTGTAGTACAGTCCACTCATGTCCAAGTTTCCAAACTCTGCAGGAGAAATTGATAAATTATATCATCCCAAAATGATTGCTGAAACATGCTGTTATTCTGTATTGGTGATATTTGCATATGTGCACAAACAAATGCTGTTGACCTTCAGAAAGGTCAGAAGAGAGAGAACCGCATTACACTCTGAGGCTCCAACACATTGTGTGAAATGAGAGCGAGGCGCAGATGGAGCCAAAATGAGATCAATATACCGATTAGAACTGTAATACGCTAATGGTTTGGCGAACGAGCGGACAGAAATAAACCCATGAGTATAATCAGAGTGTCATTTACCTCCTGCTCCCAAAGACTCGAACTGACACTTTATTTTCTTTTCATCTTCTCTTTATTGAAATGGGGTTTCCATGAATCCCCAACGAATATAAAGTATAATCATTTAAAATTGAACTTTAATTAATAATAATTATAATAATTGCTTTGTGAACATAATCTCAAAATACATGTTGTTTTTTACTGTTTTTGAAAAGAAAAAAGGGCCCTAAGAAAATAAATTCTGTATAATTTTAACGAATTTTAATTATAGTTTCTAATTTACAAAAATAAATAAATAAACCGCTTTAATGTATGCACACTGTGATTTGAACAAACCTTTCAATTAATTAAGGGCAATGTGAAAAAAGCCTGCCTGTGCATTGTGTTTGAGGGGCGTGGCCATAAGCTCATGAATATTTAATTATGGTGTCCTGGGCAAGATGTTGACTATTAAGAACCTTTAATTGTTGTTGCTGATCATTAATAATGGTTATAGCTTAGTTTACAGATCTGTTTGATGCTCTCCTTAATACAATTGTGTTATGCTATTTAATATACAAAAAATTTAATTTCCATACACTGTAAAACCTGATTAATTAGTTCAACTCAAATTGTTTGAGGAAACCAATTGCCTTAAATCATTTAAGTTTATTAACTCAAACAATTTAAGCATAAAAAATATTTGATTTGTGTCCGAGTAACTCAATAACTTATTGTTAAGATAACTTGGGTAAATAAAGTTAATAGTAGCCTACTAATTCCATTCAGTTAATATAACTTAAATCTATTAAGTACACTGTAAACTCGAATAAGTTGGCAGAACTCAAAACAGTTAAGGCAATCAATTGCCTCAAATTTTTTAAGTTCTGAAATTCAAAGTTTAAGTAAGCAGAACTAGCAGATTTTTATTTTGTACTTAAACATTTCAAGTTAAGAACAATTAAAATGTATTTAAAATGTAGTAAAAGTACATTAATTCATACAATCAACTTAAAACTTTCATGTAATCTCAATGTGAACTCTTTTATTAATATAAACTTGGTTAGCTTTAAAAAGCTAATTTGCTAACATACTAATTTGCTAACTTATTAGCAATAGTATGTTATACAGAAGCACTTGCTGTATGAGCGCAACAATATAAAGGGATTATTTGCTCTCAAATCAAGCTGCATGCACCACTTGTCACCATGATGGTAACTATCCTAAAGCCAACATTAACAGAAATTCTTCTAAATTAGCATAACAAAACATTAATCACTACTAAATCTCACACTTAACATTAATCTTACACAAAAAACAACAAATTTATATTACACTTAATTTTAGCATTTACTCTCCCTTTCGAGTGTCATCGGCAAAGCATGCTGGGAAATAGACATCCCAGCCGTTTCAGTTAAACTTAAGTTCGTCTAAATTAAAATAAATAATTTCATAAAACTCAAAACAATGAAACAGTTCAGTTTACTTAAAATATATCAGTTCTGTGAACTTGAAAGAAAAAGAAAGTGCTAAATACTCATAAAAGTTAATTTGACTGAACTAATTCATTTAATTTAAGTTGGTCCTACTCAAACCAATTAATTATTTTGAGCGTTAGGGTTTACAGTACACAAAAATTGCTATACACAAAAAAAGATATTTTGAAGAATGTGGATAACCAAACAGTTGATGGACCCCACTGACTTCCATCAACTTTCTTCAAAATATCTTCTTTTGTGTTCAGCAGAAGAAAGAAATTCATGCAGGTTTGGAACACTTTGAGTGTGAGTAAATAATGACAACATTTTCATTTTTGGGCAACTATCCCTTTAAGGCACCATGATTGAGAGGATTTATTAGTATAATTTTTTTTCACTTAGTTTAAAAGTTTATTTGGAGCATCATACTCATTTTGTGAAGAAACCCAATAAGATAAAAGATCTTTTTGCAAACTACATATGTAGAGATCTTATATAGGCACAACCAGACGCATCGGAAAGATAAATCCAGTGTGGAGGCTCAGGGTGAGCTGGTGTGTGTCAGTACAAATGTTTTAATGCTTTTTATCAGATCTGGCCACTTAAAGGCAGGAAGCGGGTCGATGGTCCACTCTGACAGAAAGGTAATGCTATTAGCTCTGGCTGTGATTGGCAGATGCTCCTGGAATGAGGGATCATGGGATTGATTGACCGCCTCCGCACTACTATTATGTTGAGATTCATAAGATCACTCATTTATTTATTAAATATTGATATTGACTGATGCCCTTTCCTGGAGATGATTGTGGTTTCATATGCCTTCATTTAAAAAGTTTTAGTAAGTGTTCCAGCACAACATCTGGCTGTGTCATGCTGGAATCTGACATGTTTGTTTTGGTCTAGTAACAGACGGGTTTAAGGTCTTAAGGTTTAATGTTTCAGAGATGGACGCCACATGGATCAATTACTCCAACCAGGACAGAAGCCTCAACCGCTAATGAATACAGACTGAGCCATGCGTTTGCATTCAGACTCGGAAGCAGGAGAAAAAACAACTGCTTTATCTGTATGGATGCACCTTGTTTTCAATAAGAAAGCGAAAAAATTGAATGGAAAACAATGAATGAATGAGTATTCACAAATATGGCGGAAATGATGTTTCTTTTTACTTCAAAACAAGAAAAGAATGAGTCTTTCTTTATTCATATATCAAAATGGTGTATTTTGAGAAAGGATTGCATTTAGGGTTGTAATGTCAATCACAATTTGTAAGCAAGAAAATGCCCTTTTTTAAACCATTAACTTTCAATGAATGGAATTTTTGTGAACTTATGAAAGAACATACCATATAATGAATTATGGTGTATTTTTTCACTTATGGAGTTTCAGTTAAGTTAACAACAAATGCATTAATGTAAATGTGGGTAAAATCTAATTAATGAGTTATTACTGTAAATTAATGTATAAAAATAATAATATTATATATATAATATATATAGCCTTTAAAGTTTAAAATAAGGTTACAATAAAAGGAGGTTTAAGCTGTCATAAATAAAAAACGTATTGGCATATAAAGAGGACAGTCATATTGGATTATGTGTGTAGGGGTCAAAGGTCATCACCCATGGTGGTCTGGGTGTAAGCTAAGGTCACAACTTGAATGGTTATAAATGGTTTTTAAAGATCTGGTTCAAGAGGGTCAAATAACATTGTTTATGTTCTGTATTATTTTGATTCCTTGTGATTTTGAGTACAGAATGCATTTACAATCATATTTCTTAGCATTAACTCGCAATATAAACACACAGAATAGAATAGAAGAACAATGGAAATAGATTGTCCCTCTGAGTGTTAAATGATGGATTGATCCTTCACTCAGCACCTCAGTGATTTTAATGACTGCATCCGGAGAGCTGATCACAGCACTTTGAGCTCGTCGGCTCTATATTAACAAAGTGAAACGTCACTTGCCATGTTTCTGCAGACGCTGGCCAGAAAGTGCTGACTTGGGTACAAAAACAGGCATTTAATTAAATGTGGCGGGTGGTATATCATAGCAATGGATTGTAGAGATTAATTCCAAAATATTTCTTGGAAACGTATTCATTTTGTAAAGGTTCTCATTTTACTTTTGCGCAGTGCTGGCTCAGTTTGCTGAGACAAGACAACTGTCTTTACTGCTTGTTTTCATGGTTGATGGGGCATTTTTATTCTGCTGGCTCTAAGTAGGTCATTCTCACAAAGACCAAACCGCCAGTCCTGGCACCATTTAAATACTTGGCCCAAAAGCCATTTCCCCAACCTTTTCACACAACTGCACAACATTGTTTTTATCATGATATTGTTTAAATGCATGATTTCAGACATAGATACATATATTTAAAGCATCAAATAATACAAACTTGATATAATTGCTTATAAAAGTGCATACACAGATGGGCTGGTTAGCTGAACTATAGTTAGTCTGAAAAATCACTTTGGTTTCATTTTAGAACCACGAAAATGGAGTGAAGAATTACAATAAATGCAATATTTGTTAGACACAGTGAACTGACAATGAACAATGCCAAATAAATTTTTTTTATAGATATATCATAGATGTATAAAGTGCAGTTATAGTAGATTTTTATATTTAGTGTGATTTTAAATACTGTGAAATACTATATACCCAGCTAACAAAAAATTTGCTAACATTCCCATTTCTGAATGGGTTTAAAAACGTTTTTTTTTCTTGGTTATGCAGGGAACATTCCATTTTATTCTGCAAACTTTATGGGAATGTTACTGAAACAAGCAATATTAGATGAACATCCAACTAAAACGTTTTAGTATAAAATAAACATTCCATGAATGATGAATTTTTTAACTAATGTTTTGAGAAAGACCAGTTAACTTTAAACAAATGTTCTATTAGCATTCCTGGAAGAACATTTGTTCATAACTTTGAGAGAACATTGCCAGAGAACATTTGAGAACGTTAGCTTAAGTTCCCGAGAACGTTCCCTGTTAGCTCCTAAACCTCCTCTGCATGCACACAGACATTCACGTTCTTGTGTTTGTCCCAGTAGTGACATTCTTCAGGAAAACTCGACACAGCGAAGCTCTCCTTGTGACGACTGACGGCATGAACCAGAAAGCCAGCTAACTGCTTCTCCAGAAGCTCCACGACAGCTTTGGCATCTCCCTTCCTCGCAGGACCTTCCATCATCTGTTTGATGCTCTCGTTGGGCACAGGCTGCGGGGCGCTGCAGAACGAGACCACCAGGTTTATGTCATTTCCTTCAGATACTTCAAAATAACTCTGTCCGGCCACACTCTGAAAGTTTTGTCCAGCTCGAAAGTTCCTAATTTTGCCCAAGTCACTAACGCCTCTGATGGACCAGCTCACCCAGTCGTACTTCTTCACCAGGAAGTCCAGCAGTTCCTTGGCCGTTTCCTGGAGGTTCCCATCCTCTCTTTCCTTCACGAGCCTCTTGATGTCCAGTTCAGCTTGCTCTGGAAACGAATGCACACATTTCTCTATCGCTTCCTTCATTTTCATCTCAATTTCTTGGATCTTTGCGCTCCACTCTTGAAACTTCTCCTGCTCTGCTTCTTCTCCCTGAGTAAGGAAACAATATCCCAGCAGAGCGATTATTCCCAGACAGAGCAGCTCCTTCAGCCTGACGCAGAAATCTTCCAGGACCCTTCTGTTTCTGGCCTCGTATTGTTCCACAACATCCAGGATTGGCTCCCCAAAAATGCTGTTCCCCATCACAGCATCATAAAGCATGTAAAGGTTCTTCTCTCCTCCTGTATTGGGAAAATGCTGCAAGAAAATGCGTTTTCTGACCTCCTTATACTCAGGTTTGGCCTCCAGAATGTCAATGTATTTTCTAAACTGGTTGCATATATTTTCCTCCACAGCGAAGAACTCAGAATCCAAGCGTCCCTTTTTAATCTCGCAGTTGATGTCTTCTATTTGAGCTGAGAGGACATCCAATTTGCTCCTCACAACTAGAAACTGATCTTTGACATATGTGATCTCTTTGCTTTCCACATTGTCCAAGACCAGCCTCAAAACTGGTGCAGAAGCTTCAAACAGAGGACACATCTCTCCAACAGCGCTGGCCAGCACCTCGGCTCCTCTCTCAAACATCTCCATCACTGCTTCAATGGCCTCCTTCTTCTGGGCTACAACCCTCTCCAGTGGACTGGTCATTTCTAAAAACAAACAAAAGCTTTCTTTTACTATTCAAATCTCATTTCTTTCATAGCTCAGAACACTTTTTAATTCTTATTGTTAAAGAAAAATAAAAAGTAGACTTAAACGAAGTCTCTCTCATTCTTGTCTGGGAGAAGACGTTGTAAATGAATATTAGAAAAGCTGTCCTACTTTTCTCAGACAGAGAGAAAAGTGCATGAAACCAGTGAAAGTGAAAATCAAATGCATTGGTTCAGCTATGTCATAATTATGTTTTATATAATTAAACAGTGTCCTTGTTACACATACATGTACTTACTACAGTAATAACAGTAAATTATGCAATTACATGCAACTAACCCTAAACCAAACCTTAACCCTATAGTAAGTAGGCCTACATGTAATTAATATTACTTACATGTATAATCACACTGTAACAAGGACACGTCAAAATAAAGTGTAACCTACTTTTGCTCTCATAAATCATCATTTTAAAATCGAAATTATTACAAGTGTTTTCCATCACTGCAAAAAGCATTAAGTATAGGCATGAAACCCTCATCACGTTACTAATTTTACAAAGATAGCCAATTGTGCCATCAGCATTTTTTTTTTCTATTTGCATGCATGTTAATAAGCAAATCGTGCTAAATCACGTCCATACACATTTTAAACCTCAGAATGATCATGTTCAGAGCAAAATAATACGACTTAGAATCACGTAGCAGATATGGCACCACTGAATGTGCCATCTTCTGTTCCGTAAAGGACACACCTCGAAAAAGCGTTTTAAAGCGCAGTCTGCCTCATAAGTGTCCTATACGCGCATCGCAGCATTAACACGCGCAGAAAAGATTTCAAACAGGTTTCTCACGTCTGGCAGGTTGAAGAGCTTCTGTCCGAATTACGTGTCCGAAATTCAGGTTTCCCTCAGGTATTGGCTTGAGGAGGATATTTGTGATGATCTGAGTGACTGTGAAATGAACAGAGAGACAGCGCGAGGGCGCGCGCGCGAGAGAGAGTTGCGCGCGCTGAGGATGCGTTAGGATGATTTTGGTTTGGAAAGCCCTTGGCAACAGTCGGGTAAATGTCTCATTTTTGACGTGGTTGGCTGTACTTTGCGTTTTATTCATAGTTTGACAAAAGATAGAAGAGTTGTGTGTTGTTTCTAGAGAGAACTAGCGCGTAATGGTTGTTCATCAAGAGGAATATTGCGCGCAATGCGCAACATGGAGCAGCTCCTGTGGACAACAAGAAACATGCGCAGATATTTTCCACACAAGGATGGCAGGTATTTCACACACACTAATAATATATTTGATCTTAACTAGCTTTTTGTTGTATGATGTTATAGGCTATAATATAAAATTATATGGGAAAATCCAGGGGAAAATCTTGATAATAGCTGCTCTGTGCTTAAATGTGCTCTTCTCTGAGCGTGTGCTGATGAAGGAGGGTCCATATGCATATATTATGAATCAAACGAAGATAAAAGGAACGAAAAGACGGAAATCACATGTGTCTGTGTAGTCTATATTTGGGTAAATCAAGTGGTGGATGTACATTTATTTTCTAACAATCCACTAATAAACGTTTGGAAATAAGTCAGATACGTGTGACCTTGTGTCTGAATGCGTCATACATGGATGCATGCTGAACATGATGACATATTCCCACGAGACCCAACAGAGAAGGTGTTATATGTGTTATAGGTGTTATATGGTGATTCTGATTATAATACATGGAGAAAGTGTGTGACATGGGATGGGGAAGTTACTATAAGGTTTTACATCTAAAGTCTATGCTTTTTTCCCCTTTTCTCTCTTTTTTTCAAAGCTTTCAACGACACCATTCACATTTATTACGACATATTTAAGTGATTTATGTCCACCGAACAAAAATAGTTGCTGAGTAAACAACACAATAAAACAAAACTGACAAATTTATTTGCTCTGAAAGCGTAATGTAAGACTGACATAGTTGCACGATTCATTCATTCATTGCAGTTTCCTTTTTCCCAAGTAAAATGCCAAATCATTGCTGCTTCCTTTTACATTTTGACCGTTTTTTAATTGAACTTTCTTTCTTTCTTTCTTTCTTTCTTTCTTTCTTTCTTTCTTTCTTTCTTTCTTTCTTTCTTTCTTTCTTTCTTTCTTTCTTTCTTTCTTTCTTTCTTTCTTTCTTTCTTTCTTTCTTTCTTTCTTTCTTTCTTTCTTTCTTTAGAATCACGAGTCCATATGATTGCCTGTCCGACTTGATGATGACGTGAATGACTAAAGATCTGTCTTCTGTGACGTAACATGGGGTAAAGTTAATCTTATTAACGTTTATGGACTATTAAAGGAAATTAAGAACAACGCACTAATTTCTTTTAGGGCTGTGAAACGATTAATCGCAATTAATCGCATCTTTTTTATATTAATAACATATTTTCTTGAATATATACATGCGCGTGTGTGTGTGTGTGTGTGTGTGTGTGTGTACCTGTTTTTCTATCCCGGTGGGGACTTCAACCTGAATGCACACAGACTCATGGGGACTCGTGTTACAGTGGGGACCTAAATTGAGGTCCCCATGGGTAAACAAGCTTATAAATCATGCAGAATTAGTTTTTTTGGAAATGTAAAAATGCAGAAAGTTTTCTGTGATGGGTAGGTTTAGGGGTAGGGTTAGTGTAAGGGGACAGAATATACAGTGTGTACAGTATAAAAACCATTACGTCTATGGAGAGTCCCCACAAAGATAGTAAACCAGACATGTGTGTGTGTGTGTGTGTGTGTGTGTGTGTGTGTACAAAATAATTATACACAGTACACACATATATTATGTTAAAACAAACTTGTATTTTTTCTAATCGCTATTATGATTAATCACAATTAATCGTTTCACAGCCCTACTTTGTTTCATAACCATTATTACCTGTAGCTACTAGATTAGATTAGTTTATTCTAACATGATTCCACCATTCACTTAGTAGAACAAAGGATCAAGATTTGGCAAGTTAGTTTGCAAAGTCCAGCCGCTGCTGGTACATGTTATTATTAACTACAACATTGTGTGGGCAAAAAGTATTTTTGTTATGATCATTAAAAATGTTAATATTCTTCTGATAAAAAAAAAAATCCCTTCAATGTAGCTAAATTTTTTATTTTAGTATAGATAAAAGTCTGAAATGAAAAAAACATTTAATGTCTGCTGAATTTGACGTATGTATATGAAAACGTACAGTACATTTATTTATTTATTTATTTACCAGAATACACAAAATGAATGAAATAACAATGCAAATCAAGCTGATTTATTCATAATAACGTAGTGAGAACATGTGAGTATTCAAACGTGCTACAATTTGAAATGTTTATAATTGCATATCGCATGCTGCTTTTATATACATTAAAAATGTGTAGATTCTAAACACACAGTATGGTAGGCTATTCATATTTTGAGGCCTAAAGCTCAGATTGTGCTCTTTTACTGCCATCTAGTGGCGGAAGATCTTAGCATACACTTGGTGTTCAACATGGGTTCCCAACTTCCGGGAATTTTAATTGTTTATTAATTGGACTATTTCAGCATTGCTTTATAATGAAATGCAGGAAATCTATTAGAAAAAAATTCTAATTAGAAAACCATGTAACAAGAAAAACAGTCCCCTATAGAAGTCCCCTCATCTACTGTAATTTCCTGTAGTTCAATAACGTATGTATGAAGATTTTATCTTTAAATAAAAATATATAAAGATATATATATATATATCTTATATATATATATATATATATATATATATATATATATATATATCTCGTTAAATTAAATTTATATAGATTAACTAATTAATTCACAGGAATATACCTATTTAAAAAGTTTTAAAGTTATATATATATATATATATATATATATATATATATATATATATATATATATATATATATATATATATATATACTGTGTGTAATGAATTTGAGTCAAAACAACTTGGAATATTTCCTTGTATCTTTATTGAAAAATGTAACAATATTGTACAGCGTTACAAGTGCAACAGCATTCCAAAGACTGAATTACAAGAAAATGTATTTTAATAATGATTGGGATGGTAACGCTCCAATCTTTGAGACATTCAAAAAGAACATGAAACAGAATTATAGTGGCATTTATATGCCAGTGCTTTACGGATACATTTAAAAGATACGTGATTATAGATGAACTTCAGTCGTGTCAGACTAAACGTGCAGCACTGTACATTGGGTTGCAGTATAGCAAGCACATCAGGTGCTTTATTTATCCCAAATAAAAGGGGCAAAGGAATGCAAAAAGAGATCTTCAGTTTAGATGTCACTTCTTATATTAAAATATATGCTCTGATAATCTGTTATAATGACACTAAAAAATGACACACGATGCAATTAAATGCATACTCGAATCTACTACTAAATAGATTTAAGCATGCCAAAATATGCATAAACATGAAAATTTCACAGACAGAAATTTTGATCTTAGTATGCACATACAGAAAATTGTATACTTTTTATTTTGCAACGTTTGTATAGATATAGACAGACAGATAGATAGACAAACAGAAAGACGATAGATAGACTGACAGAGTTTCAGATAAAGATAGACAGACGATAGAGAGACTGACAGAGAGAGAGTTTCAGATAGAAAGACAGACAGATAGACGATAGATAGTTTCAGTGAACATACTTTATATTTATTTATATTTATGTAGTGTTGAAGCTTTTCAAAAACAATTTTCAAGGTGACACTGCTATTGAACTTTAATAATATTTATATAAGCACAGTCAGCATTCTGTAGATTAGTGTGAATTATGTTCGTCATGGAGTGTTAAACTGAGGCAAAGCATGAAGAAATGTGATCATGTGATTAAAAAAAGCGAAAACAAGAAGCAGATTACAGGAAATGAGATGGCATCACTGTGTGACCGTCAGCATAACCTGTTCACCAGGAGGATAATGATGCATTAGATGCTGCAGGTCGATGAAGTCCATTACAGGAAAAGGCCAAGCACGAGTGCAATAAAGAGCGTTGGTTGAGCAGAAAGGCATCACGATCACTTGCATCTCCTCAGCACCTCTTGCATTTTCACCTGCACGTTCTTCATATTCTCTTCCCACTCCTCGTTCCGAGATTCCAAGTCATCCCCAATGATGCCATAGTAGCCCATCAGAGCGATGAACCCGATGCAGAACAGGTATGCGAGTCGCGTGCAGAGGTTTTCCATGACGCGCTGGTCACCCTGCGAATGCTTCATGTACACCTCCAGAATGGGCTGGCTGAAGAGTTTGCGCTTCCCCATCACGCCTTCATAAAGCGTGTACATGTTCTGGTCATCTTTGTCGTTGATGAAGCTCTCGACGAAATCTTCCCTCTTGCGTTGCATGTTCTCCGGCTTGGCCTCCACGATCTCCATGAATTTGCGGAACTGATTGCGGATGTTTTCCTCCACCTCGTGGTACTGTCTGTCCAACGTCTCCTTCTTGATTTGCAGCAGGGCTTGACGATTCTGCTGCGAAATATCATCCAGGGCTCGATTCACGCTGCCGAACTCCCGTCTGAGTTTCTGAATGTCTTCGTCGTCCACGTGGTGCAGCACCACCCGGATGAGAGAGCCCGCCACGCCGAAGATGGGATTGACCACCGCTGCTGCTGACGAGATGGTGGCCACACATTCTAGAACCTTCACAAGGCCCCTCTTCAGCTTCTCTGGGTCCTCGAAGATCTCAGCCATTGTGTCTGGAGGAGGACTGTATTAAGCTCTGATCTTTGAGTTGACCTGAAGAAGAAAACAGATCACAATCTCAGAGTTAAACAGAAATTCTATTCAAAATACTTATCTACAAGGAATCAATGAATCAATCAGCATTTGTGGCTTAATGTTGATTATTGCAAGAATAATTTTGTTCCCTATTTTCTTTTAAAAAATTAGCAAAGGAACTTTTAATGGGGGTAATTTTTGAGGATTTAAAAGCAGAAATGTAAAGCTTATTTTAAAAGCTCTTACATTAATTCTCTTACAATGTGCACTTTATTTGAGCTGTAAAGCTGTTGAAATCATAATTTGTACAGTTTTTTTATAGGGGTTACACTGTCAAATCGATTAATCAAATCAAAGTGCTGTCAAATCAATTAATCACGATTAATCGCACCAAACAAGTTTGTTAATAAAAAAAAAAAAACACATATTATTGATTAATCACAATAAATCAATGCTAACATAAAAGTTTGTTTATATTATATATATATATATACACACACACACACACACACACACACAAATGCTTATATTAGATGTGATTTATCGATTTGACAGCACTAAACTACACAGAATAAGAGATTTTTCACACTAAATCATGTTAACATGCATACTTTTAAGTCTTGCGAGTATACTTGCAACAGTGCTTTACTTCCTTTATGAGTGCCCCTTTATAACCCAGAAAGAAGTGGAAGTTGTAAGCAATATTATGCCATAAATGCTGTTGATTAAACTTAACTTGAACTCAGAATCCTCCTTTAAAATTTTTAGATTAGACTCAGCAACCACAGCAATCTGCCTTTGAAACTTTTACAACTTTGCATTTAATGCAAATCAAAGCAATTTCCATATTCACCTGCATTCTGCAGTCATTGTCCTTAGTGATCACATCATGAATTGACATGGCAGAAATCACATTTGGACATATAACATGACAAATACAAAGACTAACTGCCATATGAGAGAGAAAAAAATAAATCCATTTATTGTGCAAAGTAATAATAATCAAACATAAGCAAATAATTATATAACTCGCAATGTGTAACTCACATCAAAGACTCACATCATTAGAAATATATATTTTTACAATATATTCAGTAACAATAATGACCAAAACATGCTTAATATTCTTTAAAAACATTTGTAGCTGGGATATACAGTATTAAAGGGATAGTTTTTGAAAATGATCCCATAATTTACTCACCCTCAATCCATCCTACTGTACGTGTATATGACTTTGTTCTTTCAGCCAAACACAATCTGAGTTACATTACAAAATATCCTGGCTTTGGCCTTTATTAACTCCCTGGAGTGGTATGGATTACTTTTATGATGGCTGGATGCACTTTTTTTGAAGCTTCAAAACTCAGGTTCTATTCCCTACCATTATAAAGCTTGGAAGAGCCAGGATATTTTGTAATATAACTCTGTGTTTGGCTGAAAGATGAAAGTCATATACACTTGAGGGTGAGTAGATTATGTGATAATTTTTGGGTGAACTATCCCTTCAAGAAGAGATTGCATCATAAAGTCCATTGGCAAGCAGAGAAAGAATGACCTATTTTACACCCCACATGATTTATTGAAACTTCCTTATTCGAGATTGCTTGTGACATTAAAACTTTAAGCATATTATGAAACGGATTTGTCTCAGCAGTTGTTCAGTGTGACTTCAGTTTTCCTCAGTGCATTGGTCCAGAACTTCTTGCATCTTGGCTTGTATCTCAATGACCCTCGGGCCCCATTTGTCTCTCACTTCATCCTCGTCATCCTCACTGACGGCGTAGTAGGCCATCAGCCCCATAAGGCCGATGTAAAACAGGTGGGCCAGGTGAGAGCAGCGGGCCTCCATCACCTTTTTGTTCCTTTGACAGTTCTCCAGGTACACTTGTAGGATGGGTCTCCCAAACAGAGCGGATCCCTTCACGCCACGATAAAACACATCTAAGCTTATGTCGCTCCCGTCCTTCTCGTAGATCTTCACAAACTCCTTCATGTGATGATCTGAGTTCTCAGGGTCCAGTTTTACTCTTTCCAACATGGTGTTGAATGCACCGTACTGATGCTTGATGACTTCCTCGTGTTTACCGAAATTCTCGTTGATCTCATCAATGCGGATTTGTCGGAGCACCTTCTTGTTCTTCTCGGAGATGGTTTCCAGCTTTTCGTGGATCTCCCTGAAGTCCTTGCCCATCTCATGGTCTTCCTCTTCCGTGAGGCCTTTCCTGACGACCCCGACCACTGAAGTCACAATCCCAAAGAGAGGATCTATGGAGGAGGCGAAGGAGGAGATTTTCTCCACATAGCACAGCACTTTGACCGCAGTCGCTTTGATCTCCTGTTTTTCTGCCATAGATGGGTCTGAATCTTGGACTTTGGCTCTTCTAGTCTTTCAGTGTTGTCTGATTCTGAAATGAAAGGAAAACATATTCTTAATAAAAACAGAACAGACCATAATTCAATTTCAACACTTCCTGATCCTGAACATGCAACATCTGGCATGCTTCCTTGGACATTTTAAATATTTAAATTTTAAATTGAGTATAAATCTATATTTTAAATGTAAACTTTCATTTCATTCAATACTGAAAACTATCAAATAGTTCAAAGCAAAATTTCAAAATGGACAATTTTACTAACTTGTGAGTTTTGTATTTTTATGCATATTAGAGTATCAAGCTGTTAGAATAGCAACATACTAACATTAATCTCTATTGGAATCAACTTTGAGTTGTCTCTTGTGGTTTTATTTGAGTTGCTGCCTATGTAGAGTGTCCCAAATTGATCTCTTTTAAGGTTCAATGACCATTAGATTCTACATTAAAAGGCAGCTGTTCATGTAGGCTGTAGGTTTGTGAATAATTTTCTCTTTCTATGACCGTAAAAGGTTGCTGTCCAGTTCTGAATCTGCCGTGTCCAGAATGATAATAATCAATTGTACTGTTTCCTAAAATTGAACTTTCACGCCAGGGACATACCTATAGAAAATATCAAAATAAAATTGTATATAACATGACATTTTTATTTACAAGTTTTTGTGCTTTCAGAAAGGAAGGTCACATTAAGTGTTGACTCTTATTCACAAAGTAAGGGATTATTCAATATACAGTAGTAATCAAAAACCGGTTTGCACAGAAACAAGCAAACAAACTAGTAATTCAAAACTAAAACAATACAGTTGATATGCACGTTAGGTTTGACATTTCCATTAAACCACATGGCACAATGAATGATGTCATGCTTATGGCTTTACTCATGTTTTCCTTATTATAAACAAAAAGATTTTATAAATGGAGTTTTTTGTATAACATGCAGTTTATCTTTATCAGTCACTAAAATAGGTTTCTAGACTGAATGAATGGCTTGTAAACAGGCTAACACAATTAGCTTAAGAGGGAGGTTAGATGAACAGCAAAACATATTCAGTTAGATGAAGCAGCAATATTACTCCACACTCATGTCACAGGATACACGTTTAAGCAGGAGAATGTTCTAAGCTATGAATCTTACCTTTAAATGCGTCTGTAGCTTTCAGTTCCTAATGGTGCTGCTGCTGTTTTTGTACAAGCAGCCACCATTTCACTGTCCGGTCTGAGAAACAGCACCTCCCTCTTTGTCAAAAAAGGGCAGGGTGTGGGAGTGACTCATACCACAGCAATGCTGATTGGTTTAGAAGGGGGAAAAAAAAGCATGCAGCTTTTCCGCAATCCCCTTTCTGAAGAACACGCACACACCCTGCATGGAAAATGGCTGCAATGCGCTCTGCCAAGTTCAGTATTGAATCTTGTCACTTACAGACACGAATGAATAACTAGTTGGAGCAGATGAGTAAATTAGAGAACATTTAGATTGCCTATATAAAAAAATAAGAAAAAGAGGAAATTCTGACGTTGACTAGTCTAATACTAATGCATGAGTCAAAAAGTATGTGGAAAAACAGTTTATGGGCCGTGCAGTTGATCATTAAACAATTCTATTTAAATGCAACAATTACATAAGAATGCTTTCTTCATTCTCCTCGTGTTTCATGAATGAGGCCGTGTGTAAAAATTCAGGAAGCAGGTATTTCCTTTTGTGGCTTATCTGGTTAAGTGAGAAAGAAACCACTAAAGCATAAACAAAGGATGAATATACGCAGAAAGGAGAGGCGGTCGGGCAACTGTGCGTGTCAGCTGCCATTTGAACAGCTGTAAGAGAGTCAAGTTCATGACAGATGCGTGGTGTGAACTGGGCTTTGTGTGGGCTCATTTTGTAAACGGAGTGCCGGCAGATCACATTGAATAGCTAAGAAAAAATAATATGCATTGCATGCTTGGAGGAAAAGGTCACATTTTCACTTTGTTTAACTTTGTGAATGAGTGTCACCTGTAACCAGTTAAGACAGGAAAATGAACTCTTACGTTGCAGTGAGAAAGACTGGATGTCCCAAATGGAGATCTTGTTGTTTCTTCTTCTTCTTCCAAGTACCTGTGACAGAACAGAGGTGGGGGGAAAAAAAGCATAGAACTTTTAGCAAAGTATATTCATAGAGTTTCGGGTCAGTTATCGGTTGAAATTGCAATAATGACTAGTGATAATCTAGATAGCATCAGTTAGAATGTTAGCAGATATTTCACACAGTAAGATGTGTGGCAATTAACAGCAACTGTTGCAAACTAAAAACCTGGTCTTTTTTTGTAAATATATATTCCATTTGACACTTTTCCAGCTAACAGGAAACATTCTCAGAACTTAAGCTAACGTTCTGGCAAGTTTCACTCAGAGTTATGAATGAACGTTCTTCCAGTAACGTTAATAGAACGTTCGTTCAAAGTCATCTGGTCTTTAATAATGTTAATAAATAAAATTAACACAAAAACATCATTCATGAATCTTTTTTCCTGAAACATTTTAGATGGATGTTCATCCTTTTTTAAATGTTACTACTTCTGAGAACATTCAACATTCCAATCATGTTTGCAAAATGTTAAAATGGAATGCTTCCTTAGTATTCGCATAAAGAAAAACATTTGTAAAACATTCTTAGAACACATTTTTGTTAGCTGGGCTGCTGCTGAGCCCTGTTATTAATGCAATTAAACACTGACACATCAACAAGCTATCAGTGTTTTTTGATGTCAAAGTACATTATAACTCATTGAACAAAATGGAATATTATATGGCATACTTTTATGAATGCTAAATAACATGGCCCTAAAAACATAAAAGTTAATTTTTGTTAAAACTCAAAAATCCCTTTTAAAGGCTAACACAGTAATATGGAAGCTCCATTTCTGTCTCTGTAATACCAAAATATAATATTTTGTGCTCAACAGAAGAAACTCATACAGGTTTGGAACTTGAGAGTGAGTAAATGATGAAAATTTGGGTGAACTAAACCCTTTAAGCAATTTTACAGTGACAAATATCCACAATTTACTAATGTTCTTTGATGTCAAGTTAAATAATATAACTTTTCAAAAGAATATTGTGGCATAATTGTAAAGTAGTATGGCTGTAGTATAGCGAGCTATAAAATATAAAAGTTAATTTTTGTTAAAAAGCACTTTTAGGAGGGCAACCGACCATCACAATAAGGACACTGCATGGCATGCTGCTGTCAAATTCAAGTTAAACAACTATCCTCTAACAGGGAACTTCAACATTTACACTTGCTGGATTTAGTGTATGGGACAAAATATAGTAGTAGTTCAGTAGTCTATGAGAGAAGAGAGTTGATGAAACTTCACAGCAGAACTATAGTATGTGATAGTAGATGATGTGCAGCTGCCTTTAGGGGTTAAAACTCATTTAGTGTCTGATGACTGTAATGCTATTGTACTGAGAGCTTAGGGGACCTATTTATTAAGCAAAAAAGGGGATGCATGCAACTCTAAATGAAAGCATATTTACTGTTCATATGTTCCCATTTGAGACACAGACCCTTGTTCCTGATCCATCCAGAGGGGGCAGTAATTTACATTTTGAGATTTCTGATTTAAAAAAAAAAAAAAAACACCAGACAATGACAAAGTGAAATTGACTGTGATGCCCCCAGGAGGACTACATTTTAACCCTTTAAATGCTGGATGGTTTTAGGCTATGAATAACAAAGTTGCACCTACATCCTCCATCCTTTCTATTTTTTCCATATTTAACCCTTTCGGTTCATCTTTATGCTTGATCTTGTGTAAACAAATATAATTAGGTTCATTTATATTAATTAACTCACTTATTTAAATAACTTTCCTCCATTTCCAACAGGAAAGACACAAATGATATCAAAAGATTAATTATCATTGATTAATATGATCATCACTTTTGAGTATTTAACCCTTTCAGTTTATCTTTATGCCTTATCTTGTGTAAACAATATGATTAGGTTCATTTATATGAACTAAATAACTCACTCATTTAAATATAACACAACTTCCCTCTATTGATTAATCATTGATTAATATGATCATCCCTTTTGTGTATTTAACCCTTTCAGTGCGTATTTAACCCTTTCAGTTCATCTTTATGCCATATCTTGTGTAAAAAAATTATGATTAGGTTTATTTATATTAACTGAATAACTCACTTAATCAAATATAAAACAACTTCCCTCCATTTCCATCAGGACAGACACAAATCAAATCAAAAGATGAATGATTATTGATTAATATGACCATCACTTTTGAATATTTGACCTTTTCAGTTCCTCTATGCCTTATTTTATGTAAACAAATATGATTAGGTTCATATATAAAAGTACAACATTTTAGTTTATAATATATATAATTCACTTATTTTAATTGAACACAGCTTCCCTCCATTCCAACACATATATTTATTATTGGAATAATATGATCAACACTGAAAGGGTTAATAGGTAATTTGCACCAACACCAGCCCAATAGCAAAATGTTGTAGGTTTTATATTGATAGATCAATAATAAAAAGCTGGGCTGCCTTAATTAGTCCATTACAGAACTTAGACAAGGGCCCTGGTGACTCTCCGGCAAGACTAATCTGAGACTAGTCCATACTGTGTGCTTAACTATTGCCATTCTCCAGTCTTAACTAGAAAAGCAGTTGATGTTAGAGTGTTTACACTACACACTCAGCTAGTTAAGACTGGAACATGATCTCCTCAAGGTTTCTTCAAGTCAGCAATACTAGTAACCATAACTCAGATTATTACTTAATTGTAAAATATCATTCTTTTTCTTGCAGTTTAACTTGAAAACAGTTTTATATGCTTGAGCACAGAGATAAAAATTCCAGAGTGTCGAGTAAGTCAGGAAGTAAGCCGTCCCAACAGCATTCACTACTCCAAGGAGCGGCCATCTTTAAAGCTCTCTATCAGTTCACTCAGAGAAGCTAATATGTCAAAATGATCTGGTAAAATCACATAAATACACAATAATATATATGATTTACATCCTTTTTGTACATTTAAGTACGTTTTAGTCTTCAGGGACCATCCTTAAAATGTTTCCTCTCTTTCTTTTGTACAGCATTGACTGCATGTCAAATTGGCCACTTCCCTTGGACAAGCAGCCAAGGGATCATGACAAAACAATTGCAGACCATCTTTAGCAAGCCAAAGCACAACAAATCAACATCTTCCTGTGTTTTCCCAACCAATGTGAGTATTTGAAAAAGTCTACAGCCCATTTGGAGTAGATCACTTCAGCCAGCTGTTGTCTGCCCTGTTATAGCTCCCCCTAGCAGCTCCCTCCATATTTCCTTGTTCATGCTAACCATGATATCTATTCTCACCCTATACAGACACCATGCAAGACATGTAAAAATCCATATACAGGCATGCATTAGGGCCAATGTACATCCCAATGAACCCATCCATCCATTAGTGGCCTGGGCCATTGGAGAACACAGCTCCTCTTACCTTTTCAGATTGCTTTCTTCAAAGTCCCAATCCCGACTGTACTTCTTCTTCCCAGCAAACACTGCAAAAGAGGCACTTCCATTTTAGCTCAATATGGAGGGGTGTTCAAATTGGACTATACCATTTAAATTGGTGTACAGATGGCCCTGGTGCCTCAAAAAGGGCCCTTTGGCCACCAATATTAATGCAAGTCTCCACTTGCTCCATTGCAGAGGCATGTATTAACCCCTATTGACCAGCCCCCTCCTCAAGCCACAGATGACCTCCCCCAGTGACATTCAAATATTCCAGCCTTCCAACAGTCAGATAGTCTATACAGAGAACCGACTGTCACTTCTGGAGGCAGCTGAGGGCACACAGAGTCTCCAAACAGGCCAGCTGCCAAGCTCTGCCATTGGTGACACTGGGTGGAAGCTATTCATGGGGGGGCTTTTTATTAAAATTAAGCTTTAAGTAATAAATTAAGAGTTAGAATATACCAAATTTAGTTAAATAGGTTACTGAAATATGAGCCATATATTGCATACGCTGGCACAGAGTTAAAAAGCACACCCTTCCAGTGGTGTCAGTGTGTCTCCAAATAGGACACCTGGTTCTAGCATTAATAAAAGAGCTTAGCAGCCTTAGCTTTGGAGTTTAAATATATATTTTTAAGGTATACCAAGCAACATGTATAAGTTCTGATTTGAGACCAACCAGTGTTGAATCACTGTTTTGTATCTATATGAAATGCCTCAATATCATCATTACACAGGCTTTATGAGGGCACACACATTTCCAAGCTGCTGTTCCTTTAAAGACAACAATCATGCTCTAAAATGTGCTCTTCAATTGTCTCGTTAATAATGCATGAATCAGCGTACAAGAACAATATTCACCCAATAAAACAAGAAATGATTATAAACAACTCAATGGGGATCAGTGCATCATTCTGTGATGCTGTAAGTACTTTGCACATGTTCTGAACATACAAACAAACGGATAATTTTGTCTGCAAAATGGTGCAAACACAGGATATACGTTTAAAATGTGATCACTAGCATATTTAGATGTCTTGAAACATAATGTATGCTAAAACTAAAAATAACTCCCATGCACAGAAGCAAACATCTATCTAAATGCACAGAGGTGTGAAGTCACAGGGTGAGTATGTAAGGTCACAGCTGTTAGAAACAAAGAGATATGGGTAATGAAAGGCGTACAGATCTACACAAGTTTATTTATTTATTTTTGTCTACACCATGTTTTGTTCTGTGTCACTGTCTCAAACATTTATTATAAAATTAGCACGTTTCTGCAACAAATTAATGTAGTTTAGAAATCTAAATTTTGAATTAATGTAAGGTACAAACTAAAGATTGGAGAGCTAATCTAGCCCAATACCTAGGTTTGAAACAAATTTGAAAACAAAATGATTTTTTAAAGAATTTTGTTTATATTTATTGCTATTCACTCGTACTGGTTTAAAATCATTATTATTCTATCACCATTTCTTTTAAAACATTTTAGTTCAAAACGTTAAACATTATATATATATATATATATATATAAAACATTTCAGTTCAAAAGAGCAAATAAAACGGCAGTGGCTATTCTGTTGTCACATTTTGCATGGTCTCGTGTGAATCCAAGCTACATTGGTAAGCCTTGCAATCCTCCGCTCAGCCATGATATTTCTAGTGTTTTAGCATGTAAATGAAAAGATTGTGTGGTTGTCGTGAATGATGTTAAAGGCCTTTTATATGTGGTCCAGACTAGTGATTTCATCCTGTTACTGTTTTCTAAAACTGGTGTAGCAACACTCATCATCTGTAGCAGTGTGTAGCCTACTTAAGCATGCTTAGATACAAAAACTGACTGAAATAAAATCACAAAAACGCTTACCGGGCGAAATAGAGCAAAATCCGAAGGGAGAGTGCGCCAAACCGGGCGAGAGTGCGGGTGGGATGTTTTGATGAAAAATTACAATGCATTAAACTACCTGAATCGAAGTGGCGAACACAACCTAACATTCGAGTGCGGGATTATTTTCAGACAGGCATCCGTTAACTGCCCAACGCTGTGTTTTTATCACTGACAGGTGTAGGCTACGCGGCCTACGAAACAGCTCTAACGTGAAACATCGCCTGACAAATGATTATTGATTCTGAATGACGCCAGGAACTAAGACAACGTATAAGGTAGGCTACGATACAAAAAAAAAAAAAAAAAAAAAAAAAAAAATTTATATATATATATATATATATATATATATATATATATATATATATATATATCAAACGTATACTCACAGACAGACTTGATGTTCATGGATTGCTTTCATAGATTTTGTATAGGCTATGCATCGTGTCAGTCAGTCATTTTGATGGATCTCAGCAGTTGTAGGCCTATTCTATAATAATTATAGCCTATAATGAATTGGGTGTATTTGTATACTAAATACAGACATTTGTGTACTAATGTCAGACATTAATTAATAAATATTAGACATTAAAGTCCCCCTGAGATGAAAATCAAGGTTTTAATATTGTTTATGTCTGTGGTGTTTTTAAATGCTTTAAGACAAACCATGTGTAAATTCATAAGTCAACACCATTGCTGAGTATTTTCTCCTTAAAACTGCAGTGAAAAACACAATCTACCTTGTAACCGATCAGGTGTGATCATCTATGAGTGGATCTCTGAGCTGCTGTGAGTGAGTGGAGGCGGGGCTAAAGGGTGTGGAGTAAATAGTAAAATAAAGAGTAAATTCAAGCTATTTTAAAGCCTGAAGAATTTTTTTCTAGGAATAAACACTTTAAAATGTAATTTTGGTGATCAAATATGAGTTTTAAGGGATAAAATTATATTTTTTCGTATTTCTTTTTCCCGTAACACAGCTTCCCTTTTTTTAACAACTTCAAAACTTGCCTTTGACTCGTCTTTGTACTGCCAGATATGCAGATTACAGATAAACATGATCTGTACTATATTAACAGTCTGACATTTAAGTTTCTTCTGTGAAGTTTAAGTCCAACAATTTATTAAGGCTTTATCTTGGTTTTCAAAACATTCAATGGGGGGGGGGGGGGGGTGTCAAATGAATGTGTGGGGGGATGTGTCAACAACATATTACTATAATAATCATAGAGATGTATAAAATGTATTTTTTTGTTTTTAGTAGGCCTACTGTCAATAATTCTGAGTTAAAATGTATTTTTTTTATAATAAAGATTATAGAAATGACATGATGTACTGTTCTATGAAATGCCTAATAAAGTCTTGTCCACTGTATGTGCAGTTATTGTCTCAATTGCATGTGTCTAAGTTATTGTAGGTTGTGATTGCAAAATATATGTTGATAGCTGTAAATTAAATTAAATTGCCAGAGGGTTGGTTATGTAAGTAAAATACTGGAGTAATAGTATGCTTTACTTTATTTTAAAAAAAGCACATAGTTCTTCATTACATGCACAAAAAGATCAAGGAAAATGTTATTGATAACCCATTGGTGATAACCCATTCAGTGCTTTGAGGCTGAATGTAAATATTATTATTCAAACAGAGTTAGGAGCCATTTTAAGACATCTTTAGCACTAACTCGCACAGTATAAATACGTTTCAGGCATATGACAGAAAGGGAAATGGCTGACGGATCATGGAGTTGTGGGCACTGTCCATGGTGCTGTAGGATTTCTGTGACTTCCTTCTTTTTATCTTGGATTTAGATAGGGTAGCAAAGATCATGTATTTTGTTTTCCTTTTCGTTAGATTACTTAAAGATCAGCTGTTTGATTATCGTTGTCCTCACATGCTTCCACAGTCACTGAAAAATAAAATGAACCGACCAGCAGTAGAAATCCATCTTTGTAAAATAGCCTACTTCCCGACACAATTGCAGCGCACATGTATATCTACAGTTTTTATTTTATTTTACAGCGTTAAATTGTGGCTTAAGTGGACAGGACAGATATTACCATGCCAAGTAACAAAGGAAAAGTAAAGAACAAAACTTATTCTTAAGGTTACACTTTAACGCGCCCTGAGCCGGGACCTGAAGAAGAAAAAGCACGTGAACCATTGAATGTTATCTTTAGCAGAACATTATGATTCCAACACGACCAAAGAGTTGGCTTAGGCAATGCCGCATATTTCTAACTCCACACCGAGTGTTGTAATGGTTAAAGACGACAACTTTACAGTACACCAGAAGTAGCCTAGCATGTGGTTTAGTCAAGTCACGTGCTCTTTGTTTATGTCCAACAGCTCTGTTTTGTTCCACCTGTCGCTTCTTTAACAGCAGTATTCAAACAAATGAACGGAATCTTATATTTCTACGACTTCGACGTTTATGGTGTATTATGGGAAGTCGTTTTGACTTTTATTCGTTAAGAATTTAACATTTTTACTATTAGCCTAGCAATTCAATTGTTGATATCAAGAACAGATATTTTCTAGTAATAGGCCTAATTGTATTTCTGATTTGTGAAACTGGAATTTCAACTATCAATTCTTGGTATCAACAACTGAATTTGGATGGCAGCGTCTAAAAAAATTAACTAGTGAAAATAGAAATTAACTAGTGAAACAGGGAAACTTGTTTTATAACTGATCTCTTCTTCCATTGGTCAGAGGCATTTAGAAGTGTTGTGTCGTCATCACCACAGCGCCTCCCAGTCCCAACGGCAGCTCGTTAAACTTCTGCTTAAAATGAAATTAATTGCATAAAGACACAAAGGAGAAAGTTAAAAAATGATTTTATTTACGTCATAAATCTTCAAATACAGTAAAAACCTTTGGGCGTCTAGATGTTCCCGCGTTTCGTGAGGAAAAGAGTAGAGTTCAACAACACAACTATCAATGAAGACTGAAGCCACGAAAGTACAGTGAGTTTATAACGGTCCAGACGCGAATCAGAGCACATAAATCTCTTTAAACCAGCCTACAATGGTACCCTGGTGTTCTTCTACACAATCTTTAAGAAAAAATCCTGAAAATGATTGAAACCTCAAAGCTACAGACATTCTTCTACTCAAAGTTTTGCAAGTTGAGATTGTAGTATCAGCAATCCACCACAAGAGGGAGGTATACATCTGACTAAACATCAGTGGACACAAAGCTGGCCAGCTCGTGGATATGCAACTGTTTCAGGTTTGATCTCTTAATTCCTCCACCTTCGCAAAAATGTATTATGCCGTGTGTGTGTGTTTGTGGACAAAATGTCCCCACAAAGATGGCAATATCCAAAATCCTTGTCCTTGTGGGGACGTGGACGTTTTTTTGGTCCCCATGAGGAAAACCGCTTATAAATCATATTGTGTTTTTTTGAACATGTAAAAATGCAGAACATTTTCTGTGATGGGTAGGTTTAGGGGTAGAGTTAGTGTAAGGGGATAGAATTTACAGTTTTTACATTATACAAATCATTATCAATAGAAAGTCCCCATAAAACATAAAAAAAAACCACATACACACACACACACACACACAAAACATGCGTGTGTGTGTGTGTTTGTGTGTGTGTGCGGATAATACCGTCCAACATAGCTGTCAAAGCAGATTACTTTCAAAATGTTTAGGCTACCAGACACACACCCAAACAGACAAAATATGCAAATAATTTGCAAATACATTGCAAGTGCGTGGTTCTATACCAACATACATTGTTGTGGCTGTTTCTAAGGAAATCTAATGTACCTGACGAATATAGTATACTATATATAATACTATAGTATACTAATACTATATAGTATATATACTATATGCTTCAATATGGCAGTCTCACATGAACACTAAAGCACGTTTTGGATGATGTTGTGGTCAAAGTACTTCTGCTAAATATGAAATTCATCATGTCATTTCAAAACTATACTAATTTCTTTTTTTCTGGAGAAACGTTCAGCAGAATTTCTGACATGATCCTTTCCATAAGCCTGTTTAGAAAGGAAATGAGAAAGGGCCCTGTTAATATAATATAATAATAAAATATATTTTTATTTTATTCTTTATTAAGTATGCTTCATGTCATTTCTGGAGTGCAGCAGCATCATTTCACTTACATTGTTTATATTAGAAATTATTTTTTCATTTTGTGTTCAAAATGAACACCATGAGGGTTTGGAACAACATGAGAGTGAGTAAATAATGTCAGATTTGATTGATAAATAGTTTCAAAACACAGATGCCTCATTATTTACAATTGTTTGGCCAAACATTGGGCTGAAACATCACACTTTCAACAGTGTTAGTGCTAGTGACACTTGTGTATTGTAGTAGGTGAAAGTGTTAGTTTTATCAGAGGATGCAATAGCATGTCGGAAGGTTTTATCACTCTCGAGGCCTCGCGTGGTTGTTCAGTGAAGTGACCCGGATTCTGAAGCAAAGTGGTGGCGGTGTTGTCGAGTGGGAATAGGGGTGGGGGGGGGGGGGCTTGTATGATGAGAGTGGATTAGAGATGGGGGGGGGGGGGTATGGGTGATGCAGTTTTGCAGCTGTGCGTGTGCTTCTGTGTCTGTGTGTGATTACAGGGGGGCAGGAAAGGTTCAGAAGTGTTGGAGCAGAAAATCTCTCTTCTCTCTCCTCCTCCTCTTTCTCTTTCTGTCACCGGGCCAGACGTAAAGCAACAGCAATTTGTGCGATTTCACAGCTCACTGGATCCCAAAAAACTCTGACAACCTTATACTGAGAAAGGAAGAGAAGCGAGGAGAAATGGAAGAGTGGAACGATGTTATGAACTGAACAAGGGGAATTTGAAGGTCCAGGGAAAATATAAATATGTGGAATGATGAAGAAATCTAACTATTACAGTGTCTTGACAACTTGTTTTGCTTTAGAACCAAAGTGGCGAACTTAAACAGCACTGATATTTTAAGATATTCTTAAAATTAAACATTGAAATGTGTTAAACAGGGATAGTTCATCCACAAATAACCAGACTGTTGATGGCACACATTGACTCCCATAGTAGGAAAAAAAAAATACTATGGAAGTCAATGGCTACTGTCAACTCTATAGTTACCAACATTCTTTAAAATATCTTCTTTTGTGTTCAGCAGAAGAAAAAAACTCATACAGGTTTGGAACAACTTGAGGGTGAGTAAATGATGACAGAATTTTCATTTTTGGGTGAACTATCCCTTTAATATTAACTACAAGAACATTTAAATATTAAAATAAAGCAAAATATTAACATGACAAACTGAACAGTAAAGCAGACAGTTTTGAAAAAGAAAACTTGTGGTCAGCATCAATCATGTTTATATAACCTCACTGCAATCGGACCCTTATTTAATGTAGTCTGGGTTGTGTTTTCTTTTCCCTTGTGCAGTGTTTCATGGTTTTCAAGGACAAGGGCACATCACACAACCTGTCCATGTTAATATCATGCATTTAAGAGTTTAATTAAACATATGGCATTAGATGGTTCCAACAAAAATATAGTTAGATGCATTTCATTATTTGCTTTTTAGCATGTTTAAGTGTGTCAGTCGAGAACCACCGATCTAGGTAATAACCTCAAAACATTTTTTTTTTTTGGTAGATTTTTTACATAAGTAAAGTTCAAAAGTTTGGGGTCAGAGAGATTTTTTGTTTTTAAAGGAATGAATGCTTTTGTTCAGCAAAGACAGATCAAATTGATCAAAAGTGACAGACAGTAAAGACTTTTACTTTGTTAAACAAAACTTCTATTTCAAATAAATCCTTTAAACTTTCTATTCACCAAAGCATCCTGAAAAAATGCATCCCAAGCAGCACAACTGTGTTCAACATTGATAATATTCAGAAATGTTTCTTGAGCAGCAAATCAGCATATTAGAATGATTTCTGAAGGATCATGTGGCACTGAAGACTAGAGTAATGATGCTGAAAATTCAGCTCACAGAAATAAATTATTTTAAATTGTAATGATATTTCACAATATTACAGTTTTACTGTATTTTTGATCAAACAAATGCAGCCTTGGTGAGCATAAGTCGAAAATCGTAAAATTTTGAGCGGTTGTGTATCAGTTGTCTAAAAAGATTCTGCAGATTTGTTCCTACATACTGGTCTTTTGTGCCCTCCATTCGTGAGTCTTCTGCTGGCTTAAGAACTATACTATGAGCTCAGCACAAAATCTGGCCCTGAGGACCACCTAATCCTCCAATCTCTTCACGAGCATTAACCGCTCTTTGAGGTTCCATTTGTGTGGCCTTTTCCTTTATCTAATATTCAGAGATGTGTCACTTTTAACCCCAGAAAAACCTCTGAAGCTGTCCTGAATGCATAATGCTCTCTCCTGAACAATTACGGTGTTTGCAGACAAGCGAAGGAGAAACTCGTGCAATAATTGAAAAGGCATTTGCCAGGATGACGGAGCACTTAAAAGAACCGCCTTTTCAGAAGAGGAGCTTCAAGTGCCCTCAAGATAAGATATGTCACCTGAGTTCTTTGTCTCGAGGGCTGTAGGACATCTGGATTGGCTTTTAAGGTCAGTCATGGGACAGGAAGCCCCTTTAATCCCACCAGCTGTAAAATGAGGAGGATATTCCTTGGGTTGCGGAACAGTAGCTGCCCACACGTCTAATCGCGCCACATCACCTTAAAGACTTGGAAGAGTTCACTAAAAATTAAGATTATTTACTCTCCCTCGTGTCGATCCAAAGCAGTGTGAATTTCTTTCTTCCATGGAACACCAATGGTGATTTAAACAATGAGTAAGGGAAGCTGGGGGTGTCAAGCTTCAAAAGTGACTCAAAAATAGCCATAAAATAATTTATATTAGTTCATGGGCTATATTACTAATTTTCTGAAACCATTCGATGGCTTAGTCAACAGACAAACAGAAATTTAATTAAGAATTTGATAGCTAAAGAAATGACCTCTACCATTTTAACGGTTAAAGACTGTAAAAATGCTATGGTAAAAATTGGTTAATTGGTTAATGGTTAGTTCCCTAACTAGATAAGGTGCAAAATTATAAAAAAAAATCTTTACAGGACATTTCATGTATTTTTACAGTAGAATACTTTTACATGTAGTTTTTGGAAGTGAAAAAGAAAAAGTCATCTTATAATTTACGGTGAAAAAGCGAGTTTACATCTCACAATTCTGAGAAAAGAAGCCAGAATTGTGAAGATGGAAACTCGCAATTTCAAGAAAAATTTCAGAATTGTGAGAAGTCGCAATCACCTTTAAAAAAAAAAAGTTTTTCTCTAAATTTAAGTTAAATCTGTAAAGCCTAAAATGCTGTTACTATATTTTTAAAGGTAAAGTTCTGGCAACCACAGCTGCCGTATTTTTACCATAAATTTCACAGATTTGCTGTTTAAAAAAATGGTTAGTTCGAAGATTCAGTCTCTCTAAACCCCTCCTTTCTGAGAGCCTACTGTGCTTTGATTGGTCAGATGGGCAAATCTGTTGTAATTGGTCTACTGCTTGCAGCGTGTACAGCGACAACTACAGTGTTTGAGGAAGGGTCAAAGTAAACGTTGTTTGTTGGCATTATGCACATTTGTTACAAACCTACATAGGTGCATGCAGGAAGTGAGACTGGAATTGCTGACGGCTCATTTCGGGAGTTTAGAACCGATTCTTTCTTTTAGGAGACAATGGGCCCTATCTTGCACCCAGCGTAATTAACTTTGTACACCGACGCATGTATCGTTACACTTGAAATACACTTGCGCTCCCCGGGGCTATTCGGCGCAAACGTTCCCTGATGCTATTTTGCAGACCAGGAAAAACCTAGTTTAAAGTCAGTGGCGCGTTGCGCATGTTAATCATATGCTATTTTAAGGGCGCATGCTTGGCCATGATCAATGTAGCGTGTGCACAACGTGCATACACTTTGATTCTCTCATCTACACAGAAGCAGCAGTTTTCATTTTTGCAAATCATACATTATTACAATAGATAGATAGATAGATAGATTTTAATTTGGGTGGGTTTCTCCATACCCATACAATGTCACTTCTCTGTGTTTTACGGCCCTGACGAGAACGTCGGTCTCCTCGGCTGTGAACCGCTCCTGGCGCGCACCTGGCAAATCCGCCATAGAAATGCACGCCTGCTCTTAAAGGCAATGTGAGATGACGCTCTGATTGGTTTATTTCACGTTACGCCCAAACCACACCTATGAATAATGAAGCTACTTCAGACCAACCCCTTTTAGATTTGCGTCGGGTGCAAGAGTCATTTATCCCGCCGGTATAATAGCAACAGCGCCCAAGACCCGCCCACAAAGTTACTTGCGTTTCACGCTTGATACTTGCGTTTCAGATCGTTAAAATAGGGCCCAATAACTTTAATTTGTCATGGACTTTGATCTTTCAAATTTTGAACAAATCTTTTCAAATTGTTCAAAAACAGCTATATTACACACTGGTTGAAAGGTAATTATCAAAAAAAAAAAAAAGCATAACAGCGGCACTTTAAAGAATAGAAGCAGGTATATAGATAAACACAGACTCTTTTAGACATGCTGTGTGGGCCCTGTTTTCTCACATGATCAAGGAATGACTGTGTAGGGTGAGGGGTCAAGTGAAGGTGGCATCCCCAAGCAGCCAACTGGAAAGCTTTGAGTTCAGAGGTCATTGAAAATATGCTCGATTGGTTGACTTGTCATACAAATCAGATCAGCTGCTAGCTGTACTAAAATGACCTGGCCTATTAACAGAGCAGAGACAGCAAACCGCTGCTTGTAGAATATCTGTTTCTTCATTTTTTTTAACCTTCAGATATGGAGTAAATGTTCTAATGCTACACTGATTCTAGCTTAATTTTATATTCCCTCTGTGACTTTGACCTTGTCTTCCTCGCCACAAGCATTTGTAAGAGTGTGATTTATCTGTCAGATTAATTTTGTTGGCTGCATTGAAATGTTTTTAAGATAGGGGTCACTCTTCAGGTCAAAAATGGCAGCCAATAAATTGAAGGGGAAGGGAGAGGGTGTTTAAAGCAAATTGTCAGAGGACAGAATAATTGAAAGTATTGCATTTGCACAAACATAGTAGCATCTCTGAATTATTCAAAAGTTTATGGGATTATAGGGTCTGTAATAGAGTTTACAATTAAATGTGTGTTAAACACAACAATCAATAACTTTGTTTCAATAGTAAACATGCATTGCAGATATGCATTTACTTAGGACTGCTGTCTCAGAGGGAATGTGTCTTTTAGAATAGTGTGAATTTCAATCAAATCAATAACGTGTTTTCTTAAAGCTCTTAGCTGGCATTCAGTTTTGCATGCCTTGCAACAGCTATATGAGAGAGATATCAGCACATATTTATACTCAAAGTAAGCACATCTTTCATCAGAGCGACATCAGAAGTATCATGCATGAATATCAACACTTGACATTAGGTGCAACGAACACATGTATATTGTACATTTGTACATGACCAAAACAACATTATTGCTGTTAATGCAAACTAAAATATGTAAAAATGCTAAATAATCAAGGCATTGTTTCCATTGGCTGTTTTCCATGAAATAGTCCCTAGAAGTTCATATATACATACACACTCACACACACACACACACACACACACATATATATATATATATATGTGTGTGTACCAGTCAGTAGTCGATCGACATTGGAATATAATGTTGTTATATGCATTATGTAATTTAATGTTGAGACACAAAATTGCTGAAAATCAAAGAAAAATTCAAATTGACATTAAATACACTAAATTCACTTCAACTTTTATTCTTATATTATATTTTATTATATTATACTTTTGTTAATTGATCAAACTGACAATTATTAAAGGCCAAATGTAGGCTGTTTAATTATTTATCATAGTGATAAACCAATACATAATCATAAAAAACAGAATTAAGTTCCTTAATTAAACCCTCTTAAATCACATTAAGAGCTGCACAATTTAAAATTGCATAATTTTTTATTTCCAACAAAATCATTATGAAATTTTCATAAAAAAGTTCTATATAGTGCCTAGTAAATAACAGTAATTTTAAAGCAAAGGATCATGAAAAAAAGGATTACAATATGAAGAATTATACATTTATGTTTTTTTTTCTTTCTTTAGTAAAACTGTATAGCTTATCCAAGAGACTGTAAGAGGTCGATGAGCAAAAAAAAAAATCTAGATGGAGGCCCACGTGGACGGACGATCTTATATGGCAGATGTTTATGACTCGTTATTTACAAGCTCTTTAATCTGGCCAATTTCCTTGCCCTTGGCAGTGGACGGGTCTATGGGTCGCTCCGGCTGAACCCGCGCGCCGCTGGTCATTCATCTCCTCGCGGGCAGCTAATGTGGGGCAGTCGCTGGAGCGAAAAGCTGTCAGGGCTGTTTTTCATTCATCGCCCGTTTTCCCGCATACATTTCAATTAGAGGAGCTTCGGGATGCTACCGGTCCGTCAAAGGAAGGTCTGGCAAAGCCCTCGTTTAATACTCCCATCTGTAAGATAAATATTAGCCCCGTCGCTACCCGTATCGATTTTCGCTAAGGTTAAAAGCTTTGAGGACCTTGGCTTGAATATGGGCTGCTCGACAGCTTCCCTTCACCCCCACGGTCAGATCGCACCGAGGTCTGACCCAGACAGTTGAATCCTGGTCCTTGATTTCTTCCCCCATTTGTGATTAAATGCTGCCTCTCTCCCCGTCACCCCAACCTTAACCCTGGACCTCTCCGCTCCCAGGTCACTTAACCTTGAACCCAATTACAAGATAAGGTTACTTAAAGGTGACCCCCGCTTTGCTTTACTCAGCTAATAGGACGGTCGAGAAAAAGGCCGGCGCAGCTGATACGCTTCTAGCTAATTCACAGGGGTTGACAAAGGTCGCACTCAAGCCATAAAGAAGAGCTTCGATCTCGCACGCAAAATAAAACTCAGCAATACACGAAGACAGTCAGGCAGAGGGCCAGCAGCGCAGTCTGCTTTTCAAATAAGACATTTTTGATGCATTACAGTCAACTTGATGCGTTAACATTCATATACTGCCACAGTATTTACACTGTCAACCAATTTTGGTGAGATTTCTTTGCAGCCAATTTGGTGCTGATTCAAAATAAGACAATAAACCCCCACTTATTTTCAGTGTATAAATATCTTACTAATAGTGCTGTCAAATCAATGAATCACATCTAACATAAGTTTGTGTTTACATTATATATGTGTGTGCTGTGTATATATGTATTATATATATATATATATATATATATATATATATATATATATATATACAGTATGTCTGTCTGTTTGTATATACTGTGTGTGTGTGTGTGTGTGTGTGTGTGTGTGTGTGTGTGTGTGTATATATATATATATATATACTGTACACATATTTATACATGTATATATTTGTGTGTATATGTATATACACACACACACACACACACACACACACACATATGTAAAACACAAACTTTCATGTTAGATTTGACAGCAATACTTACTGAATGTTAACAAAACACAAATACAGTGATTCCTTACTTAATCGGCCCGATACCGATGAGATCGGCCGATGACATCCCTAAAAATAACTGTGATGCAAAGCTGAATTTTCAGCATCATGCATCACATGATCCTTCAGAAATCATTCTAATATGCTGCTTTGCTGCTTAAGAAATATTTCTTATGTTGATAACAGTTGTGCTGCTTAATAGATTTCTGGCACAGATACAATTAGTATTTCTATCATGGCTGTCAAACGCTCAAAAATTGGAATGCTGATTAAAGGTAGGGTAGGCAATTTTTGGGTGGCTAGCAAAAGCAAAGCCACACCTCCTTCAAAACACATGACCACGTCCAGCAGGGAGCAAACAAAAGCATCACGAGAGACGGTGTTTAACTACCTCATGGTTCAAAGCACATAACATTACAATAATAATGAACAAAAATAAACGTCTTACTTGTAGCACCTGACTGCTGCAGATTCATTTCGCTGTTGATTAGTGTTGCCATTGCAACACACAAATTTGATTCACGAACAGCTCTGGGTATAACATCATGGGTTTCCATCTCTTCCAAATTACAGTAGTTATGGCATGAACGCAGCATAATCTTGTTGTTTTGGTTCAGGAGGAACTGTTAAAAGTGGCTTGCGTTGCATTGCAACGGTTGCGTTGCTCGTTGAATGACGTCTGTCTAACTCTCCACAGCATGAAACGCTCTGATGACATGTGATGTCTTAGCCCTATTCGGACGGGATTAACTTTACCAGGGTAGATGGAGTAATGTTATTTTACCACAGGACGCCTGTAATATTAATGGCCAATTCGCACGGGATAAGATATCTCAGTAAAACTAGCAGAAGTGGGAGGGGTAACTCGATATGCAAACACATATAACCTATATTTATATATATAAAACAGTTAAATTTAAATATAAAACAGTAATGTATTAATTAACTTCAGATTGGATTGTTTTGGTAATAGGCACTTACCTAATGCTAAAAGATGTTTCGTGCAAGTGCTTTCGATCTTCTCTCTGATCTGAATGGTATGTGGAAAACACTTGAGCCAGAGACTTCTCCCAGCGTCTAGAACACAACTGAATGCTTTAAGCGTCTCCATACTTGAAAAACTGTGGCAAACTACTTTTAAACATGAAATGATGAAATATTTACGTACATATTTACAGCGGGTCTATTTGCACGGAATTAGTACTACCTGAGGTAATTTTTCCGGACCTTTTTACTGAAGGTAAAAGTCGCCGTAATCTTTACTGACATTGTCCGTGATGATTACTGAGATGGCACAATGGGACGGGACTAAAGTCACTCTACCCCACCTCTCCATGTTAAACTAGTCCCGTCCAAATAGGGCTATGAAAGGCAAATAAGACATTGTATCATTGCATTTGGACAGAATTCAATGATTGGACAAACATTTTATGGTCCTATGCCATCCACAGAAGATATATATATATATAAATACATTTAGACCACTTAACTTAGTGATTGCTCTCAGGATGTGAAGAGACTTTCAACCAGCATTACAAAAAAATGTTTCTGGAACAAATCACCTCCCCTGCCTTTATTTGCATGTCGTTTAATACACCAGTTAAAAGTACTTCAGCTTTGAAAAGCACATCTCAAGAGTTGCAAAAACATTTTAATTATATATTAATATAATAATATATATTTACTTGTCACTTGACATCTAGCAGATACTCTACATTCAAAGCAATCCGCAGTGCACTAATTGCAGAGACACTCCCCTCGAGCAGCCTGAGGTTAGGTGCTGGGAGTGCACTAAAGGCCAGTGCTGGGAGAGCAAGACTGTGATCGTGATAAGACTCTGGTTGCTGGCTCACACTTGTTTGGGACAGAACCTTCAGCCTTTGTGTCAGCACTGCAGTCCAGATTATATCTTTGTTTAGCCATGAGGAATTATTTGCCTTGAAGTCAAAATAGTCATCTGAATAGTAAGAAATCTGAATAGTTCATGAAAGTTCTATCATTATCTACTGTACTCACCCTCATGTCTTTCCATACCTGTAAGAACACATAAGAAAAGTCCAAATAATGTTAATATATATAAATAGTAAAATAGTATATACGTTTGATTTTTAATAAATTATTAACAATAACAGCAACAATAATAATATTTTTTATAATATTTCTTGGCCAATACATTTTCTCAGGTCACTGGCCATTCACTCAGGTTTGTGTGTCCCAGTTTCAGTTCCAAGATTGAAATGAGGACTAATGTGATTTTCTAATTTGTTGTTCATTGCATCGAGTTTTATTCACCCTTTTCATCATATAAAAGAAAGGGGGTGCAGCTGACGTGCTTAAACGTTTCAGTTCATTGTTTGTAAGTCAAGCCTTTGGAATAGGTCATTGCATTTTGGTGAGAGACAAAGGGACTGAAAAAATTGCACAGCAATGCCAGACCGATATGCTCAAAAGGTCTGTCATTTAAATGATACATATAATACATCAGTGAAAGCAAACATTCAGCTCAAGCAGAACAAAGCACCTGAAACAAGCCGTTTTATTGGTATTTTGACAATGAATGTATAAAAAAAAAAACAGATTCAGTATTTAATACACACAGTATTGTTGCCTGATTGCTTACTGTTAGAAAAGAGGGAGAAAAGGGCCAGAGAGGGAGGGAGAGATGGAGTGAGAAAGAGCGAGAGTGCCCTGGTATAGAGAATAGCCTGTTGACCGCTGGGTGAACCTTTCTGTGAACTGAGGATGAACCTTCAACTTGAGGAGCGTCGGTCACAGATCTCCCTGGGAGCTACAAACAGGGGCAGCCAACCCTGAGACCGACACACCAGCACTTAATACGCACATCTTGCACTATTCACCCCTGTGTACACACATTTTTCGCTTTCTCACACCTTCGACACAGCCATACGCAAAACGGCAGAGCTGAAAATCAACAATAGCCGCTTATTTTAGGTGTGTAAATGTGCGGCATCCGGATAGATGCATTGCTTTGAATTTCCTTGATACACTATACAATAGTGTATGCACACACCAGCAACTAGCGCTGTAACAAGCACATACGCAACAGCGTTATAACTATCATAACACGACACGCCCAGCGGGGCGAGTGCAAAATGCGGTGCAGGGGTCATGGACGGGTCAGTGTCGAACATACCATTCCTGTCTCTGTTTGGCATTCTGTTGCAAATGTCACAAGGGAGGGGATACAGCGACGCTAGGCAGTGCAAACTCGACTTTCCGAGATGAAAGCTGAATTACTTTTAAGAGTCCCATTAACAACAGCATTGTGTTGTGAAGTGGGGCAAATGTGAGCTGGAGGGTGTCAAACGGGGTGAATGGAGATCTGAACCTATAGGAAATGTATATGTACTGGACTACGAGAGAACTGACAGCGTGCTAGACGTAGAAAGCGCATAACCTGACCTTTGCCTCATTCAAAAAATGAGATTAAAAAAATTATTCATTGATTATTTTTCGATTATTTTCATAGTATAAATATGAATATCAACAAAACAAAGCAATTTTAAAATATAAACACTACTGGTCAAAAGTTTGGGGTCAGTAATATTTTTAATTATTTTTAATATGCTGATTTGATGCTCAAGAAAGATGCTCAATTATTATCAATGTTGAAAACAGTTGTGCTGCTTAATATTTTTGTAGAAACCATGATACTTTTTTTCAGGATTCTTTGATGAATTGAAAGTTTAAAAGAACAGCATTTAGGCGATTTGAAATAGGAATCTTTTGTAACAATGTAAAAGTCTCTACTCTCAATTTTGATCAGTTTAATGCATCCTTGCTGAATAAAAGTATTATTTTTTTTACAAAAAAACTTAAATGCCCCAAACTTTCAAATTGTTTTGTTTAATTGTTTTAAATAAAGGTAATCATTATTTAATAATATAATGATCATCCAACACAAATTATTGATTTGACAAATTATCCCATTTTATAGAAGTTAGAACAAAATATACAAAAACTAGAAAAATAACTACTTTAGATTTTTTTTTTTTTTTTTCTAAAAATTACTATAGCAATTTCGGTAGCACTTTATTTCACAGTCCTGTTTCACATGTACCTATGTAATAATTACACTAACTGGGTAATAACTAGGTACTATAAAAACTTACCCCTACTAACCCATGTAGTTACCTTACATTACTTTCATGAGTAAGTACATTGTAAGTACATTTCCATGAGCTTTTAAGATTTACAGGCTTTTGAAATTCCCTGATATTTACAGGTTTTTTTTTTTGGTTTTTTTTTAAGACTGTACATTAGACAATACCATGCATTGATGTTATTCATACATAACTGCACAGTTCAAAATATATTACTGTAAAATGGCTGGTGAAGTTCCAGTAGTGACATAAATAGTGGTAATAAAATTGCTTCACCTGTTTTGCAACTAAATTTAGAAAAATAAAGTACCAAATGTACTAACGGCCAGGGGTGTCGACCTGTGCAAAACTCACCACTACAAAGGCGTGCCTGTGGTTGCCAGGGCATTGCTATGCAATTTCATTTCCATACTATGCAGATGTTGAATTTCCTGTAAATAGAAATATATAATAAAATGGGTTAAGAATGCTGTTTAATGTTGAATAAAGTAAATATCTGAATAGTTTATTGAAAGCCATGGCATGTGCATATGAGAAAACACATTACGCTGATCATATTGGCCATAAAAATCATTATGTTCTTACTGTATTGCAGGGCAGCTAAGAGCCAAGGACACCTTGCCATAGCAAAAAAAAAAACAAATGGAGACAACTGTCCCTGTAGTCAAAACAGGTGCGTGCTGCGGGACCGGTCAGAGTCCGCCGGGACAGCTGTTCTATTCCTGTCCGGAACAGAGCCGGCTGACTGCAGATCCACTGAGAGTAATGACAGATGGACAGGTGGGGGAGCCCTCGAACGGCCCGGAGCTCTGCTTTTACACTCCAAGAGGATGATGGAGAAACCTTTCAGTCAACATAGATACAACTGATGCCGCTATCAAAAAGTAATTGCTCATAAATATTTTTTAAATGTGTTAAATCAGCATGTGTTTGTGTCTAATAGTGTTTTGCTGTCCTTTGGAAACAGATTTATTCACTCCGATGAGCAATTTCCACACACACAGACTCATGGAAAAACACAGCGAATCATGCAGCTGCAACACCCCGCGCCAATTAACATGACTGCGACCTCACACATCCGGGTCAGTGCATCCGACCAGGGGAACAAAGGCAGAGCTGGTCCCAGAATGCGAGGTCCCAATTACCCTTGAGTGAGATCCACAGAGCATAATGCTGCAGGTGAGAAGTTGGATGGGGCTTCTGTGAGAGGCTGGCAGAGACACAATGACCCTCTGTGGCACCGGCTTGGAATTGCTGCTTGTCTGCGATGAAAAATGCTGAGGGCACAAGACAAAACAGTACACAGACTAATGAATTCAGTGCATGTGTAATTTATGACGAGCAGACGGGCCCCTCGATTCTCTTTGGTGTTAAACTGCATGCTACAAATGTGCAGAACACATCAAATTAATAACGTATTTGAGAGCGAGTTATCAAGACGGAGCGCTTACAATGTCATGTGAGGTCATTCTATGTGAAATTTTAAAACAAGTTATATACGCATAATAGTATCTTAATAGTAAAGTTCACATAAAAATGTATTTCTTTAGTCATTACTAGTCACCCTAATGTCATTTCAAACACATGCAATAGGTTCACATGCCTCCAAGGTCAAAAAGCACTTTAATTTACTCATAATATACATTGCACATCACCTCATTTCTCAAGGCCCTGTTTACACTTGGCATTAATGCGTTTTGGTCGATCGGATCACAAGTAGAAGAGGGAGACACATTCCTGTTTACACCTGGTGTTTTAATCCGTCTCTTTTGTCCACTTTCAACCACTTCTGTCCTAATTTCTTTGAGGGCAGGTAAAAAAGATTTTTTTCCAGATCTTTCAATCTAATTGAAAAAATAACCTTGCGCAATTTACATATGAACGGAGACGACGAAAGCAACAGCTTCTGTTTCTGCTGACAGCCAGAAGACACCTTAAGTGTGTGTTCATCTGCAAACCAAACTTGGGTCTTAAGCTGACAAAGTTGAAATCCCGTCTGGCTTGCGTGCTTCCCATAATGTTTACGCATTACGTCAGTAGCCAGAGAGAAGGCATCTTTTGAGGCAGTTGGAACGTTTTCGACCACATGAGCGTTTACACTACGCAAGCAATCCAGTCGAATTTGTTTTCGATTACCTCTGGAAGTGGTCGAAAGTGGACAAGATCAAAACGTTTTAGATCCTTTTACACCTGTATTTAGCGTCGTCCACTTGTGATCCGATCAACCAAAACACATCTTAATACCAGGTGTACACAGGACCAAAGTGTCTGAAAACGGTTTGTTCGAAGATTCAGTCTTTCTAAACCCCTCCTTTCCGAGAGCTACTCTGCTCTGATTGGTCAGATGGCCCAGTCTGTTGTGATTGGTCGACTGCTTAAAGCGCATGTAAGAAACGGAATGACCATTACTATATCCGAATTTTAGCTCTGGAGTCTTCCTCAGCACTTGATACACAGTGATACGAACTGTAACAGTGGTGTCGGTTTTCAATTCGGATCAGTTCGAGCCAGAGTTATGGAAGTAAAATAATCTCAAATGTTTTTGAAACAAAAAGCCTGTTGAATTGCACTACTTGAAAAATAATAGGCATTGCATTAACCATGCTTGCATTTTAATGCATTGTATTTTTAGGGCTTGCATTTTTATGGGCTGAAATTCAACATGGTTGAATATTTAAGCTGTGAATATTTCAATTAAAAACATTTCAAACACATTTTCATTATTAAAAATTCAATAATCCATATTCACCTTTCATATTTCACTTCCAAAATATTCAAACTGTTTAAAAATACAACCTATAATATTCAACAGGCAATTTTCGGTCCATTTTATTTCGCTTCCACAAATTCGCTTCCACAAATTCAGTGGTTCAAATTCGACAGTAAATTCAACGGAACTGCAGGAAAAGCAATAGATTATCGAGCATACTATCCATCTGCTGTTAGTCAATCCCACCAGCAGGAGGTGCAAAAGCGCGTGTTGTTGACGAAGACCAGCAACAGTTAGAGCAAGCCATTCATTCATAAAATGAAAATGTGTAAATATGCGGAAAAGATGATAAAGACACAAAAGCTGTGTTTATGTTTCATTCAATAACTTCATTGTTACATTTTGTAGCCTACATGTTATCAGCTTTCTCTACCTACATGAACAGGATTATAATCGGTTTCCCTCAATACCTCACACTCAAGGATTCCCCTTCCCTTCGGGGCAAAACGCTATGGACTAATACAGTGATATGAAAGACCAAACTTGCACCTTTATGGGGATGTAGGCTGTAGGCTACTATGGACTAAGAATATGAACGTAACGCGCAAAGTTTCATGCAGAGCGTTTCGTGATATACTGGCATAAAATCAACACTTGATCATTAACACTTTCTTTTCTCTTCTCTCTCTCTCTCTCCACACACACACACACACACACACACACACACACACACACACACATTGTGTGTGTGTGTGTGTGTGTGTGTGTGTGTGTGTGTGTGTAGAGAGAGAGAGAGAGAGAGAGAGAGAGAGAGAGAGAGAGAGTACGTTGCATTAGCTTAAACTGGGAAGAGTCATAGTACTTGCATATTGTTGTCCTCCTATTGTTAGTTTAACTGTAAATCGCTTTGGATAAAAGCGTCTGCTAAATAAATGACTAAATGTAGCCTAAATGTAAAATTGGCTTGACATTTGGCCATTCGCACATTTAGGGACCGTCTCAAAAGTTGCATACAACATTGGCATACACGTTTCTAACTTCAATAGCAAACTTTAATTTATTTGAATAAATATAAAAAATCCAAAGGGTGCGCATTATGGCTGGCACCACATGAACACTTTACAGTTGGTTTTATGACTGTAAGTCGTTCTATTCAAATGATATTGAAGTTTGAAACGTGTATACCAAAGACGTATACACTTTAGAGACGGTCCCTAAATGTGCGAATGTCCAACGTCAAGCCAACTTTATGCCAGTCTATCACTGGGAAACGCTCAGCATTAAACTTTGTGCGTTATTCTGAGTCCATCTGCTTGCCTGCGAGTTTGGTCTTTTATATCACAATTAGTCCATTAAGCTACGTTAAGCGTTTTATATGTCCAGCAGGGGAATCCTGACGTTTTGAGGGAAACCCTAATAGCTTGCATGCAGCACATCGCCACAATATAAAGTTAAGGCAACTAAACAACCAAGAGAAATATACGTCAACCTCAAAAATGTAACATTGGATCTGCGTATCCGCATCGGGGAATAACATTAACGTATAATCTTGTTCACGGTAGAGAAAGATGATTGTAGGCTACACAGGGAAAGTAACCGTGAAGACACTGAATTTAACATACAACCGCCGTCATAATAATCACAAATACACTTACATTGCTGTTAAATGAGTTTAATGAATGAATGGCTTGCTCTAACTGTTGCTGGTCTTCGTCAACAACACGCGCTTTTGCACCTCCTGCTGGTGAGATTGACTAACAGCAGATGGATAGTATGCTCGATAATCTATTGCTTTTCCTGCAGTTCCGTTGAATTTACTGTCGAATTTGAACCACTGAATTTGTGGAAGCGAATTTGTGGAAGCGAAATAAAATGGACCGAAAATTGCCTGTTGAATATTATAGGTTGTATTTTTAAACAGTTTTAATATTTTGGAAGTGAAATATGAAAGGTGAATATGGATTATTGAATTTTTAATAATGGAAATGTGTTTGAAATGTTTTTAATTGAAATATTCACAGCTTAAATATTCAACCATGTTGAATTTCAGCCCATAAAAATGCAAGCCCTAAAAATACAATGCATTAAAATGCAAGCATGGTTAATGCAATGCCTATTATTTTTCAAGTAGTGCAATTCAACAGGCTTTTTGTTTCAAAAACATTTGAGATTATTTTACTTCCATACAGAGTCCTCATCCTCAGAGTCTTCTTGACATGTCGACGACATGAACCAAACTCTTCCAGACTTCAGCTACAACTACAGTGTCTGAGGGCGGGTCAAAGTAAACATTTTACGGGCAGCCAATGAAGACCATAGGCTGACATTATGCAAATTTGTTACAAAACTACATAGTCTACATAGACTCCTTTCAGAGTCGACTACGCAGTTCAGAATTGATACTTTTTTTTGGGAGACAATAACTTGTATTTGTTGTGCACTTTGATCTTAAAAACCAGACCTTTAACATTCACAAACAGCTATTACACATTGCATGAAAGGTAATATTCGAAAAATAATTATAGAGGAACTTAATGTTTATGACAGTTCATACTGAATATTATCATAAATCTCCCACAAAAAAAGACCATAAAAGTTGTCAGAATGTATAAAAGTAGTTTTGAAGTCGTACAATAACTAAGGAGTAGATCAAAATTTTAGTTGTTATACACCAAACCTCTAAAATTTCATTTTGTGTTTGCATCAGATTAAAAAATGGTTCATCGGTACATTAAAATAGTGATTACCCACAAACGTTATTGGTTTCTCTGTGTTGTAGCTGACTGAAAATAGTCATATGGACTGTTGGGTTCTGAGGGTTTTTTTTATATCCCCTAATCCTCTTGCTTTGGGTGAACTATTCCTTTAAAAATCGGTTAAGCAAACATATTAAGATACTAACTGCTCAGGCAAACACAGCATACAGTGGCAGATGTGATCAATTGTCAGAGTGAAGTGTGGAGACCACATGATAGGAAATTTGCCTAAAGGCCAAGAGGACTGAACGCTGTATCTCATCTCAACTTGTAACCCTTTCTGTTAACAGTTCAATGGCATGTTATCCCTGCAACAATTAGCCTGCCCTTACTGTACCGAATGACTCGATAGAATTTGACTGTGATCTAATGTAGTAGATCTATCAGTGCTGGTGTCACTGCAGAGGAGTTCATACAGAGATCAGGAATCAATGTGCAGCTCTGCAAAGGGCATATACAGTTTGTCAGTGGAGTACAAGTCTGTACACAATCTGTGCATGCAAAACTCAGCAAAGGTTAAGTAAAACAACCATCATTTACTAAGTTCTTTACATTGCCTGCCATTTAAATCTGATTCAAAACCTAATTTAAGTAGAAAAATGTATGATTTTGAAAAATGTAAAACAAAGAAATATTTTGACATAAAATAAGGATTACAGATATTTAGATCCATTTATTTAAAATAGAATTATTCAATGATATTTCAAACAAAAGAAACTAGTTGGCCACTAGTTATATTAGTTAGTATTACTAGTAGTACTAAATTAGTATTATTATTATTATTATTATTATTATTATTATTATTATGTTTAAGTAGATTATGTTTAGATTTAGTATTAAAACATTCTGGCATAAAATAAATAAGAAATAAAAATAATTATTATAAAATGTAATAATAATTTTGATAATTGTTAATCTAAATTTAAAACAAGGAAACCAGTAGGCTATTAGTATTTTTATTAATTGGTTTTACTATTAGCACTACATTTATTTAAAAATAAAAACTAATTTATTATTAAATTGTTTAATTTACTAAACCTAAATTTAATAATAATTTATATTATCTATTTAATATAAATTTGAAACAAAGGAACTAATATTAGTATTTATTTTAATTAGTATATAGTAAAACTAAATGACTATTTTAAAATACTTTATTTAATTTATTTGAAAATAATAATAAAAATGTTATTTATATTTACGATATTTATTATTTAATATGAAATTCAATAATAATTTAGATACTTTATTTTATATAAATTTAATACAATGAAACCAGTTGCCTTTTAGTATTACTAGTATAATAATTAAATATAAAATTGAATAATAATTTAGCTAATTTCTGTAACATACATAATTTAAATGTATTAATGTATAATTAATGTATAATATTAAAGGTGCAAAAGGTGATCTGGGAAATGCTAACTTTAGCCTGCTAGCATTGAAAGCATACGATCCCACCCTCCCTGCAAATCGCTGTCCAAAGCCACGCCTCCTCCAAAACACATGACCGCCCACAGACCAGAAGCATTTTATGGTATGCCTTCCACAGATGATAAATAAGTATACATTTAGACCACTTAACATAGTGATTGCTAGCGGGATACCAGCATAACAAAACATTTTTCTGTAGAGAATCACCTATTGCATCACATTTTATGCAATGTTTTTATGTTACTAATAAAAAATAAGAAAATATGTGTGGTCATGTTAACGCTTTGTACACGGATCATCAGCTTTTGTTCATGTCAACTCGAGTGCTGCTGTCATCAAAGCAAAAAGGGGACACGTCAAATATTAATAAATAATGAAATTCATGAATTTTTCAGTTCAATTCCTTTATTTAAATTATGCGAATAATGTGTTATGTAATAAAAAAAAACGTATTAAAAAAGACAAAAAGAAGCATTTTAATGCAGAAATGAGGACTTTTGGACTAAGATGAAAATGCTTATAACTTCACTACACCACTCAGCTTTCTGCTAATGGCACACACCGATTCTGGGTAACATTGACAGGCCTTTAGGCCATGTGAGGATGACTTTCTAGGTCAAATGCTGCCCAAAGCCAAGACAGCCAGAAAGGAGGGGTGGAGAGAGAGACTGAGGGGAAGCAAAACAGGGGGAGAGCACGCACAAAGTGGAAACAGACGTGCCTAAAAATAAACCATCTGAAATATTTAACTTACTGACCCAGAAACTGCATCAGTGTAATCATATCTGTGCTCCAGCAGAGGGGTCGGCAACAGTGAGAGTATGATATCATTAATGTGGAGTATGGAAATCATAATGAAACAGGAAGAAGAAACCCCCGGGGAAATTCGCCTGCAAACATGCAGCCAAGAAAAATCCTGTGAATCCGGGACGCTTTAATCGCTCTGTCCACTCTTATAGAATTGTCTAGAATCAGTGAACTTTTAACGCAATGTGTGTCACTGGGCATCATTTCAGTACGTGACTCATAGAGCCCTCGTGAACTAGAGAAATAAACAACTGAGCTAATGGATGAACAGAAAATGGTGCCTTTTAAAAAACTCTATTTTTTATTTTCAGTGAATAAATGTTCTTATTCATCAAAGAATCCTGAAAATAAAATCCACAAACATATTAAACAGCTAAACTCTTTTCAACATTAATACTAATAATATAAATAAGAAATGTTTCTTGAGCACCAGATTAGCATATTAGAATGATTTCTGAAGGATCATGTGACACTGAAGACTGGAGTAATGATGCTGAAAATTCAGCTTTGCATCACAGGAATAAATCACATTTGAAAATATATTCAAACAAGAAGCAGATATTTTAATTTGTAATAATATTTCATGATATTACTGTATTTTTGATCAAATAAATGTAGTCTTGGTGAGCATAAGATATTTCTTTCTAAAATCTTACTGGTATATATAAAAAATATGCAGACTATTTTGTATTTTATGGCACATCAATAACCTTAAAACATATAGCATTCAACCAAAAACGAGAAGTCATTCACTTACTCTCATGTCGTTCCAAACTCGTATGAATTTCTTTCTTCTGTGGAACACATAATAAGAAGTTAAGAAATGTAAATTAAGTCTTATAAAGCCATGCAATAGCTGTGTGAAGAACAGACATCATTGATGTCAAATCACTGATATGAACTGATAATTCACAGACAGGGATTTAGATTAAACCAGGATTAAGCTTTAGTTAAATTAGTAACTTTTTTAAAATGTGCCTTAGAAAGACATTATTGGTGTGCATCTTCAGATGGCACTGACATATTTTAAGATATGTCACTGCAAGTTCCTGTCAGTTAAGACAGTTCAAACATGCATTTTAGCCTGGGACTAGACTTAAGCCTTGTCTGTGAATTTTTGGATGAACTGTTCCTTTAAGAGCTACCTAGTTCTCACAGCCTAATAAAAAATCTATAATATAGGCTTTCATAGTTTTGAATAATTCCCATATTACAAAAATAAGAGAATGAGAAACATAGACCACTCTTGTATCCCCATTTGAGAATCTAAAAATTTCAAGTTCGGAGGGAGATTTACAAGTCTCTAAATAGAAGATTATACTTATCTTTATTTAGGGTGTGTAATAATGAAACTCTTGCACTTTGGTAATCACTATTTGAGAGTTGCCCTGGGGCAGAAGGGAGGCAATGCAACGCCATTAATATTGATGCCCTGTGGCTTAACTGGGTTTTTGGAGGGACTTTCTCCCACATCAATATTGATGCCATTGCCATATATCCTCGTCAGGCCCTCTTTAAGGATTTATAACAGCTACAGAAAGGGTAGACGACGTTGTTAAAATGCTGAGGAAGTTTTGGTCCCAGTGACTGTGCTGGAAGAATTTCTTTTAGTCACAGTCATTAGTTTTATGGGATTGGGATTGCTTCCAGGAAGGGTGCTTTGGAAAACTAAATTGATTTCATTTTCAAATGAAAAACTCCTAAGTAAATGGGGTTTTGATTTCAGCACTCCTGATAAGCAGTTGTCCCAAATTTCTCCAGTATGGCTTTGTGTGCTCCCTAAAACAGCCACAGGGCAGGAGCTCCGCTTCAGCAGCTGCCTTCCTGACAGTGAGCCAAAAATGAGAGACCTCATATGCACAAAGACTGACCTCAATTCATTTTGACGTCTCAACTATTGATTTGGCTGGCCAAACCTCCCAGAGTCAGACCGTTTGCCCTTGTGGTCAATGTTCAAGTTTAAGCACTATAGCTGCGGGCGACTTCATTCTTAACATTCGATATGTGTATTGCTATAGTTCATCCAGGACTCTTGTTAAATTGAGATTGTCACATCAGTTAGAGGTTAAACGTGTGTGACTCAAGCACTTCTCAACAGCACCCCATTTGTTTGCTATAGTAGAGTTTGGAACAATCACTGCCACGTCTGAATGATTTATGGGGCATGACTTCAGATTTGTCATTTAAACCACAATCTGAGACATCACATGCCTATTAACACATGTCACGGTCTAAACAAAGGTAAAATTGAAACAGAATTTTTATCAATCCGTAGATGTAAAATACATTAAGAATCCTTATAGTTGCTTGAAATATGTATGAGATGATAAAAACCAACATGCATCTACATTCAGACATTTATTTTACCCCCCGGGGCACATGGAGCTGCAAATATATTTTATATTCACAGTGAGGTCATATTGCATGATGTAGAGGTGAGGAGGTCACTGTTGAGCTGGAGTGACAGGTATGAAATGAAGGTACAAGTCATTTTCATACTAGCTGCTCTAATGCTGGAAGGGGTCGGGAGGCCACAAGCATGACTTATAACCCTGCCAACAGAGCTCTAAACATTATGCATTACTGAATATTTTCTAAAAGAATTGTATGAAAAAAAAATTTTTTTAAAAGTATATTCTATCATCTTAAAAACAGGTGTTTAGTTGCCTTAAAAATTATATAATATAGTTACATAATATAATGAATTAAATCTTTATTTACAATATAATTATATAATATAAATAATCTTTAAATTATTTAGTTCATATGTATTGCCCCCAAACTAAATTGATTTAACGTATTCAGTGATCTTAAAAGATCGCAATGGCGTTAGTTTCAATCACGCCCTATAAATTCCCATAATGCACCATTGAAAAAAACAAACAAACAACACACAGCTGCTCACTATATTCACTTACTGAAAATGAAATCACCAGTGTCCCCATGTTAATAGATCAAGGCTCTTGTGCCTGAATTCATTATTTAGATACAAAGATTCACATCATAGGGAACTATAGTGAAATGAGACAGAGAAATTAGCTGAAGAACATTTTGGGAAAAACATAAAAACAAATAAAAAGCTGAAGAACATTTTGCATATAAGCTTTGACTGAAATGGGGAAAATGACATAAAGAATCAAACACTTCAAAATAAGTAAATATTTTAGCATTTTTGAAAAATCCACCAAAAAGAATGACCAACATAAAGTAATGCATTACGATGGCATAGAAGTCATGGGAAAACCTGAAACATTTTGTGATTTGATCAGATTAAAGTTGACCTATTTGAGCTGTTACAACCAAACATCCTGGTAAAATAGTCCTTACCATCCATTATGGTGGTGGGAACATCATGATGAAAACCTATTTTAGTCAGCCAGATACATCTGCATTTTGGGTTCAAATCCATTTATACTTGCAAAAATGGCTCAAAACACATGCCTACAGCAAATCTATAAAGGAGTGGTTTAAAAGGTTATGGCCCAAACCAGAATAAAAGAAAAAAAAAAAAACAGGAACAAAATGCCAACAGCAGCAATTCTGTGAATGACAGATTTTATTTCATTGATTCATTTCTCCAAACCTAAAATACAGAAAAACATACTTTGATAGAAATATTCTGTGAACTAATACAACAGGTCCTGCTTTCAAAGGTCCCAATGGCTTTTATATCCAAATGCTGCCTTAAAAGCTGTAGTGCCATGTTAAAAAAAAATGTGACAGCGGGGTTTAAACATATTCAGACGAGTGAGAAAGTAACAAAAAACTTGATGAAACCAACAGTATGCTACACAAAATACCTGGTCATCAAAGGCAGACTATTGGCATAATTGAGGTCTTGAGTTTATCGAGTGAATTAGGGTAATCGGTGTCATTTTGTGTGGTTGCCTGTCACCTCAACACTCTCCATGATCAAATGAGACTAAATGACACTAGAATATGGTAAAGTTAGCATAGACTTGGTTGGGTTGGACACATCAGAGCTTTCTTGACATTCCCTAATGTTTCAGAATACCTTATTTTACCCTAGTGTTTTTCTTGATGCTACAGGAGATTTTAAATACACCTGTATTTAACAAGACGCATGTGCTCGATACGGCAACATTCTGTCTGGATGTGCTGAATATTTGGATGTAGCTGAGAAAAGCACGGAAAGTGAGGGTTATCTGGCTGGTTTCAAGTGCCTCTTTCAAGTCCTTCCACTTCATCAGAGACCTAAATGCAAAAATCAACTAGACAAACGAAATTTCACCTCAGTCATCGGTTCCACAAAATACTCCCGAGAGTTCAGATGCCGGTCCTACTTTGGCAATGGCTTTCTCTCCAATGAGTCCTGCAAGAGTCACACCTTTCTCTCGGTTTTACTGGGGATGGAATACAAACTTCCACCACCCCATATTCAGCTGCTGGGATCTTAGTTTCAGTTTTTACTTCACCACACACATACGGACAGAATCTTGACTCTCCCGTTAATACAAGTGGTGTAGTTTCCAAGGTCCCTCTACAGTTAATAGCTTTTCTGGTAAAGTTTTGGCATCAGCTTTAATGGCTTCTGGTTGAGTCAAAATCAGGAATGGACACTGCACTTTGGGCCAAACAGTCCTTGTTCATAGAAAACCTCTGTGGGAAACAGTTCGGTGTCTGTTTGAACGCTGTGGTCCATTCCCATTGACGGAACAAACGGCTGGTGCTTCAGATAAGTGAGCGGTGATGATGTGGCAGAAAGGGGCGTGGCTTGCTGACAGATTCCCTGTATCGGCCATGACCCCATGGAGGTGGGGGTGTGATATGGATTATGAGGGCGGGATCAGGGCCCGTTCTCGTTGTAATGGATTGAGATGGGCCGGTCTCTCTGGACGGGCATGTAAGGCCAGTTGTAGCTGGAGCCGGAAAGCAGCATGTCCCGCAGCAGGGTCTCGATGGGTGTTTTACCAACCAGCCGCACAAAGAACAGCTGTTCGATAACAGGAGAAGAAACTATGCGCAGGGAGGGTAGCCGTAACAACAGGCGGCCGAATCGGTTGGGTTGATTGGGGTATTGGTTTCGCACGTACTCTTCAAGAGCACACTGGGACTTCTCCTGGATGCTCTCCACATGAGCTACATCAGACAGACCCATGGCATCTAAAGTAGAAAGTAAAAGCAGATGGGAAAATTAAGGAATACTGTACTTTCAGTGTGTGTTTCTTTTGCAGTTGTTTCATTGAAATGAATTGGCCACACCCTACAAGAAGGTGAACTGGAATTTGAATTGAAATGACAGGAAGAGAAATTTTCAAAATTGCAATTCAAATAAATTCAACACAGGTAATGCATTCTGTCCATCCATCCACCCACCCATCCTTATTTAAAGGAAGCACAGCGGTAAGTGCATTAACTCCTGCTCATAGGCGTAATTTGCGGGTGGGACATGTCCCCACCACTTTTTGCTAAGGTCGATATTGTCCCCACCACTTTTGAAACATCTCGCGGCACGAATGTACCAATACAAATAAACAAAATATCTCCGGTTAACTACCAGAGCATTAATTTCGTTTGTTTGTCAAATAAGAGGCGATCTAGCGCTGAAATGTGTTGTTTTTGAAATCAAGTGATCAAAGTGCCCGTTGCCGCTGCGATCAGTGGCGCGATCGGATACTGTGTTTGTTTGTGGCTCGCGCACAGTCTTCACTCGGACACGCGCTTCAATCCGTTGTGGAGAGACTCTCTATTCGTTCTGGTTAAATTACAAAACAAAATGCACACAAACGTGTCCATGTCTGATATACAACCACTGAAAAACATAATCGAGAAAAAAAAAAAAATATATATGAGTGCGGATTAGAACCGAGAACCTCTGACACGCTGAGCGAAAGTTCTGCCCCTGGACCATTTAAATACACGCTTAAAATAGTCGGATCAACATATAATAGGCCTCATTAAACGACTAATTAAACCCAATCACTGTACTATTTAAATCGATTGTTGGACATCGTAATGTTATTGTACATACATCTGTTTTATGATTTATCATTGAGTTTTTTTAAACACTTTTTAAAACAAAGTAACGCCACTGCTCCTGCTTAAACTGGATTGTGGGTGCTTACTGAAAAAGACACAGCTGAAATACTCAAGTGTGTAAAATTGTAGGGTTTTAACCAATGACCTCCTTTGCCTTTCTCTCTGTTATGCTAACCATCATTGGTGTACGTGTACACTTGATCCTGCTGAGCTTCAGTTCTGATAACAAAAGATTAATTGCTTCATATTTCTATGCGGGCGAGGATACCCGCTGAGCTGGACACAACCGCCACTTCTGTCTGTGTCCCATGAGTCCAGATAAAGACATCTATAGTTACTGTAGGCAGCGTTTTGTAAGGGGGGCACTGATGTGTCAGTCCCTGGCGTAATGTCAGTGCTGACAAGCCTTGCGTGCTTCTGCGCCAGTCCCCCTTACGCTGGCGTTACATGGCAAAAGCATCCCCCTCTCTCTTTGTGTTTCACAGTGTGAACACACGCTGGGAGCTGCCACCGCACCGCGTCGGGCAATCGGGGCGACTGGCTGACATTAGAGGCCTGTCGAGCAATGTGAGGTGATAGGAGGTTTGGGCTGAGGTTACGGGCCACAAGAGTTTGTCTGTCCCTGTTAGCTCATGCCGGCAGGTCTCGGCAGGGGGTGGAGGGGGCTTTGGCTGGAATTGCAGGATGGATCACATTGATGCCCTGGGCTACAGAGGTTATGTAGGTCACAGCCAGACTGAAGCGAATCCTTCTTTCCACAACTCAGCATGCATAATTCAGCCATGTTGGTGGAAGTTGAGTTGGGGCGGGGGCCTACTTGCCTGGTTTCAATAATAGATGGAAGCATGAAGGATTGAGTGATTAAAAAAAAAAAGAATCGAGAGCGGAGGGTTCAGCCATCCATTTGGAAAAGTGTAGGTCTGGGCAGGAAAAGGATTTCTGACAGGTAGAGCAGGGAATCAGAAATAATCTAAGCCAGTAGGCAAGACATCTCCGAATCTGAAGCTCTGTGCCAAAGCGATCGGTGTTTTGCACTTTTTTGTTTTTAATGTTTTGAGTGTAACACTTTATATATAACCAGGTAACTTTTCTATTTATTCATTAATTTACCAACAAACACAATTTAAAGCCTCACGAAAAACCTCCAAATAGTCAATACTGACAACTAGACATAAAAAGATCAACAAAACAGCCTAGATGTTGTCATTTTAAATGGTATTATTGAGGTTAACTCTGTGCTCCTAAAATGGACTCATAATTGACATGTAGTAAATACTAATCAAACCAACTAGTCTAAAGGTAAGTTATTCTTACCAGAGGTGAAGAGTACGATGGACTTCAGGCAGGAGTACTCGGCCGTGTCTACCTGAAGGGCTTTTAGTTTCTCCACCTGCTCTTGGAAGACACGTATGTGGTCCATGAAGGCCACCACCCGCTCGGCTGACATGGGAGAGGCGTGTAGACCGGCAGCGGCCAGCAGGGGCGCGACGTGCAGCGGCATAGAGCACTGAGCAGCATTCAGAACAAACAGCTCACTCCACGACATGCGTAAGAGCGCCACCTACACAAAAATATAATACAATTATTAATTATTTGATTACATTTTAAATTGAACATTGCTTTTATTACATTGCTCTCACCATTGTTATAGCAATAAACCAGTCCAGCCCCCCGGAACGTGATTTCAACTTGTATATATGAACCAAGCTTGAATATGCTAAGAGAGTCCTGACAAAATTGCTTTACCTGGTCCATGAGCTGTAGGTCAGGAAAGAAAGGGATGTTCTTCGCCCACTCCACGGCACTGAAGAGCAAACGGGCGGCCAATTCACAGATGTTCTCGATGCCCATTAGGTTGTTGGATTGCATACACTGGGCTCCATAGCGTGAGGTGGGGTACGGCTCGGCCCGTAGAAGCAGAGAGATGAAGCCCGAAAGGTACGGCTGCCCGTTGTATGGGTCACTCCCGTTGCTCAGATACTGTCCTGGACTGGACTGCGAGTTGGACATACGACCCCTTTGGACAGCTAAGGAAGTGAAAATAAAAAGCATAATAAAAGAGCCATTAGAAGTGGATATTAATGTGTTTACTTGCAAACACAACCAGATCCATTCACCAGAATAGATCAAGCCAAGTCTCCTTCTGCTTTCTAATGTCTAAGTGAATGAAGTCATTGCATCTGTGAAACCCATCAGAGAGATGCCGACCCCTTTGCTATACATCAGTGAGTAATGAGTGAGTGAACACTATGGGTGAAATTAGGTTTTTCACACTTCCTCAAACAAATGGTTCAGCCAGAGGCGAAGGGCAAAACAGAGGCCATTCCTGCAACGGTGCAGCTCACTGCCCATTTGGGAAACACCTGTTTAACTATCCTGCTGTCTGGCCAATAACTCCATTTACTATAAACCAGAGGAAGCATGAAATGAACACCGAATGAAAGAGAGGGAGAGAGAGAGAGAGAGAGAGAGAGAGAGAGAGAGAGAGAGAGAGAGAGAGAGAGAGAGAGAGTGACAAAACCCCAGAGGAAAATGTTATTGCTTTATGTTTCTTAGACATAATAGTTTCATATAAGTATCAACTTTATCTTAGTTGTTTCTCATAAATTACAGATCTGGACCTGGATGTATCATTGTAGTTCTGTTATCATAATTTGAGTAGTATATATATTTTTCTGATATATTTTGAAATGCTTTAAAGGGGTCATAGCATATATGTAAAATTATAATTGTTATTAGTTATTTAGTGTGTGTATATGTATATGTGTATATATATATATATATATATATATATATAATGTATATATATATAATGTATGTGTGTGTATATATATATATATATATATATATATATATATATATATATATATATATATATATATATATATATATATATCACAATAGACATAAAAGGAAGGAACAGTAGCAAACAATGGTCTCATTATGATATGAAATACAATCAGAGTTTCCTTTAGGAAGGAAGGAAGAGAAAGTGGAGAAACAGGTCAAAATTTGGGGTAGGTAAGATTTTATTTATGTTTTTGAAAGAAGTCTCTTATCCTCACCGAGGCTGCATTTATTTGATCAACAATACTGTAAAAACAGTAATATTGTGAATTATTATTTCTGTTTTAATATATTTTAAATATGCTGAATTGCTGCTCAAGAAACATTTCTTATTATTATCAGTCTTATTCAATATTTTTGTGGAAACCATAATACCATGATTTCTTTCAGGATTCTATGATGAATAGAAAGTTCAAAAGAAAAGCATTTATTTGAAATCGATTTTTTATAAAAAATATAAATGTCTTTAGTCACTTTTGATCAATTTAATGCATCCTTGCTAAATAAACATATTAATGTCTTTCTGACCACAGAATTTTAAACTGTAGTGTAAACATAGTATCTGAAGGAGAATTACAATTTCTTTATCAATTCCAGTTCAGATAAAAGCCAAACACTGGCGTGTTAAATTAAAGGTGAGGTGGGTCATTTCTACACCACTATTTGCACCAAACAAAATTGCAATCAGCTTGTTTGAGCAGCCAGACTGAGTTTGATATAAGAACTTTGAGTTTGGGGACAGGACAAACAAATCAAGGACAGCAGATTTTGGAGGTTTGGGAATTTAAAATGGACCCTTTTCTCACATTATTTCTCTCTGCATAAAACAGGAAAACTATTTTTTTTTTTATTAAGAGCAAACTCAGGCCCTCTAGCAGCATTATTTAGTCAGAGCCACAGTTGAACTGCATTCTTATGAGGCTCTGAAAAATCTACATCGTGAACATGCTTCACGTGTGTCATGGAATTAACACACCACTTACACTCAGAGGTCAAAAGTTAACAAAGCTGGACTTTCCAGTTCCTCGTTTGCGTTCTCTCCTGAAACTGGTTGTGATGGAGCTCCGGCATGCCATAAGACGAGGAGGGTGGGGGCAGGTGCACGATATTTGCTGAGCATAAATGTGTGACATTGAGGTGTTTGACCACATTTCTGCACAAACATTTAACGTCACTCAGGTGTGCAAATCCATTGCCTGAATCATTTTGAATTAGGAGCAAGTCACACTTGAACAAATAAAACAGAGGCGCATGATGTGACAGAATATGAAAGTGAATCTGAACAGTCTGAATTTTACAGCATTCTTAAACTTACATTTCAGTAATGTTATCAGCAGTGTAATTTTACTATTATTCATATATTATTATAATGTTTATTAATATTTTGAATTAGCTTTTATTTTTATATTTTCATGTTTCATTAAGTTTGAGTTTTTAATCTAATATTTTTATTTAATTTCATTTCAGCTTTATTTCAAGCAATGAAAAAAAATTGATATATAGTTTTAGTTCATAACAACACTGATTATCAGCAGAACAATAGAATAAATATTTTTGTTATGCCTCCGTTTTTTGAGTTGGATATGATGCAAAATCTTAAGCATCAAAACATTTCCTTGTTTTACAGTTTTTCAAAACCCTAAAACTCGAAATCCATAAAAAAAAAAAAAAAAAAAAAAATATATATATATATATATATATATATATATAGGCCTCTCAGACTTTTTGACACTGCTGTATTTGAAGAATCATAAAGCATTATGTTACACGGCAAATCAGAGTCTCCTCTGGCGGAGGTCACCTGTTCAAATGGGTTGAACAGCAGGATTAGCCAATCGACCAGGTGGCAGGGTGATATTTACCCAAACCCCACAGAGAGCCGTCACATTTGGACTTTGCTATGATCCTGTCTATTATTAATGTTTACTTTCCATTGACCTATATTTCACCCTGCACATGGGAAGCGAGTGACTTACAGCAGGTCATGGGATGAAGTCACAGTTTCAGCACGTTTCCTGAGACGCTCGGCAACGGCAGCACATGGCGGACATGCACTGTTAACTACTGTACATCTGCATGCATGCTGCCAACATCCAATCCTCTTACAATGTGACATTTTCACATCTCAGGCTATTCTGCATGAAATTGGTTACTAGGTGGCTGCTTACAAGTGTTATTTTAGTGTCTATAATCGTTTTTATTATTTATTATATTTCATTTTAATTTTAGTTAAGTTTTTGTAATTGTGTCGTGTTTTTGTCAGTTTTATTAGTTTTATTTTAAAGTACCCCTATTATGCTATTTTAAAAGTTCCTAATTTTGTTTTGGAGGACTCCTACAACAGGTTAACATGCATCCAAGGTCAAAAAACACTTTAATTTTCTCATAATATACATTGCAGTTCATTAAATGATTCTCTCTCTCTAAACCCCTCCTTTCTGAGAGCCTACTGTGCTCTGATTGGTCAGATGGCTCAGTTTATTGTTATTGGTCGACCACTTACACCGTGTGTCAGAAACGAAATGTCCATTACCATATCTGAATTTCAGCACTGGATGCATCGGTGCTTGATAGATACACAGTGATACGAACAATGACAATGGCGTCAGTTTTACCATATCAATTCCAGCACGAGTCCTCATTTAGAAGAGCATTTAAAATGGATTTGCAGTGCAGAAAACCGCATCTTCTCGACATGTCATCAACACAAACCAAACTCTTCCAGGCCTCAGCGACAACTACAGTGTTTGAGGGCGGATCAAAGTAAACATTGTTTACGGGCAGCCAATGAAGACCATAGGCTGGTATAATGCAATTTTGATTGAAACCTACGTAACAGAAAGACTGGAAATGCTGACGACTCGTTTCTGTAGTTCAGACTCGATTCTTTCTTTTAGTAGGAGACGATAAATTTATTTGTCATGCACTCTGATCTTCAAAACTTTTTTCACAAACAACTATATTACACACTACATGAAAGGTTATATTCGAATATGTCGCTCAAATTCCTCACTCAGTGTAAGTCTGTGAGCCTTTTGCATGTGAATGTCAGACTTTCTTAAGTCAGTGGCCGTTTTCTAGTTTTGACAAAGGTCACGGCCTCGCACAAGGAACATTCCAGCAGATGCACGTACTTGCAGAAGCCTGTGGAACTGACAAGGCAATCAAGCTGCTTTCTTTCAATCAGAGGCGCCCTTTGTCAGGCTGGAATGTCAGTCATCATGTCAAGAGCAGCCGTAAGGTGTAAAAACAGGTAGAGCGATCGAAGATGAAGAGTGCTAGGAGGAAGATCGTCTCTGAACGCGCTGGCTGAATCCGTCAGGTCTTGAGTTGCTACATTACAGGTTCTTCAGATTAATGTGTTGGTGCAAGGTAAAAGGATTCTGTTATTCACATTTACGCTCGCAAATTTCCCCTTGTGTTACAAGAAATGGGTTTGGAACAACCTGAAGGTGGGTAAATAATGATGACAGATGTTTCACACCAAAATTGATGCACTTCTGGGTTTTTCGAAGTTTCTACAGAACATCCCCAGAAGGTTATCTCATGTGTAATCAGGCTGCAAAACCATCTAGTTTTTCATTAGAGAAGAAGGTCACGTTCTGTTGTTTGAAATCTCCACTAAAAAGTACATGTGTATGTGAGGGTCTCAGTGGAAACAGCAGCGTGATTCTGCCCCATTCATTACTAAACGCATGTGATGAACTCGTAGGAGGAGAGAGTGGGATTTCTGAGAGCTGCGGAACACAAAGGACCTTAGACCGAAATGCGTATGACCTCATCCATAACAAGCATTAGTTATACAAAAGTTCAAGAGTTTCAAGGCTAATGATCTATCAAAGGCATTATCTGATTTACTTTTTTTGAAGAATGATGATTAAAAATGTCTAAACATAAGTTCAGTCTGGCTTGTTCATCTAATCCTTTATCATATTCCAAGGATATATAAGCATCTGCTTACCTCAATCCTATTACAATTCTTTCTTCTTGTTTCCCAACTCCACCTTTATTCCAATTCCTAATACATATATAATCTGTTAACCTCGCTATGCATTAATACTATCTTTCTTGAATCAAGTAGTGCAGGGAGGTACTGTATCTTAGGATGTGTTCACACTTGTAGCTCACACTTGTACAATAAACTTAGTCCTGACACATTTTATCACAGAATCTCAAGTGGATATGTTCACAACCTGATTGGTCAGCTTTTATAATATATATTTTGCAATGGAACGTAACAAAACAATGCTGTGTGCTGAGCTAAATGCACTCGTTGTATGTGCATAGCCGACATATGATGGTATTTTGACCAGCTGAAACTCGTGAAGAACTTAAAATGTGTAAAGGAGTCAAAACAGCGCCAGGAATCCCTCCGTCACACACAAACAAAGATCTGCTGCGAGGAGACACGGTTCTGATGCTGTACCGAACTGTGATGGGAAACATTGTGACTATGTGCTTGAGCTTTCTGTCCTTTTTAGGGTCGCATCTTAAGTCATGTCCCGTTTTTTGGTTTGTTTACATGTCTTTGGTTCGTGTTGAGTTCATATTTCAGTCGAACCGCAGCAGAGTTCGTTTGGAAGCGGACGAGACCCATCTTTTCTGTGTCTCGTTCTGCTTGTTTGGTGCACCAGTTCGGATGGCAGCGTTCACACTTATTCAAATGAACCGCACTAACAGAGCAATCGCACCAGGGTTTGTTTTAATCAAACCAAACATACAAAGTGTGAACATATTCTAAGAGCTCAAGTCCTGTGCTGTCTATATCACACTCATATGAACTTAGTGAATTTCTGAGAGACAAATTATTAGCAGGATTCAACCAATAGAAGAAAAGCCGGTTCTGTGAGTAACAGTCTGAACTGCTAAAAGACGTTTTTTGAAGTTTCATGTAAAATACAATGTTGAGAACCCAAGAGGCGACACTAAAGTGGAAGTTGTATCACAAATCATGAATATATCATATTGATATAGTTTATTCATTTATCTACATACGTATTTAACAAAAACTGAGCGCCTTAAAGATCTGGAATGGAATCTGTAATGTGTGAATGTTAATCATAAATCTCATGAACAAGGACCAAAGTATCTGAGCCAAGTGTTTTGTTTGTTTGGCTCAAATTGTGTTATGAATGCCGAATATCTGTAATGGCTCAGTACAAGGTGCTTCTCTTCACGAGTGACTGAATTGCATAATTCAGAGGAGATATAATTTATGAATGAAAAGAAGCAGCGAGGCTGCATGTGTTCCTGTCTACATCTATTTTGTCTGTACAAATGCAACACACACTGTATAAAGTAGCTTTCAAAGTTGTAAATAAACCAAAGATTATTAGAGTACAAGAAAATACTATTTCAGTTTTTCTACTACTAGAAATTTTTGAGTGCAACCTAACGGGCCTAAAGAGTGAAGAAAAAGAAAGCACATTATTGATAAGTGAATGCATGCAGGCAGGTCAAACAAACCAATGTCTTAACATGTTTTAACTGTTGAGGCGGCTGATGTTTTCACAGCTACACAAAGGCATTGTCACTCGAATGATTTCAATGCTTTCATGTTTTAGTTTCAAATAGATTCATCACACTCTAGGGGGTAAGTTGTCACTGTGGAATCTGCTATCAGTTCATTAACATTAAAAAGTAAAACAATTATGAGAGACAATAAAACAATAAATTATTATTAATGCATTATACAAATACTTCAACCAATGTTGAAACCAACAAGCAAAACCACTGGGTATTTTGACAACTTTCCTTTGTGACAAATATCCTCTATGCGTTAGAAAACTCAACAGAATGATTGGAAAATCCATGAAAGAGCCAATACAATAATGACTGAGTTGAGGTGTTAGAGATGGTTAGTGTCTACTTTGACAGAAATGCAATATTATAACAGGCTACAGAATAATTCTGGGCCATTTTTCTCATTGAGACTGTCTTCTTATACACAGATAGCTCATTTTCACATCAAAGGTCAACAGACAAGAGAATCAGGAGACTGAATGTTCTTTCAGTCTGAACTCTGGAAACATGACTAGATGAATTTTCCCTGCAGTGATTTTCATAAACCCAAAACGAATTAGGATCTCTGCTGAGTTTTCACAATAATCTGCAGAGAGAGTAGACGACTTATCCACCACAATTATATATATATATATAAACATTATTTTAAACTACATTTGAATTACACCTGACTTTGCAAACTGATCATGCCACAAATTACTATTTAGACTCCAAATGTCTCATCTTAATCCACAAACAAGGAAATTTGTTGTAAAAAAAATATATTTTTTCTCTTGCAGTTGAATGTTATTTGCACAATTAAACAACCAAATAGTCAAGATTAGTCTGAATTATATTTTCAAACAAACATATTATTAAATATATAATTTAATTAAATTGGTGCTGCAGTGAGCTTTTAAACATCCATCCATTACTACTAAATTCTACACTTATATTCATCATTCTTATGAAGATCCTTTTCTTGAGCTGCTACTTTGTTCTTTGGAGATTAAAAAAGTTTTTGGTGTTACATTGCAGGTTATTCAGATTATACTATGTTTTTTGGGGTTCTTAAAGCAACAGTAGATATTTACTGTAGAATAAAAAGTTATTTGAGGAACTTAGAACTTATGTGTAATTTCTGCAAGATTTTAGTGAGTTTTGATCAGATTTCAGAGTTTCAAATTAAATGTCTTCCTCAGTAGTAAGTTGAAAAGGTGCAATGAAGTCATCACCAATTTGATTTCACAAGCAGCAATTCCATTTAAACTTTAAAATATTTTTCAATTCTAGTAGGAATTCTACCGTAAAGAAAATTACAGCGCATGTAAAAAAAGGGGTCACTTATAAAAAAATGTTCCCCAAAAATATCAAAGTTAAACCAAAAAACTCTGGTAACATGATATCTGTCACCTCAGACTATATGTTTAAGAAAGAAATAGCCTATTCTGTTTAATACATCTCTATGATTTAGTCTATATAATTTTACAATAGTAACAATACATTTTTTTATGATTACAATAACATTTCCAATTAGAACCAAAATATCTAATATGATGGTTGTTTTTTTTTTTTTGTCTTTGGAAAACCACTGGTGCTTAATTAACCCATATAACAAAACTGATTGGAAGAACCTGTAATCAAGAATCACCAAAGAACCATTTCAACAACTCAAGAACCCTACAACCAAAATGGTCTTGATTAGAAGAGCTGAACATAAGAACCACTATAACCATTATTTCGAAGTAGCCTACAATGGATTGGTTTGATACCATTTTTTGTAACGTCTCCCAGTTTCAACTGTAGCATTTGAATCATTTCACATTACTGATCAGGTTTGTCTTACTACAGCTTTTAAATGTGTATTTGTCAATTGCACGCAGCAGTTAAACACTGTGAGATCTTACCCTCTCTCCTCATTCCCACTTTCAAGCACTTCTTCAGCCGGCAATACTGGCACTGGTTCCGATGGTGCTGGTCAATGGGACAGTCGCGGTTCCCCCGGCAGGTGTAACTCAGGTTCCGTCTCACCGAGCGCTTGAAGAAGCTCTTGCACCCCTCGCACGTAAACTGGCCGTAGTGTTTGCCGCTGGACTTGTCCCCGCACACCATGCAGTCCACATTGGGAATTTTGTCCCCGGAGAGCGCGTCGTTGCCCGGGGTTGAACCTGAGGGAGTTCCCGGTGTCCCGCCGGGCTCCTGACTGCACATTTGCAGCTGGGACCCGGGATCAGTCGAAATGTTCTCTTGCCACTGATTTACTACCATTGCCATGCTATCCCGCAACACTTTCTGTGGTAACGACCGATACAATGCGACTCCTTTCAAGCGGGGAGGAGGAGATCTAGACGAGGCGCGCGGCGCTTCCCACCTCAGAGATCTTTCTACGACGAAAACTTTACTTCTCTACTCACAACAGTTCTTGGAATATTTACAAAGTAAACGAGACGGTGACATAATTATTGCGTGAGAAATCCCCAAACCATGTTCAAGTTTCAGTCGCTCCGAATACGGTCAGTTTTGCGCGAGAATGTCCGAGCGCGTACGTCGCGTCACGAGAGGACCATCCGTGTTTGAAACTTCACGATCTTCTCGAAATCCCACGTGTGAAGTTTAATGTGAGATTGTGAAACTTATTATTATTAGGTATTTAACGGAAACTATAAAAGAACGCGTTTTCCAATACTCATACTGACACCATACCTAGTCGTAATCTTCGTCTGAACAAGACAGCATGCGGAATATTATTGTGAAAAAACGTGTAAATAAAATGAAAATGAATAAACGCTATGAGTTCTTTCCATATGACACAATTCTTTGTACCAGGAAAGTCCCTAAATAATCCGTCAAGACTTGTAGGTTGTTTAGAAGAAGAGATTCACTGCGTTTCACCCGCCAGCTGTCCGATTCATCTCTGAGAAGCGTAGTTAAGAATTCGGTGAAAGTGACACTAAACAGCCGTGGTTCCTGAAGCTCCGCCCACCACATTGCATATAAGGACATAGTGACCATATTAGTGTATGACGCCTTCACATGGGGCGGGGCTTGGATACGCTAAGCTCCTCAACTGGTCAGTGGAGGTGCTAGAAAAAAAGTCTTTGTCCAATTGGACAAAGGCGCTGCTCTTGCACAATTAATGTCAATTGTTTAACAATCTCAAGCAGAGAGAAACTCAAGAGATCTTGACAAAAAGACATTAACACTGATTATTTTTCATTATCATTATTTGCTGGGACAAAACTGAAAGTGGCAAAAAAAAAAATTGTTCCCTAGAGAATTCCTCAGTTTTAATCTGTTATCTAATAATTTTGTTTTGATTAAACGATTCATTTCGATAGGCCTATGTGCAGAAACTGTGTTTTGATGTTTTCAAAAACCATGCACATTTGCACAATTACTTTCATCAGAACAGTTCATACCCAAAAATATTGTTAGAAAACAAGTATCGTTTTCTGTGTGTTACAGATTTCAGATTTTAATTCAATCCAATACATGTTTGCTTTGTGCACTTTTAATTTCAGTGCATAAAACAGAAATATATAATGCTAAATAAGCAAATAAATGAGCAAAAATAATTGTACATTGATGTCTAACAAGAGAGAAAAAAAATGATGGGATTATTTGTTAGCTACCTTGTTTTTATAAGCGTGTCGTTGAGGTGTTGGAGTTTACACCATTTGACAAAGGCTCCTCGCAGGAGACTTCACTTCTGTTAGTTTAGTCTGTAATGAGCATATTGGGAATCTGTTAAAGCACAAAGGCCACAGTGTAAATTACAGTGACATGCACTGGGTTTTACCATTAGGCAAAAAGCTGTGAGGAAGTGTAAACGTTAAAGACATTGAACTAACTGATGCCATAATTTACTATTTTAAGCCTTGTTTATATGCACTTAAAATGTGCATCTGTTGTAAATGATTCAGCGTTACTTCAACAAGAATAAATTAGGATTGTCTTAAAAATTAGATTGTGTAAAATCATGTAGTAAATGTGGACTGGATTTATTGTAGAATTATTTTAGGAATCTGTAATTCCTCCTTATTGTAATGCACTTCGGATCAGCTGTGGTTAAATGTGCTCTATAAATAAAGTTTGGCTTGACTTTACTGCTTAATTAAAACACAGCATTTGCTTTTTACAACGTACAACCTTTTTATTAGTGTTTGTAATGAATCCAACTATTTTCAGCCAGAGAAGTTTAAATGCTCTTCTTTTTGCCAGCACTTTGTCATATCATGGAAATTATATTTATGAGGAAACTCATACACTCTTACAAATAAGGTTCCAAAAGAGAACCTCCACAGTGATGTCATAGAAGAACCATTTCGGGTTCCCCAAAGAAACGTCCAGTTCTTAAAACAACCTTTTTTTTTTTCTTAGTGTGAAGAACATTTTAATAATATAAAAAAAAATATTTTGTGCAATGGAAAGGTTTCATGGATTTTAAAGGTTCTTCATGGAACCATAGATGCCAATAAATAACCTTTCTTTTTAAGAGTATAAGTAGCTAGGAAAAACATTTAACTGTAACTCTGTTAAATAGTACACATTCCTAATACAGTGGACATGATTTGGATAAGCAAATAGAGGTCAAATAGAGGTAATGGAAATGTTTAAAGTAATCACAATGCAATAAGTACCAAATAAGACTGCTTTGTTAGCCAGATATATTGTTTTAATATGTCCATTGTTGGTTAATGCATTACAAGTAACAAAAGCTAAGTAATCAGATTACTTTTTCAAGTAACTAAAGTAACGCATTACTTTTACATTTACATCAAAATACAGTATCCAAGTTATTTTTTCAAATAAGTAACGCAAGTTACTTTGTTTTCCCATTTATTGGCTGACAGCTCTTCTGTCCCCATGTTGAGAGAAGTCGTGAGTAAGTGCAGAGGTGTTGGTATGGTTATGGTTATTGTAGTTATAGCACAGGGGTGTCCAATCCTGCTCCTGAAAGGCCACTATCCTGCAGATTCAGCTTCAACCCCAAATAAACACACCTGAAGCAGATAATTTAAGGTCTTAGGTACACTATAAACGAGTGTTGAGGCGAGTTGGAGCTGAACTCTGCAGGACAGTGGCCCTCCAGGACCGAGTTTGGACACCCCTGTTCAAGACTAAATGTGAGCAGGCATTTACTCATCTCACTTGCACAAAAACTTTCAGTATTCAGTATTCCTCAAAATGAATAAAAACAATGAAATGCAAACTCAGAATATTATGCAAACCTGCAATAATTAAATATGTAAAATAACACAATATGTATTTAATCTCACTTTATTAACCAATGTCTTTGCTGCTGACCTTCGATGATCCATGTTCAGCTGTAAAAATAAGCAAACATTACTTTAGATAAACAACACATTGGTGTTTAAATTTTTTATTTTTTTTGCTTAAGTGAGTGTTGAACTTCTCCTGTGTCGTATTCTTCTAAAGTCCAGAATGGCAGCACAGCTGAAAGGTTATACGCATTATGCAATGCATTACTTTCCATAAAAAGTAACAAAGTAATGCAATTTTTAGGAAGTAACGCAATATTGTGGCACATTATAACTTTCCCCAACACTGAATATATCTAAGACGACCTCAATAGCATTGAGAAACATTTCTATTTTCCCACCTCCGTCAAAATCTTCCAAAGTCACTGTGGGACGTTTCCTCCATTGAGTAAGTGCAGTATTCCATTAACCAGTTTAAACAGTTATGCCTCCCTCCCTCTCTGTCCAACATTACATGCAAAGTAAACATTCATCTTTGTGTTGATGCCTTGGCAAAACAATAGCAATAAAACACTGCCAGCATTATTTACAATGAATTAAAACATGTTTAAATATGAAGCGTATAGTAAATAAATGTAAATGAAAGAAAATGAATTATTTAGATATGCTCACGAAACATATGGTCCCCAAGTTAGCAGCATGCAAATAAAAAAGCTCAATGTTATTGTTGTCCCTGTTTAGCACAGCACTTCTAGCGCTAGAGGCCATAAAGTTGGCCTTTAGCTTTGCTTAATTGTTGTCACATGTAACCCTACCTGTCCCCCAATTAGCCTTTTGACTGGCTATTAGATCATTCTGTGGCATACTGACCAAGGGCGTTATTCGGTGGGGGTGGTGATTATGTGTAATTCTATACAGTGATTGCATTTAAAAATGAATGGTTTTCTAATATCTTTCAATTAAATTAGAGGTTCAGTTAAAGAACTAACCCTCATGTTGTTTCAAACTGTTATTTTTTTCTGTGGAACAAAAAAGGAGGACTTTTGAAGGATCATCATGCTGCTCTTTTCCATAAAGGACATCGTTTCTGTCAAGCTCCAAAAGAACATAAAACACCACAAACGTAGTCCATACAACTTAATCAACCTGTGTCTTTAGTGGTAAAAAAATCGCTTTGTATGAGTAACATACCAAAAGTTAAAAATGACGTGATCTTGACATGACTTGAATCTGAATGTGAATAAGTAACAACATATGGGTTTGGGACAACATGGGGGAGAGTAAATTTATTGAGCAATACTGAATCTGTAAAAGTGCCACCAGATATCTCTTGTATTGAATGGAGCTATATTGTATGCAATCATCTGTGTGTTAGATGCATCTCTGGCTCTGATGGATTGTGAAGATGAATGCACTGGTATGAGGTGACTGATGACTGCAGCAACTGGCACAGTGACTCCCGGTTTGAGGTCAGGGAGTAAACATGACCACATAGCATGGCCTAGGAAATGCAAAGGCCACTGGTTTGCAGGTTAATTTATTGAAGCTCTGACAGTTTGCGACCCATGATTCAATGCCTCCGCTTCTGACGTGAAAGACAGCCCAGTCCAAAAATGTACCCATGAACAATCACTTGGGTAACCCGAGTGTGAAGCAAAATATGGTCTGAAGGTCCACTTTCCGAAGTAGTGAATGATCAGTTGTCATCTATTCACCTATTCATAGATCAATTTAAACCTCGGAACAAAGACAAAAATAAATGTTTTGAAACTTGAAAGTATCAACCATAATCTTAAAATTTAGATGATAGATAGATAGATAGATAGATAGATAGATAGATAGATAGATAGATAGATAGATAGATAGAACGATAGATAGAACGATAGATAGAACGATAGATAGAACGATAGATAGATAGATAGATAGATAGATAGATAGATAGATAGATAGATAGATAGATAGATAGAACGATAGAACGATAGATAGATAGATAGATAGATAGATAGATAGATAGATAGATAGATAGATAGATAGATAGATAGATAGATAGATAGATAGATAGATAGATAGATAGATAGATAGATAGATACTTGATAGATACCTACTAACCTGCGATACTTTTTTCAGGATTTATTGATGTATAAAAAAAATGTTAAAAAGAGTGGCATTTATTCAAAATAGAAATCTTTTCTAACAGTATAAATATTTACAATCACTTTTTATCAAATTAACACATCCTTGATGAATAAAAGTATTAATTTCTTTCAAAAAAAGGAAGAAAAAAAAATGACTGACCCCAAACTTTTGAACGGTGGTGTATAAAGATTTCTGTTCATATATTTTAAGCATACATCGGCATTTGTCTATAAAAATGTGAAAGTATTGTCTATGAAAACAGCCAATTTACAATATGACAATCTATAAGGACAGATTGGAATTTTGGATGAGTGCCTTTACATTTGTGCTTCATATTGCGTTTTGTTCGGACAGTGCCCTCCTTCCTCTGTCCGATTAGAGTTGATTAAGAGGTTAGACGTTGTGAAGCATGGCGTCTTTAACTGAGATTTATCTGTTCCTGTACTGACCCTTATGGGGTTGCCTGCCCTCACCCCAATGTCCTCTAGATTTATTTGGTTATTTGTTTATCTATTCTGAGGAGTCTTGCATGTCTCCCTAATTTTTTTTCCTGTTTATGCATCCAAGTCTCATTTTTCACAGTGGAAGCAATATGAAGCTTTTGCCATGTGCTGATACAGTCAAAATACGGGCAAAGGCACTGATGACCCCCATGACCCGGACACCCGCCTGAAGCACAACCTTCTGCATTGTACCGACTCAACCGACATCTACTAAGACATAACCTCCACCTTTTAAACCAAAATATTTGAGCTATTTTCCTTTAAGCATGATACCACACTATATTTCCATTCAAGAAGGTCTTGACAACAAAATGAAAGTTTATTAGTTCTTCATTTCTGGGTTTAATGAGCAAAAACTGGTTCTGTCTTTCAAAAAATTCATTTAGCAACACCAGAACAGGCACTTGTCTACTCACACATTTCTTGTTGGAGTTTTCTGGGCTAAACGGGGAGAGCAACAGTATGTGGCTAGCATGACCTGACATGCCTCTGAAGCTGGAGGGGGTCTTGACCTTTGCTCCCAGGCTTCAAACCTAGGAAGATGAAAAAAAAAAGGGATTGGTTAGGAGGGTGACTCCTTAAACAAGAGCTTCTGTTTTAGACTGGAATGTCAGTTCCATAAAAAGATGCCTATAGAGAAGGAAAAAGCGACCAAAAGTGAACAGAGAGATAATGGAGATATAAAAGAGTGTGTGTGTGGACTGTGTGGATGGGAGACCGGGGCTAGTTGTCACACAGCGAGATTGTCATAAGTGCTCAGTTTCAGTAATGAGGGATTGTCTTCCAAACTAACATTCCAATAGATAATACTACCTTTGTAATAGTTGTTGGAGTGAACGAGATAACACAATAAAGGTCATATATAGCCTAGAAAGAAATACAGGTTCAAAAGAAACCTGTATTTCCTAGAAAGAAAAAAAGGTTAAACTGTTCTCAAGACAAGGGTATTTTTCATATGTTCATAGGTCAGGTCAAGTTTTATACTGTTTCTATAAAAAAAAAAAATATCTTTGAATGAACAACACTTATGTAATCTTGGTAATGTTTTATATTTACTAATACATTTTAACATTAAAAGTGGAAACAATATTAGTGGTATCACTTTACAATAAGGTTTCATTTGTTAACATTAGTTAACTACATTACTAAAGTACCAATGCACAATTTTTCTGCAACATTTATTAATCTTAGTTAATGTTAATCTCAACATTTCTATTGTAAAGTGTTATCATATTAGTTGAACTAACATGAACAAAAGTATCAACCAAGAATAATAAATTCTGTAAATTTCTTTTAAATTTCCGATTTTGCTGCTTTATGAATTGTTTTGTGTAGCAGAATTGTTGTGAATACATATAAATGAACTGTAATGGTGAATGTTTAATAGCTTTTTTGGTAGTTTTGTTGTTTTAATGGTGTAAAAAAAAAAGTGTGGCATCTAGCCTTGGCCTCCTCTGTAAAGTCTAGATAAAAGTATTGAGAGTCTAGAGAAACTGAATTCACTGTCTGCAGAGAGAGCTGAGAAAATGCATGGTGGGAAATTCATTGCACTTTGTTTTGAACTTTCGGACTTTACCTCTCACTGAAACACAAAACTTGGCGCTTATGTGCAGCGCGTCACCGGAGAAAGATATTTGATTATAAATTATCAGGCTGGAAGACTGTGACCAATGAGCTTAACAAGGCAGAATACTGGGCTGTAGCAGATTTGCTGAACACCCCCACCAACCTCTCTGCCATAATGTGATGTTTATGGCCATTTTTACCCCCGGACTTCAGTCATGCGATGGAGCAATAAATTACTCAAGCAGGCCCGCTGGAGGGAAAGTCCTTGTGACTCTGTGCTGCGGCTCTAGCGGAGAGAGCGTGACATAGAGGGTCACATCTGCAGATAACCTTGTGTTTTCTCGATGTTTTTCTCCGACATGGCGGCCGCCTGGAAAGCACACATTACCCACCCATGGAGGTTGGAAATCTGCTCTGGGTGGAACAGTGCTGACACGTAGCATCAATACATCTTTAGCGGAGCATTTTTGCTCGTGTCCTTTTTGTGTCCAGCAGCAGATAAAGAGCCCGAAAACAGGAAATATGCGGGAGTGTGCGAAATCCTGAAAAATTACACTGTTGATCGTGGAGCAGATTAAAAGTTCAAACTCAGTTGGTCTAGCTTATTATAGTCAAAGATTGAAGTGGAAGAGAGTTAGAAGTGTGATTCATCTTCAGTATATAGCTTACAGTAATCATCATTCAATAATTTTGCATTTATATTTAGCAATTGGTTCTAAAGGAATGAAGTGGAATGCATCAAATGTATATTGCAAGATGAATGCATAAATGTAAATCTATTGTAGCTCAACATGCAAAACATGGCGGTAGCAACGGCAAAGTCACGGGTTCTGTTCCCAGGGAATGCATCAAATGTATACCTTGAATGCAATGTAAGTTGCTTTGGATAAAGTGTCTTCCAAATGCATAACTGTTGCTCAACATGGTATACTAGCAATGCCAAGGTCATGGGTTTGATTCAGGGAAAATTCATACTGGTTAAATGCATAGCTTTACTTTATGTCATGTAAATGCAATCCCAGATTCTTTTCAAAACCAAAAGGTGTGTGAAGAATCCGCACTTGCATCAGACACGGTGTCCAAGCAGCCTGGTTTTCACGTAGAAGGGAGGCCAAATTCCCCGCAGTTAAAATCTCAGACGGTGGTCTTTAACACATTCTCTCTCCCTCTCCCTCTGCCTCCCAATCCCAATAAAAACCCTCTGACCACCGGTTGACCTTTCGCCGTTCTTCCCCCATCCAATGCTCTCCGTTCAGTCCACCACTGCAGTCCAGCGGAGGCCAATGGGGGCCAGCAGCTGTGGGGAGGGGGATATGAGGTCACGAAGGTCACGGTACTGGTAAAGTCATCGGCGAGGCTCCAATGTGGGGCATCATTTCCCCCCTTCAAAGGCAGTCCTGACGTCCACGGGGGCCGCCCCGATGGCCCCGCTGTTCCTGAGCTTTCAAGACCTGAGAAGGACAAGGGTAAATAAAGTGATACCAGGTGTTAGCTAGCCCCCTCCAAAAAAAAGTCCACCAAATTGGGGCCTCATTTCACACTAAGAAACCCCGTCCGGGTGTGGGAGGTATGGCAGTGCAGCAACCAGAGCCAAAACAACAGTTTGGTACTGCCTAATCCATTGAGGATTGAGTATGCAAATTTAGGCATTTTAGCTCAGATTTGGATTTGGAATGGGGGGCATCAAAGCTCACGACCACCACCACCAAAAAAAAGCTGACCTCTTGAATAACTGTGAAGATCAAGCCCAGTGAATGGGATTCATTGTGGCGAAAACAAATCGTCTCTGACAACGAGTGAAGAACAAACAGAGAGACGCCGTCAGCGCACAAGTGCTCCTGCCCTGGTGTTAGAAGCGAAAGGGGCGGCTTTGAAAGCTCCACCATGTGCAGGACGGCCCCTTTTCTCTTTCCGAAACCCTCTAAAAGCGCCCAATTAACGCTAATTAACATCAACGACAGGCAAGGGGTCATTAGTCCAGCTAATCCATGGTTTACATTTTCCTCCTGGAACCCTGCTGGCCAATTCTCACCCCAATCATAGAAAGGACATGTTGTTAAAAAGGCTAGCATCAAAGCTTTTCCACTCCACAAACTGCCCCATTAGTCCAAGATCGGACTTCGAAGGGATGGAACTCAAAGCCCTCGAGGGCTGGGTGTCAAGCCAAGTCTCTGTTGTTTGGACCTCAATCTGAATCGTCAACAACTTGTTTTGGTCCTTCATGATCCATGGCCATTTGCAGAGCAGGTGGTCCATGAAAGAGGTTAAATATGTGATACTGTAAAACGCCCCATTATAGGCGATTCATTCTGGCAGTTTGTACAAGTAGTGGAGGATGCAATGCTCTGAGGGGTGGAGAGGATGGCCCTGTTCCAAAACCTAGTGAGCTCCCTATGTAGGCAGCATTTTGAGGCAGCATAGGCATGCTTTTGCCCTGAGACCTGTTATGTAAAAATAATCTAATTAAAACTACTATTTTAGCTAAGATTATTTTACCTAATATTTGTGCATTTTGGAGCTTAGCAACACACTACTGCCAAACTAAAAATCAAATCCAAAAATCGACCTTAATCAGTCACTTATAAGGTTCCACTTGAGTTAGGATTCTGCCTTAGATGGTATATAGACAGTAGACAGCAAGGCAGCTCACTCGTTTTTGAAACACAGCCGATGTCACTCTACGATAGCATTACACTCTGGGGTTGAGAAAAACATTATACAGGGCAATGACTCACAGCAGTGGGGTTCAGAACAGTCAAAGATGATGAAATGGTTCATGACTAATTATTCTGGGAATATTGTGGTCAATTTTCTTCTAAATTCTGATAAGACTGAGGTATTACTTATTGGACCAACATACACAGAATCTCATGTACTGATGTACTGTTACTTCATCTGACCTGGGTGTTACATTAGACAGCAACTTGTCTTTCGAAAATCATATTTCATATGTTTAAAAAAACGCCGCCTTCCACTTCAGAAATGTAGCTTAGTGATGTTTCTGAAGTGGAAGGCGGCGTTTTTTTTTTACATATGCATTTTCTGATGCAGAAAAGCTATGCATTCATGACCCTCTAGACTATTACTGTAATGCATTACTAGCTGGTTGTCCTGCATCCTCAATAAACAAGCTACAATTAGTCCAAAATGCAGCTGCTAGAGTTCTTAATAGGTCAAGAAAATATAATATAACACAAATTTTATCATCTCTACACTGGATACCTATTAAGTTCCGTATCAATTAAGTCAATCAATCAAGTATTGCTACTGACCTATAAGGCAGACCTATAATACATTTCTGAAATACTTGGACACAGTCACCTCAGATAAAAGATTACTCTAAATTGTAATGTAGAAACATGCATTTTCTGTAAAGCTGCTTTGAAACAATATGTAATGTGAAAAGCGCTATACAAATAAATGTGAATTTAACTGAATATATATATATATATATATATATATATATTATTGTTAAACAATTTAAATTAAATAATTAAAACAATAATTGTCAATAAATAAATAGTCATTAATAAGTAGTCTGACTGAAAATTATTTGTACAGACAGGCACACACACACACACTCATAAAATATATTGTACAGAAATATGTATAAAAAAACTCGTATTCTGGCATATGAGTCATTCCTGAGACAGAGCACATGTTGGATGATGATCATTTACAGAGTTCACAATAGAGAGACTAGTAAAGAAGACTGAAGCTGTTTATCCTTTATAGAGCCCAAGACTAAGCTTTCTGACAAACAAAAAGACAGGTTGAGTTACAAGATTGATTTTGTTTGCCTCCGTTTGATGTTTTAAAGCAGAAAGGTAAAAATTAACCCACTAAACCAGAAACTTAATTTGAAGAAAGAAAAAAATATAATTATTTAGAATTAATTTAAATGTCTTCAACTTTTTCATTGAGAAATGAAAAACCAATGAGGTTCATTCACATTGTTTGCTCAGAGTAATTGATCAGTGCGGAATCATAAAAATAAGTTATTTTTCAAAGTGGCGTTCAGTATTCTTTCTGAATATAATAAAAACGCATATAAGAATTACACTTTAACTTCTAAATCTATTTTTAGCCCTCAATGAAACGCTAAACTGAAACATGCATTTAAACTAATTACTTCTGCTGTTTTAACAGAGTTCGCCACGTAACATAGCGGTCAGTGGTTATTGGGAAATCATGCGTTCAGAGGCAAAAATGTTCTTGTCTGGAGAAAATATGTGCAACTTTGAGTGAAACCTCATAAAGCCTCAGAGCTAAAGGGCAGTTTGGAGATGTTTTAAATAAAAGTTGCTCAGAAAAGTTCACACATATACTGGCACCTATTGCTCTAGGGCTGTTCCCTACCCTCCCCCGGCCCTGAAACCCGATCTGTCGGCATGCAGCTCGGAATTCTTCATTCACCCTGACATTTGACCTCTGGCCTTTTTGGCAGCGCACAGAAGAGAAGATGAAGTGTCCAAGGCTCTTTTTCTCCAACACAAAAAATCTCCTGTTCTTGCAACCCTCCCACACACTCGCACACACACACATAAACACTTTTGGGAGGACTTCTACCAATGTATACCCCTTGTTCCTGTGATCCACAGAGCACAATTACGTATAATATCTGGCTAATAGTCTGTGACTTCAAGGGAGCGTTTTAAAAGTGTGATTTCCCCTCTCCTGTTCAACTGCCCACAGACTAGTGCAACTTAAAAGCTTTGCACAATGCTTTCTGGGCCATCTGACCATTATGAGTGGTGTATTATGGAGCTCCTCTGTCATTTTCCTCTTTGATTGCACCATTACAATGTAATCAGTGTTTGAGCCTGACTGAAAAGGCTTCTTGTACTGCGTCTGAGTAATTCTTGCCTTGCGAGTGTGTGCGCACAGCTTTAGTTCCATTCATGTGCACGACAACAAACTGACTGTTGAGTGAGTGTCGTGCCATTTGATATACTGCCTCACTTTGTCAAGCGGTTATCTCGCTTTGTTACTTTTCCCTTTTACTTGAAATTTGGGCGGTCGATACCTAACAGACAAACACATACACTCTTAGAAGAGCTGGTTCTATATAGAACCTTGAAGGGTTCTGTGAGGTGCTTATTATTGAGAATCTTTTAAGGGATCCCATCATAGGGCCATTTTATGAATTTATTTGTAATGAATTTTGTTTAAATGTTTTATTTTGATTACATTTTATGTGTTAAGCAGCTCGCAAACATACTTTAAAACTTTGAAATAACCCATTAAACATGAAAGTATAATGCAATCATTTAAGACATTTCTTCTTATATAGAACCTTTTTGGGCTCAAACGTGCTGCGCAACACGAGAATGAACCTCATTGGTTCTTGCTGAAGCTCAAACGTGATGCGTAACACGAGAATGACCCTCATTGGTTCTTGCTGAAGCTCAAACGTGATGCGTAACACAAGAATTAACCTCATTGGTTCTTGCTAAAGCTCAAACGTGATGCGTAACACGAGAATGACCCTCATTGTTTCTTGCTGAAGCTCAAACGTGCTGGGTAACACGCGAATGAACCTCATTGGTTCTTGCTGAAGCTCAAACATGATACGTAACACGAGAATGAACCTCATTGGTTCTTGCTGAAGCTCAAACATGATACGTAACACGAGAATGAACCTCATTAGTCCTTGTAGAAGCTCAAGCGTGATGCGTAACACAAGAATGAACCTCATTGGTTCTTGCTGAAGCTCAAACGTGATGCGTAACACGAGAATGAACCTCATTGGTTCTCGCTAAAGCTCAAACGTGATGCGTAACACGAGAATGACCCTCATTGGTTCTTGCTGAAGCTCAAACGTGATGCGTAACACGAGAATGAACCTCATTGGTTCTCGCTAAAGCTCAAACGTGATGCGTAACACGAGAATTAACCTCATTGGTTCTTGCTGAAGCTCAAACGTGCTGCGTAACACGAGAATGAACCTCATTGGATCTTGCTAAAGCTCAAACGTGATGCGTAACACGAGAATGAACCTCATTGTTTCTTGCTGAAGCTCAAACGTGTTGCGTAACACGAGAATGAACCTCATTGGTTCTTGCTGAAGCTCAAACGTGATGCGTAACACGAGAATGAACCTCATTGGTTCTTGCTGAAGCTCAAACGTGATGCGTAACACGAGAATGACCCTCATTGTTTCTTGCTGAAGCTCAAACGTGTTGCGTAACACGAGAATGAACCTCATTGTTTCTTGCTGAAGCTCAAACGTGTTGCGTAACACGCGAATGAACCTCATTGGTTCTTGCTGAAGCTCAAACATGATACGTAACACGAGAATGAACCTCATTGGTTCTTGCTGAAGCTCAAACATGATACGTAACACGAGAATGAACCTCATTGGTTCTTGCTGAAGCTCAAACATGATACGTAACACGAGAATGAACCTCATTGGTTCTTGCTGAAGCTCAAACGTGATGCGTAACACGAGAATGACCCTCATTGTTTCTTGCTGAAGCTCAAACGTGTTGCGTAACACGCGAATGAACCTCATTGGTACTTGCTGAAGCTCAAACATGATACGTAACACGAGAATGAACCTCATTGGTTCTTGCTGAAGCTCAAACATGATACGTAACACGAGAATGAACCTTATTGGTTCTTGCTGAAGCTCAAACGTGATGCGTAACACGAGAATGACCCTCATTGTTTCTTGCTGAAGCTCAAACGTGTTGCGTAACACGCGAATGAACCTCATTGGTTCTTGCTGAAGCTCAAACATGATACGTAACACGAGAATGAACCTCATTGGTTCTTGCTGAAGCTCAAACATGATACGTAACACGAGAATGAACCTCATTGGTTCTTGCTGAAGCTCAAACGTGATGCGTAACACGAGAATGACCCTCATTGTTTCTTGCTGAAGCTCAAACGTGTTGCGTAACACGCGAATGAACCTCATTGGTTCTTGCTGAAGCTCAAACATGATACGTAACACGAGAATGAACCTCATTGGTTCTTGCTGAAGCTCAAACGTGATGCGTAACACGAGAATGAACCTCATTGGTCCTTGTAGAAGCTCAAACGTGATGCGTAACACGAGAATGAACCTCATTGGTTCTTGCTGAAGCTCAAACGTGATGCGTAACACGAGAATGAACCTCATTGGTCCTTGTAGAAGCTCAAGCGTGATGCGTAACACGAGAATGAACCTCATTGGTTCTTGCTGAAGCTCAAACGTGATGCGTAACACGAGAATGAACCTCATTGGTTCTTGCTGAAGCTCAAACGTGATGCGTAACACGAGAATGAACCTCATTGGCTCTTGCTGAAGCTCAAACGTGCTGCGTAACAATAGAATGAACCTCATTGGTTCTCGCACGTGAAATGAACATGCTTGAGCTTCCGTTTACCACAACTGATGTGTGAGTTGATGAATGTTATATGTGAATAAAAGACTTAAATTCAATCTGTTTATCATATAAAGCAATCGTGTCTCTTCAGAAAATTTTATTCATATAGATTAGTTTTACGATCTCTTTATGAACTTTTTGAAGTGTCAAAGTGGTAGTTGCGTAGCTGTCAATGGAGGGACAGAAAGCTCTCAGATTTCATCAAAAAGATCTTCATCTGTGTTCCGAAGACGAATGAAAGTCTTATGGGTTTGGAATGAAATGAGGGTGAGAAATTAAGGGACAGAATTACTCCTTGTAATCTCCTCCATATTGCTTTAAAATATAGCATTTTGTGCAGAATTAAAATGGGTTCGATATGTTTTCTGGTCTGCACCGACTAGCACTTATGATCCGCTCTGTGTTATTATGTGTCACCAGAGCAGACTGTGTGCGCGCTGTGCACTAACGTGAAACCAGACTTTAATTTGCCTCAATGGAAAGCATATTTACACTGTCTCTATTGTTCCCTATCCCCTATATAGTGCACTAAGTGCCATTCACCACGTAGAAAATAATAAATGTGTGAACAAATTACCAATTTTAGCCACAGCTTCAGCGGCCATTTATTTATAATGTAGGGGGTGGGGCTTTAGATTCTAGAGAGCATTTGATTGGACAGAAAATCTAATGAGAAGCTGAAGTGCAGAGTGATGTCATCAAAATCATTCATCCATATTGTCGGAAGTGAGAGACTTTAAGTTTTTAATGCTTATATCTTCTAAATGTGAATTTTGTAATTGTTCTGGAGCACACGAGATTTTAGATAACAGTAAGACTAACATATCCATATAAAAGCCAAAAAACTTAAATTTTGATTTCACGGGGACTTTAAAATTGTGAAACCATCACCAGTCACTCAAGTGTTTTTTTGAATTCTACGAGAAACATCTCAGACACCAAGTTGATAGCTAAATAAAACATAACTGAGAACTCCATTTAGTCTTCTGCTATGAAAGAGCAACCGCTGAGAAATAAAATGTACCATTAATTATGCTGTTTGGATTAATAAAAGTAGAACATCTGTAAAGACAGCATGTGGTTTCATTTATTCTGTTATTTGAGGAATCCTTTCAACCCCTGTAACCAAGTGTGGTGGATCCTTAACTGTGGAAAATCAATGAAGGAAAAGCTCTCCTGATCCTCCACACCGTGTCTGATTAAATGTAGCCGATTTCTACGCCTGTTGTTAGAGAGCCACAGCCTGAATGGAGAGCCAGAGGGAAACCAGTGTGTGGCGTCGGCCCAAAAGCCCCGGAGGCAGAAAGAGAAGGATCCCGCAAAATGGTTATTATGGTCATCCCTGATCACAGAGGGCATTTCCCCTCGAGCCACCCCCCCTCGCCATCTTTTCCATAGCCGGAATCAAAACGACACATGGCTACACACGCCTGTGCATCATAAGCACACAGAAACAAACACTACGACTGACAATAGGAGCATCAGAACCTGTCCTAACGCTCTCCCCAGGGAATCATGGGAAAGCAGCTCAGCCGCCGCATCTGTCTCCTGCCTAAAGGGAGAGTGGGATGACATTCCTTCACGACAGTCCCACCCGCGACAGGCTGCCTTATGAAGCCATCATTCACCCGATCAATAGCTCAGCGGCCTCAACCAGCCTCCCCAGGAGCCAGAGAATAGGGCGAGGAGGAGCTGTGGGCTTCAGTGGGCCGGACAGCCCGCTAGCGCTGTGATCTTTCACTCCAGCCACTGAAGAGGCAGAAGGGAAAGTGATTAGCTACCCTCCTCTCACAGCCAGCCACAAACAACAACCTCCACCGAGGAAAGGTACAAGCTTTTTAATGGAGATACGACACTCAATGCACAACTTACAATACGCAATGTGGTATTTTAATGTGTTTTGTAGCCTATGAGTGTTTCAATGAACTCCTCAGTTAAACTTCTTACACTGAAACAAAACAATTGTCACTCAGAAACTGATTGTAAATTTCACAATTAATTACAAAGAAACAGATTTCAACACATTGAAATTTTGACTTAAATTTGTTTATTTTGACCAAGAAAGACTGAAATAGCGTTTTCTTGTAAAACGTACTCCCATAAAATTAGTTTAATTTACAACTTTTTTTTACAGTGTAGGTGTGGGTGATATGATTGAATTTTTCCCCCTGTCATTAATATGCATTATTTGACTATGTTAGTGATACACATTGCCAAATGGTAATTAGGCTTATCACTATACATCAAATTGTTTCATAATTCTTAATATCACATAACAAATTAATCTCAAATTAATTAAATAAATAAACTACTAAAAGTATATCCAACCTTAACTGGATACACACAGTACACTCATTTTAAGTGGTAAGTAATTTATAGCAAAAGTTCAACTGCTTGATTTTTATACTGAAAACTATAAACCATATTATAACCAAGAGATATAATAAAGGTTGGATATATAGTACATCCTACTTTACCTACAAATAGTATACTCACATAAAGCAATATATAGTGTAATATGTAAACTGTATTATCGCACAGCTCTATAAAGTTGGATATATACCTGCATTCAACTTTATCCACATACAGTACACTAATGAAAAGCCATGTATAATATATAGCAAATCTCAACTACCTGATTTTTAGTATCAAAATGAAACTATTATTGCCCATCTCTTTATATAGAGTTGGATATATAAGTATTTCCAACTTTATACAGAATACTTGTGTAGGACAATATATAGAATCTCTCAATAGTTTGTTTGCTTGTATCGTCATAAAATGAAAACTATACTATCAAACATTTCAACATTTTTGGCGTGTCGACAAACTAGGAAAGCACCATAGTCTTGCAGTGAGTATTCATTAACCAACATCCACTTGATCCTCAATTTGTCTCTGGTAATTCATCTACAGAGCACAAAGGTTGCCATTAACAAGAAACATCTTAGCATTGCAAGACTCGGCTGTCTTTATTTTGCATGATGAGAATGCTGGCACTGCATGATGGTTTAAATGGGCTTTTGATGACCTCAGCTTCTGCTCTCTGTAGGAGCAAATCCTGATCAAGCTAAACTGGGCTTTTATTGAGCTACTAAAGCACTGATTGCACTAGCACTGAATGAGCGCCATTCAATGGAGTCACTAATTGGCCAAATAGGTTTATAAGGCAAATAGGTACAGAGGGAGGATAAGCAAGTGTGACCCTAGATGTTAAACCAAAGCCTTTTTCGGACGGGACTAGTTAAGGAAGGTTAAGTAAGTTTGTTTCATTCCGAATCACTCTCTTTTTCTTTAAATTACCTTCGGCTTACTCGTGCATTCTCTGAGAAATCTCAACTCGAATGAAATATCAGTGATTGCAGATTAGTACAAATTTTCAACAGCACTTATGTTTGTTCATTTTTTGGATCTTACCGTACTATAACTAAAGATGCATTTCTTGTTGCGCTATATAATATATTTGGACTCATTTCTGGGTAAAATAAGGATAAGGAGAGTCTGATCACAAAAACTATTTATAATGACCACTTAACACGTAACTCAAACATCGTTTAGAACAATAAAACTCGTCCAAGCGAGTAAACAGGCATGTTTTATCGTAGTTTTACTTCTAAATGCAAGTTTCAGGCATTGCAAATTAAAGTTTGGACAGAACTATTCATCTAATCCTGCCAATTGATGTGTGACACTCACATTCCATTATCCTTTACAACTCCTCATTAGATTTGGAGGGAAAAAAGTCTCTCTGTTGTGTTGTGGCACCTTATCACTCTTATAGATTATGTGAAACACTTTTTTCAGAAAGAGGATCAAGTTAAAGCGGATATGCCAAAATATCATGGAGTACAAAGGCTTTCAAAAGGGGGTGTGAATCAAATCTTTGTGAAGCCAAGAGGGAAAACTAAAAGAAGCCTTGTAATGTAAAGGCTTGCATTTACATTTACTCATTTAGCAGGAACAAAGCAAAAGTGTGTGATGAAATGTATGCAAAATGAATAAAAATACATGAATGTTTCGGTCGCATTTTCTGAAGAAAAAAAAAGAAGCAGATTCTGTGTGGGCCTACTAATAAAAAAAAAGAATAGCTACAGTAATAGCAATACTAAGGTTAAGATTCAGATAGATTTCATGGTTCATTTTCCACTGCTAAAACTGTAGATTTTTTGGCATAATTGTATCTTCCAAATCAATAATTAGCCTATTTCTGCTAAAATGGACAGCCACCTCCTCCTTTTAACCTCTGAAATCAGTCCACTTGTTAATCGCATAATTACACCAACACTCAAGAACAACACACACGGCGACTACAATGGACCCGTGGCACACCAAACCCCATGGAATTGCATGCGTGCATATTTATTTTTACGTTCGTTAGCTCAGTCTGATTTTCAGCAGTTTGTGAAGGAGGTCATTATGATGCCACTCTACAATCCAACAGATTTTTGACCCCAACCAGCATTTAACACTGGGATGAGCAAATCTCTAAGCCGTGCATTGAAGGAAGGCTTAAATGCGAACTATGCATTCATTCACGCCGCGTTTTTTTCAACACAAGGGAGCGGAATCTCCCGAGAATGAACCATCTCAGGGAGTTTCTAAAACGGCAGGTTCTGGATGAGCTGCTAAGAAAGAAAGAAAAACAAGAGATGAAAAAATCCCCAAAGGTCCCTGTCCTCCCCGTCAACCCCCACTGTGGCCCGGCCTACAGGGCTTTTCTCTAGCGCCGGGGCCTCCGTTTGGCCCCCCTCTGTCTCTTTCAGCCCTCCACAAAGCAGCAAGCCACGTTATTTGAGGCACTAAAGAGTTAACCCTCCTCACTGCTCCAACACAATGGCCTCCCCATTGAGGGCTTTCTTCATTTAACCTTCCTAATGACAGGTTTCATCCTCTTTCCCCTGACAAAAAGGAGGAGCAGGAGCTAACCCACCACCTTTCTCTTTTACCTCCTTTCACATCTCCTCCCCTTTCCACACCTCCCAAAAGTGCTGGCTCTCACTTTAGGGTCTGATGTGACAGCTCTTTACAGTAAATGACACTGTCATCGCTTTGGGTGACAGTTTTGGGCTATCGAGGCATTTCAAGCTTTCACTTAAGGTACTGTAAATGCAATGGCCAAACTCAGAGCAGTACTTGTGAACTTGTGATCTCAGTGTAATATGTAGACACAACTATAAATGAACAATTCGTTGGTTGCTTCACCTGAAAAGTGTGTTTGTTTGGGTAGAGAAAAATGGCAACATACCTTAACCAGTGTTGTGGGTTTCTGTCTGTCCGACCAATAGGGGGAGTGTCCGGGAAACCTGTTTGAAAACATTTATTTGCACATAAATTACACACTTTACTACAGGTGCACCAATATTAAATTATGTCTGGTAAAAAGCCAACTTTCATGTTATGGCCTATAATCAATAAATGGCCGATATGAAAATTCTATTTTGTTTTTCCTCAATTAAAAATAAAATCAATCATTTTAAATCCCCCATGTGATTTTAAGCATCACAACATTATAACTTGAATATAAAAAAAAATACATTTAACAATGTTATTAAATTATTAGTGTTTTTAAATATTCTTAAACTTTAAGAAAGCTTTACATTACAGGCAGGTAATCTAAAAGTAAAAATAGAAGAAATAGTATGCAAGTTATATTAATATTATATCCATTATATAAAATTAAATAGTAATAGTAAAAACGGGCGAAGCCATTTGTAAATTGATTGTGTCTGTCGTCCGGTGTCATCAGCTTCGGCTATTTTTAGCTGTACAAAACAGCTTGTTATGCTGCTTGAGATTGCAAACTGGTTATTACATACATTTATTTTATTTAAAAGTATTGTCATAATTATAAAAACACTGGTTTGTACCGCAAATAGTTTTATCATTCACTGCACTTATTCTTCTAGTTATTTCCCTACAGCAGTTCATGAATCGGAAGTCTCGCACATTCACAGAAAATAGCTTACTCCCACAATGCAAAATAAGGTGTGTATACACACATATACATACACTGTTAAAATTTTTTGTGTGAAATTACAGTATATTCCTAATTGCATTACTTTCACAGTAATTCCACAGTAGGACTCTTGTATAGGTGCAGTGTGGCATGAATAGATTACGCTGTGGAGTTTCTTGATTCTTGTTTTTTTTTTCTGTGCTACTGAACTTTTTTTGGTTCACTTTTAGCAGTTTGTGTTGTTTGTTTTGTAACTTTGTAATGTTCAGAATTTATCTTTTATATTATTATTATTTGTTGAGCGTCACCATTGTTGTGTTTTGTATGTCGAGTATTAATGTCTGTGCATCATTAGGAGACGAAAGAAAAAAAATATTGTGTTGCAAGATGATAAATCTCAGCTGCTTTACTGTTGTGAAATATCCATCAGCTAACAATTATGAATTTGAAATAAGATGTTGGTAAATCTTTATGCTGAAATAACCTCATAATAGTATAGTTTGACTAACTTAAATTCAGCCAATTAGCTTATTTTATATTCTAGCTTGTCACTGTTTTAACAAATGTTTTTCATTTGTCACACTTCTGACATGGCTAGATCAGAATAGACAAGATCCAAGATCCCAGTGGAACACTAATCACCACTAACAATTACAGTACTAAACAAAATAATTTCTTACAGTGGCATGGTTAAAGACAACTTTATAATGTGACTTCACAGTAAATTACTGTGATGTCAGCATCATTTTGCTGTTGATTAACAGTAATTCGTAAGAAAATGACCCAACATGCATTGATTTCACTGTAAATTTCAGACTACGGTAATTTATTGTAAAATAATACTCTTTAATCCTGTAAATTCCAACTGTTGATATTTGACATTTAGCATGGGTCAGTTCTTCCCACTGTTCTGCTGGGATGAGAAGACACACTTCCTGTTGTTTGGGCTCATAGTTACTCGCTCTGAAAGCTGGTGCAGACGCGAGTAAAGTGCGAGAAAGCTGCCCACTGCTGCCAGCGCTGAGCAGGGGTGCGACAGGGGTGAGTAGTTTTGACTGGGGGTCGACAGAGAACATTGACAAGAGTGTTCGCTCTAACTCAGCCTCCATGTCTCCTGTCTCTCTGTCCCACCCTTTTCCACACCAAAGTGGGGGGGATTTTTTACGGTTGACCTTCTCCTCACGCTTTTGTGAACTCCTTCACCTCATGTCAATTCTCTTGACCTACTTGGTCGCCCCGGAGCAAGCCACTTAAAAGAGCGAGATGAAATTCTGTAGGACACGCTCACATATGTTTCTTGTTGTCAGCGAATACTAATACTTTATTTTCTGATTCTTGCTATTGAAAAAGTTTGAGCGAAAAAACAGAAGCAACTGTTTGTTACTGCGCTCGTAAAAGTGCAGGAGGGATGGAGAAGAACATTCACTTCAGAAATACATAAAACTTTCATTATCACTCTTTTTGTTTCATTTCACATTTGAATTTTCAAACAGTAATTTCAGAATGTTAACATGGTAATGAGTTCATACATTCCAAAAATAACTATATATCACAAAAGTAGGCCGACATATAAAATAATACAAAAAAATTGTGAACATTACACTTAATTATCTGTATGTTTTCCAAACAGCTTAATTTTCATTCATGCCAAATATGGTATCTAAACTGACTAAGGGCCGTAACAATAAATACCTCCAAACGTACAACTCCACATCTGTCTCATCTTCCTCTTTACTGTCATCACTGACCTGGAATAAACAACTCAAGCGCTCCTAGACCTGACTGCTGAGCTGTTGAGCCTCAGGTATAAGACCAGAAGATTGCTGGCTGTCAGAAAGCTGCACAGATAATGCACTTAAGAGCAAGTCAAAGAGCAAGATGCATTTCTGCTGGTAGATGCAGGATATTTTATGGTCAAACGAGTCCAAACAAAAAGCCATGAATGTGGGGAGGTTGTGTGAAGGGTGAGGTGGAGGGTTTCCGAGAAGGGCTGTTTGTCAGTTTTGCAAACGGTCAATAACCTTTACAGTCATGTCTTAAGGTTTGTGCGAAATGTGATCTGAACACACAAAAGCAACAGATAACTAAACTATATTACATTTTCTGATGTTCTTGCTCATGCAACTTTTACTAATATATTGCTACACTCTATAAAGAACCTTTAACATCCATGACACATTTCCAATGCACAAAAGGTTTTTCATATTGGAAAAAATGTCTTCACACTATAAGAAAAATGGTTATTTTAAGAACTGTTCACTGAATGGTTCTTTGGGGGACCTAAAATGGTTCTTTTACACTCTTAAAAACAAAGGTTAAAAAGGGGGATTTCCACAGTGATGCCATAGAAGGATCATTTTGGGTCCCCAAAGAACAGTTCCTAAAAGAACCATGTTTTCTTAGTTCACTCTTACAAATAAAGATTCTTTATTGGCATATGGTTCCACGAAGATGCTTTAACATCCATGGAACCTTTCCATTGCACAAAAATGTTCTTTAAAGTGGAAAAATGTTCTTTAGATTTTTTAAATGTTCTTCACACTAAGAAAAAGATCTTTTAATAAATGTCCACTGAAAGGTTAATTGGGGAACCAAAAATGGTTCTTCTATGGCATTGTTGCGAAAACCCCCTTTTGGAACCTTTATTTTTAAGAGTGTTGGAATAACATATAAAAAAAAAACTAAAGAACCTTTTTTTCCCCTTTTTTTTCATGGATGTTAAAGGTTCTTCATATAACCAGATGCCAATAAAGAACCTTTATTTTTAAGAATGTATGGCATCCCTTTTGGAACCCTTATTTTTAACCATAGAGGTTGTTTGGTTGCTATGTGGTTGTTAAGATGTTTTAGATAGTTGCTATGTGCTTGACAAAAGAGCTCACCCTCAAATCTCTACGATATCAGGATCTCTTTGTCTTTAGATATGGCTCAGGTACCTACTTCAACAAGTATGACATTATGGTGAAAATTTTACAAATACACTTATCCTCAATTGGCTACATGATTTGTGGCATCATTCACAAATGTTGCGGAGTGAATTACGTGGCAAAGTTGAATGCTTAGGGTCAGGGGTTGTAGCGTGGCGTGAACCACCTCAGGGCTGTAACCAGAGTGGACCTCTTCCCAACCAAACCAGCACTAATGTATGGCAAGTTAGAAACAGGAGATGTGTGTGTGTGTGTGCTGTACTTCTCTATTCACCTTCACAAACTCATTGAACACTTTGGCAATCTCTACATCAGATCAGCTGCCAGCACGGAGAAGCAGATCATGTGTTAAACTTAAAGGGTTGAGAGGAAATGCAGTAAACCCTCGGCCAACCTCAAGGTTTGTTTGCTCAAATGTTTTATTTAACCCCTAATCACCACATTAAGGCTTTCTTTCATTTGGCCTTTTACGCTCTCAAAGGCCTCGTTTTAGAGCACTAATGAAAATAAACCGCAGGGCCCCCGTCTCTTTATTTTGAGAGGGAACACTGGAGCCTTGGGTTCAGAGCGGGGTGAAAAACAGAGGGCATCTGGAACAAAGACCAGAAGACCCAGAGGTCAAATGGCCTGGTGTCCAGAACTTCTTCAGCGGACGCTGTCGGGGAAGAGAACGCGGCGCTTGTATAATCACAGATCCGTTTTGTCCATGCGTGTAGGATAAAATATATCACGCGGGGCTGACACGCCAACAATAGATCACGTTTTTTTGTCTAAGCTGGTGCGAGGCGCTTTGACTCTTTTCAGCAGGCCACACATCTGGACAACTGCAGATTAACCCTCCATTCACTGGCCTGTTTTCGGCAGATGACCTCGGCGTCCGTCATTTGCTGACTGCGTCCACACAATTAGACCCCGAGTGGGAGATTTCCAGGTGAAGAACGTTATCCCGAGCTCTTTAGGGTCAAAGTTAATGAGGGGAATTAGAAACCATCACTAACGTGTTGCAGTTTTTTGCCTCACGATTCTGGACAGTCACGGTTTGTGTGCTCTTTATTCAAACTGGGGTCATCGCTTAGCTTTTGCGCTCTTATGGAGTGTGCTTGTATAACGGGATTTCAGGGCATTTGACTAGGCTGTGTTACTTTGACCCAGAGTTCAAATAGATGTATCTGGAGAGTTCTAACTAATTAAAATAATAAATTATTCCTCATACTTCAGGTTACTGAATAAACAAGTAACCCCTAACTGATGTGACTTTTGCATGGGAAGCAAGCACCACTCACATATATAAAATAAGTCAAATTTGTAGTAGTGCATTTTTAATGCAGAGCTACTTTTCCAGACATTTTCACGTTTTTATGAACTCTTCCTATGGATTGTGTAGGCTTTAAAAGAGGTATTGTATTTTAACTACATTTTAGGGAAAGACTTTACAAGTCTTTTGTTGTTTTTATTAGTGTGGTATGCTTCAGATTGAGTTTCACCATGAGCCGTGTCATTAAATAACACTCAAATATCATCCTGTCTTACTCGCTAATGTCCCAAACGAGGTAATGTCCTGTCATGTGACCCCCATCACCCACCTGTGTAGACTTTGTCTTAATCCCTGCTGATCTCCTCTCTGCTTTGAATACTTGGACTACTGAGTGTAACTAATTCTCCCACACAAGGATATTGTCCTCCCCATTTCAGCTTTGTCTTTCCTCTCTTTCACTAGTCTCATTCGTTTGCCGAGCAGCCGGACAAAAAAAAAATCCTCCAAATTAAAAAGACTTAATGAGCTATTACCCTCATCTTAAATCTAATTGCCTACTTTGCCTCCAAAGCGGATAAACAATCAGTGCAGAGAATATCCTCTCTGAATGCACTGTTTCAACTCTTTGTTTGAAATCTGAAAACAATGCAAGCTTTGCTTTGAGCAAAGATACACATGATTATGATTGGAAAATGTGATCCAAGCATCTACATTCTTTTTAAAGGAATATTTCACCCAAACATGAAAATTGTCATGATTTACTCACCCTCATGTCGTTCCATTTCTTTCTTCGGTAAATCACAAAATTATATGTTATGCAGATGTCCAAACTGTTCTTTGCCATGCAATGAAGGTGGATGATGATTTAAACAGTCCAGCTCTAAAATGAAGGAAAAAAAAAAAAAAAAAAACTGTATACACACAACCGTTAAAAATTTGCGGTTGGTAATATATTTAATCAAAAAACAGTAATGCTGTGAAATAATAGGGCTATTACAATTTAAAATAACTGTTTTCTGTTGTAATATATTTTAAAATGTAATTTATTCCTTGCTGAATTTCAGCATCATTACTCCAGTCTTCAGTGTCACACGATCCTTCAGAAATCATTCTGATATGCTGATTTGATGCTCAAGAAACATTTCTTACTATTAATATAATGTTGAAAACAGTTGTGCTGCTTCATACTTTTTGTGGATTTTTTTTTTTTTTGACAGAAAATTCAAAAGAAAATCATTTATTTGAAATTTAAAATATTAGAAATGTCTTTACTGTCACTTTTGATTAATTTATTGTGTCCTTTCTAAATAAAAGCATTAATTGTACTTTTTCAGGTCAGTAAGACGTGTGTATACAAAAAGATGTATAAGAAGTGTGCTGTATTATGCATGCTGAGATTTAAGAGATAAGATTAGGGTGAAGATTATCAGCAAACAACCATTATTATAAAAAAAAAAAAGATATAATATCCAAGTACTTGGAATATAGCACAAAAGTAGTATGGACTACTTTTAAAATTATTTTATAGTGCTTTTTTTTTTCATTTCAAAGTTGGAACTACATAAGCATGAGATTGTGAAGTTTTGGGTGATCTATACCTCTGAGCACCACAGAGTTTTCCTCACATTAAATGTGAACATTTCCCAGCAAATGGTGTACGTGTCACCCCCCACAGTACACAAACAGTGCATCAGACGGAGGAATGGTACAGACGACTATTCCACAGAGACGGCCAGCCCCTATAGGAGCTTTTTCAGACGACCATTTGGTGCTCCCATCCCTAACCTATTGACCCTCAACCTAGAGAGGTCAGCTGTGTCAGGGAGCCCAGATCCAGCACAAGCCTGTAAATCAAGCGCTGGCGGGAACGGCGCACCGTCCCGGGTCCCAGCCAGGCCTGGCACCATCACTCTCCCCGCTGTGACGCACTACCAGGCCGGTTCCCACTGAACCATGCCACCCTGGCAGGCCTCGTGACCCCGTTCGGGATACATCAGCCTTCGGCCATTCTGTGGGTGGAAAACGTTTGGCCATATAACCCTCCCAGGCCCCACCTGTGTTTCAGGGCTTCCTGTTCTGGCTTGCATCACAATCATGTGTCTTTCAGGCACCGCCGCACCTGGAACTCAAGCACACAAATCACACTTTCAGGAACGTCCGTGCACTCCTGAGACGGCGAACGTTAAACACGCTTTGGTTTGACCTGTGTGAGATCACCCCAGGGCTGACTCTAATGGACAGAGCCATAAAATGATCATGTTGCAGTCGCAGTTTTTTCCAGGCAAACGACGACACCAGTTGTTGTGATTCCTCACTGGCTTTGTGATCTGTTCCGCAAGGAGGAACTCGGGAGGGAAACCTATTTTACCTTCCGTTGACTCCATACTCCAGTGATGAAGCACAGATCTGTCCATCCTCCTCAGCAGCAGCGACTGGCAGCGAACCCTCTACATGTCCCAGGAAGCCATAATGTCAATAATACAATAACAGAAAAAAATTCAGCGAATAGTGCAGGGTAATAGATAGTAATAGGTAGTAATCTGGATTACATATAATTGTAATTAGATTACATTCAATTTTAAAATGCTCGTAATCAGACTACAGTTACTTTGTATTGATTACATGATTACTTAAAGGGATAGTTCCCCCAAAAAATCATTAATAACTCACCCTCGTGTCGTTCAAACCCACAAGACTTTCGTTCATCTTCAGAACACAAATGAAGATCTTTTTAATGAAATCTGAGAGTTTTCTGTCCCTCCATTGACAGCTACGCAACTACCACTTTGACACTTCAAAAAGTTCATAGAGATCGTAAAAATAATCGTTATGAACCGAGCGGTTTAGTCCAAATTTTCTAAAGACACGATCGATTTATATGATGAACAGATTGAATTTAGTCTTTTATTCACGTTTAAACATTGATCAGCGAACATAAACAGAAGCTCAACTGCTTGACACTCGAGAACAAACCACATGAGGATGAGTAATTAATGACATCATTTACATATTTGGGTGAACTAACCCTTTAATATTCACAAAATGCCAATTATTCATAATCCACTGAGTCTCCCTGATTATGATAATTAGAATTTAATTATTATTTTCTAACTTTAATCTTTTAAATGTTCCTTTCTAAAAAAGCCTAATGCTTTAATTTTTCTGAAAGTCTGCAGTTTTGTCTAATTGCACACACTTTGTTTGTCTAAGTTTGAGAGGCCACACAGCATAAACAAGTAAAATATTTTTTAGTAAGTGTTTTATTTTGATTGCTTTATTTTAAACTACAATTTCCAAACCCCCTGCAGTTTCTGTTTGAGAAAGCCCTACACTTTGTGTTGTGGAATTAATTTTCTTTCTCTTCGCATTTTTATATCAATATCATTCTATTCAAATCAATGTGATAAATGAGTCAAAAGTAATCAAAAAGTAATCAGATTATACCAACGAGTAAAAATAGATTACGTTGCAATTTTCATGTAATTTGTATTCAGTAGTGTCAGCGAACAAGTACATACAGTGCTAAAGTTTGGGTTTTAATTCAAACAAATTTTTAAATTAATATTTTTATTCAGAAAGGATGCATCAAATTGATCAAAAGTGACAGTCAAGACCTTTATTATAATACAAATTTGTATTTCAAATGAAATGCCGTTCTTTTGAACCTCCTATTCATCAAAAAAATCTCTTTTTTTAAAAGTGTCATGCTTTTCACAAAAATATGAAGCAGCACAACCGCTTTCAACCATGATAATAATAATCAGAAATATTTCTTGAGCAGTAAATCAGCATATTAGAATGATTTCTGAAGGATCATGTGACACTGAAGACTGGAGAAATGATGCTGAAAATTCAGCTTTACATTACAGGAATAAATTATATTTTTAAATATATTTAAATAGAAAACTGTTATTTTGATTTTTTATTATTATTATTATTTCACGTTCATGACAAAATCCCCTCATCGTCAGAATTTACTGAGTATCACTGAGAGAAATTAAGCAAGGGATGCACAGTTGAGTTAGCCCATTATTACAAACCAAGCAGTCATTTTTGACATAATGAATGACTGGGTGAGTGTACTTAAATGTATACTTACCCAATAAAATAAAAAAAGAAAACAGGAATGAAATATTGATTTGAGTTTAAATTGTGAAAAGACAGTACATACAGTCGTGTGACATAAGAGACATGAAACTAGCACAGCTATGTAGGAGATCGCTTTCCAGTGGCAACAGTCGGTTATACAGTTCAGTGGAAATTATACAAATATATTTGACTGTAAAATGCCACAAGTGACCAACAGGAATTTTCTAGAGAGTCGTGTAATTAAAGTTGACATATTAAACAAAGAAGGAAAAGTTATGTGCCATATATACATATATATATATATATATATATATATATATATATATATGAAGAGTTCAGATGAAAAAGCCTCTAAGTGCCATCTAAAATTTCCTTCTAAAATTATCATTTTTATCAAGCTCGTATATTTAAGTTCAGCAATTTCACTTCAATGACAATTAATAGGTAATTTTCATTGCCATTTAAGTGAAATAACTTAACATAAACATGCAAGCTTGATAAAAATGATCATTCTAGAAGAAAATTTCAGATGGCACTAAGAGGCTTTTGCATCTGAAGTCTTCATATATATATATATATATATATATATAGATGTATATATAGATATATATATATATACACACATGCAGCAAATTGTCGGGTGCGTTGATAAAAAAAAAAAAAAGAATTATAGGAAAGAATTCTGTACTTTAATATATAAAAACACATTGCCTTTAGATATCTAATTATTTATTTTTTTCCTGTTACAGACAGATTAGTGTCTAACATATTTCCATCACCTCCATAACTAGTTGATATTTGTATTAAGTATTAGATTATGAAAGTTGACGCAAGTATGGTGAGCCTACACAGTATATTTGTTGCTATAATGAATCATTTTAACACTGCTTACCTAAAGAAATAAAGCTCTTTCAGATGTGTTTAAGGTGGCGTGGGGGATCCACAAAAATAGATGCCAGATCCAATTCTAGAGGTGTCAGACAGCGATCGAGCTTGTTTTGCTTCCAATTAAGTTCTGCTTATATTCAATTACATAACCAGAAATCATTTTCAAGTGGAAGAGGCACCACTGACTCCACAGATATCATGTTATAGGTTTACTGCTGCTCTCTGATCTTCTGTTGCCCTCTGCTGGTACAATTTCTGCCAGCTACTGTATGGATTTTTAGATCATTCAGTCTAGTTTTAGAAGCCAGAAGGACAAAATGACCTGCTCTTGTTAGGCGACTCTCTAGTATACTGGATTCTGATTGGTCAATAGCAGCGTTCAGCAGTCAAATATGTCTGAATAATGACCGTTGTCCATTGCAAGACTGTATAACTGGCCGCTCATCCAGGCAATCGGTTTCCTTCACAGCAGTGCCCGTCTTCTGTTGTGTTCTCTAGAAGATAATAAAAGTTTCAGTAGGTTTGGAATTATTAAACGTCTTAATGTTTTTGAAAGAAGGCTTCATTTATTTGATCAAAATACAGTAAAACAGTAAATACAAATAAAAAGAACTGTTTTCTATTTTAAAACATAATTTATTCCTGTGATCAAAGCTGTATTTTCAGCATCATTACTCCAGTCTTCAGCATCACATGATCCTTCAGAAATTAATATATTTTTTGTTAAAAAGAACAGCATTTATTTGAAATCAAAATTATATATATACACACATATTTTTTTAAATAAGTCTTTACTGTCACTTTTGATCAATTTAATACATCCATGCTAAATAAAAGTATTCATTTATTTTTCCTTTTTTTTTTTTTATCTTACTCATCCCAAACTTTTGAATGGTGGTATATCACGGTTTCCACAAAAACATTAAGCAGCATAACTGTTTTTAATATTGATAATAATAAATGTTTCCTGAGCAGCAAATCAGCATATTAGAATGATTTCTGAAGGATCATGTGACACTGAAGACTGGAGTAATGATGCTGAAAATTAAGTTTTACCATCAGAGGAATAAACTATATTTTTAAAAAAACATTCAAATAAACTGTTATTTTAAAATGTAATATTTTACTGTTCTGATCAAATAAATGCAGACTGCTTTCAAAAACATAAATAAATAAAAAAATATTCCAAACTTAACTCAAATGGTTATAACAAGTTGGAAATAATTGTCACATCATTCCTTACTAAGAGTTTATTTATTTTTCAAATTCAAAACACTGCTAATCTGAATATTAAGTGATAAAACGAAATAAGCATTTGATGTAAATTATAAATGATCTTTTATTATAGTACTTAACCAGTCCAAGCCAATAAGAACAAATTTAATTTATTAATATTTGTATTGAAGTAATTTAAATATTGAGTATTATTGTCGGTCATCTCCACATGAAAGATATGCATGAAGCAAATGTGTAACAAATCACTTCATATCGGATTATTATAATACCCCATAAACAGTTTTTGTTTCTGAAATGCAATGTCACAGTCAGTCTCTCCCTGCCTTCAGTTTCTCAGTCACTGTGTCATCATGCTTGGATCCTCCCATGCACGGGGGGCTTTTGGCCAGGCTGGGGTTGCTGCTCCACTGCTGGGGCGTCTTAGCCTGGATGGCGAGGGCATGAACGCACGTGCTGAGCTCCTCTCGCAGGGACTCGTTCACAAGCCGATGACGCTGCAACAGGGAAAGACCCTCAAACTGAGGACTCACCACCAGAACTCTGAAGTGGGACTCTGAACCAGGGGGCACAGCATGCATGTGACTCTCATTTATAACCTCTAGGTGCTCGGGTTTGAGGTCCTGGGTCAGTTTGGTCCGTATGGTGGTCTCTACAGGACGGGGACAACTGGGATCCATGTGGGGCCGGTGATGGGCCAGCGGTCTGGATAAGGCAAGGGTGCAGGATGAGGGACGCAGGCAGCGGAGAGCACAGGACAGCATCAGGCACAGGAGATCACCTGCAGGAAAACATGAAGGATCAATGACACATTTTAATTTGTTAAACCCAGATTCTCATTTGGCACCACATTGTATAAATGTTTTATTCATGCACTTTTTTATTTTTTATTTATTTATGTGCCCTCATAATTTTTAATCAAGATAATCTCTTCTCTGCTGTCATGTTAACTGCGTGAGGGCGGGGCAACCTGTCACTCACATGAGATCGACCAATAGCAAACCACAACCATCCGATCAATTCCCCATAAACATATACATGATCAGAATAGGGAAAAAAAGAAAAGACGGTCGCAACTTTCATTTCATGCCACTTTAAGGACTTAATTACAAATAGACACTTAAGCATTCTGTAACATACTTGTGATATGTAAGCTTATAATAAAGAAATATCTGACGTAAAGAATAAAATAAAGAGCTAAAGTTAGCCATTTCTCAGTGAGGAGTTGATATTTTTATAATGATTTTCATAATTTTATCAAAAAGGTTGGATGCTTTAGATTGAGACAAACTAAGTAGTTTAGAGATAATTGACTTTTTCAGCTTTTGTAAGGGATTTTACTAGTATTGAGGATGGTGACAAATGAATATAATTTCGCCAATATTTCAACCCTGCTGTGTTTGAAACTTTTTGAAAATGGAAAAGAAAACAAAAAAGAAACTCTTGAATAATAATTAATAAAATTTCAGTTTTGTCATTTTTCGCTCCAGCTGTTGCTATGGTAATCTAATCTTGCACGTGCCTGAACGAACTAACTTGCAGAAACGCTGTCGACATATGTACAAAAGGGAACTGAAACACCGCAAACACCTGTAATTATAACAGCAGAACTGAGAAACACTGCATGTTTATGCTCGTTTTACATGTGGTTGAAATCTCTAGCTAACTCGTTTCAATCTCATAAATAAATGCATGCTCAATAAAAAGTATAACGTTACTGATTACGCATTTTCATATGACACCCACCCGAGGTTAAAATGTATGTTCTAGATTTACCGACACAGTTGCTCTTTAAAATTAATTTTCTAGCACGGGTTTATTTAAGCAAAAGACAAGTGGCCGAGAAAATACATGGTCAAAGTCATTTCGCTCACCTTTCGCTTTCGGCGTGTTGTTTTTGCAGAACATCCACAGGAAGCGCTTGATGCAGATCCTCCTTCACCGTTTAGAATGCGGGCGGCAGAAATGACTCGACTGCCGCCTAGCGGCTAGAGATAGAGTTGCGTCAAATACATGCAATTGATGGCACTGTGTTCTACGTTTGTTTTTACTAAAATCCAGTCTTTGGTTATACTAAAAGATTTGGTTTAATATATTTTACATAAATAACACCGTTTTCATAAACGCTTCAGTTAGCCTACATGTAGATCGGACGATTACAATCAAAAGTTAATGTAGGCTACTGTTGTTAAGCGCTACTAGCCTACTACAATACATCACAAGTATACTAAAATACGCCGTTGTTTTGTTGTAAAACAAAAAAATCCATTTACTGTGTATACACTAAACCGTTTTAATTCTATTTTTATATTATACAATGTTGGCGTAACGTAACCACAAAAGCTGACGAGGTCAAATAAATAGCCTAATTACTTATCACTGTATTGTAGATTTACCATTCAGAAGTGGGCCTACATTTACAAAACCGTGATCGCTTTGTTTGGAAATTTATTTTTAACATTTTGACTGTTTGAAAAATTAACACCTAAATAGGCTACAAACTAGGCCTATACATTTCTGACCTTCTCATAGATTATTTTGTTTATTTAGTCTTTAGAGGACAGACATGTCATACTTTTATGCGGCTTTCCCACCTTTTGTTGAGCATGGCAATAAAGTATTATTGACCCTTCTCACATTTCCGTGTTTCTCCGGAAGTTGTCATAGTTGAAGTTGTCATAGTTGGGTAAACCTATGGTGAATGAGAGACTAGACTACATTGATTTTTTTTTTCCAAATAGCAAAAGAAAAACTCCACAATAGTGGTTCACAACTTTCAAAAAGAGGAAAAAAGAAAGATAGATACATAATCATGGCAGTCAGAAGAGAGAAAGATGTTAATTTTACCATCACTCATAGACACTGTATTAGAAACACACTAACAGCAGCGTTAACTAGTTATTTTAAATTTGATGCAAAGGTATGCTGATGACTATTAAAACGTCATCAGTCTGTGAAAAGGGTCCATTTTCATTCATATTTGAAAGAAAAAAAGCCCTGTGTTTCTTTGCGTTTCACGAAAGAAAAAGTCATACTGTACGAGGTTGGTATAACATGAGGGCGAGTAAAACAGATTTCTTGTTTAGTATGCAAATAAAGTTTGTCTATGTGGTGCATCAAGAACTCAAATCAAATATTCAAGCAATATACCATTTGTTTATTATTCGTATGTACGTTTTAAATCCACTGAGGGACAGTTTTAACTGCACAAGCGCAGTCCAACCCCCCGAATACGAGTCAAAAAAACAAAAGTAAATCTCTCACAAACTGTAATACAGAACCATTTTGGTAAGGATGGAATCTATATTCAGCGATAATGTCAACATTTCCATTCTTATGTACAAAAAAACAAATCACAAAATGAACAACATACAGTATACTCTAGTTCTCATGTTCAACATTTTTATCTTTTTTGTTTTTATTATTCCACATATTTATTCATTTACATACAAACATCTACAATCTCTACAGCACAGTACAATGATAAGGTGATAAACTCTCTGTCACATTTAAATTATGGTAATACATTGAAACTGACAAAAGCATCAGAAGACCTATGGTATATTTGTAGAGTACACGGATGTTGGCCAGTTTTCTTTCGGCTGCTGTTTCATCAAATATGGCCAGCGGACATTTTAGGCCCGCTTTCACAGACGGGGCTTAGATTAAGCCAGATATATTTGAAGTTGCTTTCAGTTAAAACAACTCAAACATGCATTTTAGTCTGGGACTAGCTTAAGCCTTGTCTGTGAGACCGGGGGTTCGTGTGCTTTCTTGCCCGATAGTTTGGGGGCAGAGCGAACATGTTTACCACTTATTGCTTTGATTTCTTTTTGCACACAAGATTGATTGGTTGTTGCTAATTGAGCACGTTTAGAAATACAAAAGACCCTGTAACAAAACCCATATGTCTTGCAACCAGTACACAATCTTAAATGATGATGTGCACCAAATCCAGGACTGCTTGTGCACAGAGATAAGTCACTGCTTCACTGAGATTAGTTACTGTAATTCACAGCATACGACAGCAAATATGACGGAATTCGATAGAGGGAACAACAGCGACACATTAAGAGATGTGACCATATGAAGGGTTACAAACTGCAGGACTGTTTGGAAATGGTGACATCAAATCAGTTTTACGATTGGTTGTGCGTACAAACAGTTCACTGACAAACCAAATATTTAATAGTTATATTTTTCAAGCATTCTCTAATTGTATCCAGCTTTCGGCTTATTTTAACCGTTTGCACGAGCATTAAGTGCGTAAAACACCTGATTGAGAGATACGTCTATAAGCCTTGTTAGGGGTGGGCGATATACGGTAGAAATTTGTCAACCGGAGATTTTGGACTATCATCTCTATCGCGGTTACACTCGTGTGATGTTGCTGTGCTATGCAGTCATTTGCATGCATTTTTAAGTATTGCTGTTTATAAACTAGTGATGTTAAACCGTTAAAGCGCAGTAAGCAGCGAAAGACAACTCATCTCGCTATATGTCTGAGTGTGAGCGTGTGAGAAATGAACAGTGATTTTTGCCGACTTACTGGGCTAGAACGGTTAAATACACATACTTATGTGTCAAAGTAAACACAGTCACTTATACATTGTCTTAAAGGTATAGCGGAGGATCTTTCCGAATTTTAGATAAGAACCGCCCTCTCCACTTTTTGAAAAAATGCACATGCGCAACACTCTACCTGTTCCCGAGAGGGAACGCCTATTAAACGTGTGCGAGGTTCTCCTCGTGCACGCTCTGTTTACAAGTTGCTGTCGGCATCGCTCATACAAGATTACTTTCCAAAAGAAGATTTGCACTTTTTCTCCAAATAGCAATCCAAACTTTACCTGTCGAGTAGAAACTTCGCGACTGAGGCATCAGTGGGAAGCCCAACCTGTGTTTTCAGCGCACGCCATCGTGTGAAACAATCTCCCAAAAACACTCTGATCTTGTTTCTCTCTTCTGAGGCCTTTCTCTTCTTCTCATACAGTTCGTACAAACTTTTTCTCTTGCGACCCTCAGACATTTTCAAAGGACCCGGTGAAACGGCGAGCTTCAATGAATGGCTGAGCTCTAGCTCACCACACATAAACACCTGAAAGTGCGCATGCGCAGAAAGCGAAAACTAAGGGACGAGCACGTACGACGGCCTTACGTAAACATATCACCAGAATGATTGACACTTAGGTGGACCAATAGTTTACACTACCCACCCGGAAAAAGAAAATCCTCCGCTATACCTTTAAGTGAACGTGAAGGGTTGAGAAAGAAAACATTGGATCCGTGCAGTCGTTCTTAAAGAGACAGCATCCCAATCTACCTGCTGTCGTTATTAACGTTAATCAAACGACAAAAAAGAGAAAATTTCTCACTACTCTTGGCTGAATAACTTTTTTAAGTTTAATAAGAAAAAAATTATATTTAATTTACACAGTGAAGACTATGCACCGTTTTTTTATACATTTGATTACTTTATACAATTTATATAGTATTTTTTTTTATTTCTAGCGCTTGTAGTTTGTCTATTGTAGTTTCTTTGTCACTGTTAACTTGTCTTCAGTAAGTTTGAGAGTTGTTTTTTTTTACTTTGGCTAGTATACATTTTTTGTGAATGATGACAAGAATTATGAAATTTCAATGGTATCAAAAAACTTGATATAATTTAAAGCAAAAATATCTATATTGTGATATCGTTATCGTGAAATAAAATAACTCATAACATAAGATTTTGGTCATATCGCCCACCTCTAAGCCTTGTTTTGTTTTTCATTTTCTATTTCTTCATTCGCTTGCTTAGATCACCACACCCTGCTAGAACGTCAATTTATTACAAATCATGTTTTTGTCTGCCGTGATGAGAGATCTGCCAGTACAAACCGAGGAAGTAGAAAATATTTGGCAATTAAAGATGCGCACGGTCACACATGGCACACATACAGATTGTCACTACAGCATCTGTGACACTACTGGTGACGGAAGGTCACGGCAGGGATGGCAGTTTCTACCACAGTTCATTTTAAAACTATGTGATGCGTGGCACTGCGCAATGCCAATTTCTCCAATTGAAATAATAATATGTAAGGCTGTTATAAGCGCTTAAAAGTTACATTTGTGTCTAAAATTAATAGTTTGTGATTGGTAACCACTTTGGTTAAAGTATTTTTAAATCTAAAAATTGGTTGGTTGTCTACTCTGAGCACATAATATGGCTGCTATCCTACAAAATGGCAGTAAAGAATGTTGAATGACACTAAAAACTGTTGTTGTGTAAGCGCTGGCTGTGTTTAAAAGGAACAGGGCTGAAATATAGCTTCCAGCCGGGTGGGGTTTTGTCTTTACAAATTTTTTTTTGCTTCAGTATCTGGTCATTAAACCAGTTTTCCATGATCCTAGAACTAGTATTAATTGTGCTTGGTAAAATGTAGCAAGTTGGACAAGTTGCACGGTTTAGTGCTTGTCCTAATGGGATATCCATGGTTTTTGTTTCCCATCAAACGTTACAACACATCGTTTTTAAAATCCATTGAGTTTTGACTTCTTTCGCCTCTTTTTGATGCTATATTCAGTTACTGCTACCAAGTCACCAAAAATTGAACATCAGGTCAACAATGATACAGCAAAAAAATCACCCTGCATGTGGCACTACATTTGCTTCTACAGATACTTAAAGTAAAAAATACTATAAAATCAAACTCTCATAAACAGTTATATAAATAAATACAAATATTCAGAGAACACTCAACATTTCACATGCAAGCACACGTACTTCCATACTTTACACACACACACCCACATACAGACGGATACCTCTGTTTCTTTACAAGAACACAAGAGAAAACATGAAGGAGGGCGTTTGTGTGTGCTGCAAATCAGTGGACTTATTCAGACATTTTTTTTATATATTTGCTTTGATAAAAAAAATTAAATTCCTTAATGAACAGAAAACCTGTATATACATACATCAAATGGAATCTATCTAAGACATTATGTTGATACTAGTTCAACATCTGAACATGTAAATATTTTTCTTATATATATATATATATATATATGTTTGTATATTTAATAATAGTTTTTGAGTGTTCAAACAGACAGACTTGAATTACAGCTAATTTTTATATATTTATATTCAATACATAATTTACATAATCACCAAAATAAACCTATTGTTTTTAATCAAATCACTTTGTGCTTCATTTTATTTTTTTCTGTTTTTTCACGTGTTCAATGGATTTTTTGAATGAGAACAGGGCGAATGTAAGGTTCGTCTCAATGTTTGCGCACATTCAAAAGGGACGCAACTGAAACTGCTCTGGAAAACAGAATAAAACAATAATGCAAAATATGAATAATGGCTTACTAAACCAAACTAATGACAACCTGTCATGTCACTCTCGTATTTTACATCATGTCCAAAGAATCATGGGTAAAGTAGTGTAATACAGAGCACTGTCATCAGTCATGTTCACCATCTTCAAGCATATGTCGCGCTTCATTGCATGCACAACACTGTCAATGTCAGACATTTTGAAAGAACAACCGAATTCATCAGATGGAGTACAACAAAAAATGAGTGAACCAATGATACACTGTCTATAGTTATGTAATGTTAGCATTTATGCTGCAAAACATCTAAAAAGTGAGGAGTGCTTGAGCCGATATAGCAGACAATTGCGGCATAACACACTTCTCGGGACACAAAGGACTAGAGTAAAGCAACAACAACCATCACCAGCACCACTAGATCAACACTGTCCATTCAAATATATCTATCTACTGATTTCACGGGTCCTCAGTGATGGTTTTCAAACCGCATGATGGCTTGGATGAAGATTAAAGGGAAAGTCAAAATGAACATGTTAAATTTCACATTCGTACCATAACGCAAAATTGGAATGTGTTTAACATGGCAGTTTTTCTACACACACACACACACACACACACACACACACACACACGCACAATATTCCTGTGAGACAATGAGATATCAGCAGGGAACATATTTATACATGTAGATTTGAATGAAATGAAATTAAAATGAAATAACAATGCAATTGCACATATTGGAGGAATGAAGATATCTGTAAATGTGGGATTTGTTAGGGCTGCTTCCAGCATTGCTCACTCACGGACTGGGTTTGGGATTTGGGGGCGACAAAGTCGGGCATTCCCTACTCAAACGCTGCCAGCTGCTGGCTGGAAAACCGCACTATTGAAGCACCTGACCGCGAGTCTCGGGGAGCTTGAGAGCCAAGAAGCTTCCGACCGCCAAAGCCCCCGACGCGAAGAGGATGGGCACCGCTTTAGTGATGCCCACGAACGACTGGAAGATGCTGATGCCCAGAACTGCTGCTAACTTACACAAGGCGTTCAGAAACCCGAAGGCTGTAGTTCTGAAAAAAGGGAGAAAAAGATTAAAAATGACATCAATTGGATCTGTCTATCTGATAGAAAAGATAAGCATAAGTGAGCATAAGTGATGTATCAATGGCCGATTTCCTATGTCTTTAGGAGTCGTATATATACAGGAACAAAACTCTTACTATACCTGACCTTTCTACACATCAGTAACCTATACCTACGACCAGAGGGCAGGGGGATACAATATTTATAGAGTGGGTGGTAAATTAGGGGTAGAGATACCAATAATTTTACTTGCTAAATAAGTTATCTTTAAGAATTTGTTCTTGTTGGTAACTGTTAGCATATGAAAAAAACAAATGGCACCATAAGTAAGGACTGGCTCAATAATACTGCGATACAAAAGAAGAAGAAGACGTGTTCGAATAGCTGTCTGTGCTGGCTGAAGTTGAGATTTTGATCCAAAGGAATGCCGAGATATTTGAAATACTCTACCCTTTCAACTATCTCTCCATTAATGGTAATGCTAGAAGCATGAATCTGGGTTTTTGGGGAGCTAAAGACCAGTTCCTTAGTCTTTGAAATATTGAGGTGCAAAAAGTTATCCTCACACCACATACTAAAATGTACTAAAAGAGTCATTGTCCTTATTAAGCAGATCAAGAATGGCTGTATCATCTGCATATTTAAAGTAATGAGTAGTTGTAAATGGACTCTGACAGTCATTTGTGTATAGAATATAAAGAAATGGGCACCCCTGGGGGGCGCCGGTATTAAGAACAATGGTTGGTGATAATGCACTGTCCATCTTTACCACTTGCAGTCTATTAGAAAGACAATTATGGATCCGATTTATTAAATCTATCCATCTATGCGTTCGTCCTTCTATCTATCTATATAGTATCCACACTACCATTTGGGGACGATCTGTCTGTCTGTCTGTCTGTCAATCAATCAATCAATCAATCAATCAACCAATCGTTATCTCAAAACATTTCTGAAATCAAATGTTTGTTCAGTAAATTACCTCTTAGAGGTGCTCAAGAGCACACATTGTTGAGCAGGCACTGTCAACATATTTTCTTAGAAATAGTGCATAAGGACTCTGTGGCAGAACCACTGAGACATCATTCATTTTGACTGAGAATTTTTAGATATCCCCTAAATTATAATGTATTTGATCTGCACTGCAGTGGCAACGCAGCACAAAATTACTGACTTGCGTTTGATCTATTAATGTTTCTAATCATTTTCATTTAGTATAGTAAAAAAAAAAATGTATTAAAAGAAGAAGAGAATCATGTTTTTATCTAATTCCATGACAATTATTCATTTTAAAGTGTGGCGTAACATGCAAGTGTCCAAATACTTACTGAGGTCATTGTATTAATACAATGCAGAGAGAAAAGTGGCAATTGTGGAAGATGCAGCAATCACAGAAATATGAACTTGGCCCACCTCTTGTCCGAGGGGTACAGCTCCACCGTTAGTACATCCAGGGCATTCCATGATGCAATGCTGATGCCCCCAAATAGACAGAGCAAGGCGATCATAGCGGATTCGCTGTTTCCAAATGACAGGAAGAAGCAGCTGACGCAGGAAATCACACTGGAACCCGCTGCACCAGAGGAGGAGAGTGAAAACAAATGTTTATTATTTTCTAAAAGCTCAATTGGCTCATTTTCAAAGCTCTAAAATGTGTTCAACTCTGATGCAACTTGTTTTTTTGTCGTTTTTACCCAGCATTCTTAGACGTCCGATCTTGTCCATAAGCAAAGCAGACACAATGTTCCCAGGCAGGACAGCAAGTGTGCCAAGGAAGCTGACGAAATAGATCATGTAGGCGTTGTTCTCGTCGCTGAAATCCAGCATACAGCCCTCTTTGTTATGCAGAAAGGTGCTGTTGATGAGTTTGCTGTTGATCAGCCGGTACTTGAACAAGTCTAAAAACAGATGAGGGCTCTTGTTAACCAACACATCAGCTATTCCTCCACAACAGTTTACGTAAACACTTCTAGGCCAGATAGATGACATCTTTATGCATGTGTTCTAAACCATTGAGCTACTTAGAAGGCTTAGAAGACAACAGCATTTCTGGCCCTGTTTACATCTGGTATTAAGATGCGTTTTGGTCGATCGGATCACAAGTAGACGAGGGAGACACATACCCAGTATATACACCTAGTATTTTAATCCATCCGCTTTGGACCATTTCTGTCCTGATTTCTTCGAGGGGAGGGTCTATGGGAGGGTAAATGTATGGGCTTTTTCAGATCTTTCTATATAATGGACAAAAAAGCTTGCATATTTTACATATGAACGCAAAATAAGATGATGGAAAAACATACGGAGAGCAGCAGCTTTCATTTCTCTGACAGCTGCAAGACCACGCCGAACACTGTGAGTGTTTGTTAGAAATCTGGAATGGTGAGAGAACATTGTGCTTTGTGCATTGTGCTTCCCGTCTGGCTAGTGCGCTTCCCATAATGTTTACACATTAAGTCAGTAGGCGGAGAGTAGGCGTCTTTTGTGGCTGTTCGAATGCGTTTTCCACTACCTCTGGAAGTGATCGAAAGTGGACAAGCTCAAAACGTTTTAGACCCCGTTTACCCCGTTGTCCACTTGTGATCCGATCTACCAATACAAAATGCATCTTAATACCAGGTGTAAACAGGGCCTCTGGCATTTTGGCTCTGTACTAAAACCTTGTGGCTGCTTTCAAAGGCCCATTCACACAAGATATGGTTATTATATGCCTGGGCCCGTATTCATAAAGATTCTAAGAATCCTCTCAGAAAACTCTTAATTTAGCTTAAAAACTTTTACGTAGGAGTCTTAGCTTAAGAGCAATTCGGGACTGATCTGAGAGCAACTCTGAGTAAGGAAAAGACAAAAACTTTTATCTTAGTAAGAAGGCGGGGTTGACCCCGTTGCTATGTATGACACAATCTTTTGAAGACTGTGATTGGTTGGTTGTCCAAGAAGGGGAAAAAAGTGATTTTAAGTATAGGGTCTATTCTAAGCCTTCACTTTGAAATTACATGCGTAATTTTTCCTATTTGACCGTTCTCACACACACACATTATATATATAAATCCTTATTTTATTAACCATGCTGTTGATTTCCTATAAGGTATTTGCTTGGCTTAGAATGATAAAAATTGTTCCACTCTTTCTAATTACACTGATTGTTGGCATGTCTATTTAAATGGTGGTTTGAATGTTGGTTTTAATGTATCAAACATGGAATTTTCCGAGTTGCCAAATATGGTAATGTAGTGATTACTTTCATTTCGGGCGCTATGGCATTTCTGCGCTGTGTTGGAGATATTAGCGTGTCTCTAAAAAGATCTGTCACAAACATGATCCCTGCATGATCTAATTTAAAGCGTCTTATTAACTCACTGTCATCCATTGTCTGCAACACATTTCTTCTCCTTCTTCGTCTTTCTGCCATTTTCTCCTCTGCTAAAGAAACTCTTAAGCCTCTTAAAAGTCCTCGTCCGTGCTCCTAACAATTTTGACCTTAAGACCTCTTTTAAGGGTTAAGATGCTTTCTGAATTACTTTTTTCTTTACTAGGATTTTTTCTTTAAATTTAAGAGTAAACGCCCACATTTCTAAGAATTTTCTTAGAATTTTGTCACTAGGAGCTACTCTTTGCATTAAGATTCTTTATGAATACGGGCCCTGGTTTCACAGACAAAGCTTAAAGTGATAGTTCACCCAAAAATGAAAATTAGCCCTTGATATACTCACCCTCAAGTCATCCTAGGTGTATATGACATTCTTCTTTCAGACGAATACAATCGGAGTTATATTAAAAAATGTCCTGGCTCTGCCAAGCTTTATAATGGCAGCGAATGGCTGTTTCTGTTTTGTCCATAAAAGTGCATCTATCCATAGGCCTGTCGCGATAGTCGATAAGTCGATTAATCGCACGATAAAAAAAACGAGCTCGATAATTTTTCCGGCCGCGATAATTCCATTTGCATGCTTGTTTGTTTTCCTCGTCTCTCTCTCTCTACCAAAGAGACTGGATGACCACTCTCGCTCGGTTCTTTAGCGTATAGGAGGAGTGAACCCTCTTGTTGTCAGTTGCATGGTCTTTGTGTGAGAAGGCGGCGCCGCGGCGCTCAGTCACATGGTCTTTGTATGGGAAAGCGCCGGCGGGAGTGTTTGCGGCTACTGCCGGGAGAGAGAGAAGACGCTAGTTGTGAGTTGCGACAGCGAGCCCGATCACATGAAAATGCGTATCTATACCACGAATGTTATTTCTCGTGCCATTTATACGCCAAAAATAGTTTTTGCGTGCATATGATACGCTCTTTATGGCGTGTAATACGCACGCACTCCTCACCCCTAATCCTAACCAAGTATTTTCAGTGCGTAGCATGCCTTCCCGACAGTACACAATCACTTGACAAAGTAACAGGAGGACAAAGTAACAGGAGTAACAGTGCAAAATTGTGCGATATGGCTTGTTGAGGCTTTTTTTTATTTGTTTACAAAGGTCCTAACTGTCAGTTTTGCCTGTTATGGAATGTATCACTATTTAATAATGTCTAAAGCCTAATGTTTAATATTTTTTGAAGTGCAATTTTGTTTCATTTTATTTATTAACAGACATTTATTTTGTTAACAGACACTAAGAGTCCATTGCTTTTATTGTTTTTGGTTGTTTTGTTCATTTTTTGGGATATTTAAAATGTTTTCCGTTTTCAATGTTTAATATTCTTTAGAAATAAAAGTTTATAGATCGTTGAAAAGGTGTACCTGCATTATTATGCCATTATAATTATATGAAATGAAAATGGTCTCAGAACGACAATATTATCGTTTATCGCGATAATTTCTTGGACAATTTATCGTCCAGCAAAATTTGTTATCGTGACAGGCCTATCTATCCATATTATAAATACAAATATTTTTCTTACACAAACACATTCCTTCGATTCAGAAGGCCTTTATTAACACCCCAGAGCCATGTGGAGCACTTTTATGATGGATAGATGCACTTTTATGGACAAAACAAAAACAGCCATTATAAAGCTTAGAAGAGCCAGGACTTTTTTTTTTTTTTTTTACTCTGATTGTATTCATCTGAAAGCATGTCATATACACCTAGGATGGCTTGAGGGTGAGTAAATCATGGGCTAATTTTCATTTTTGGGTGAACTATCCCTTTAAGTCTAGTCACAGACTAAAATGCATATTTGAGCTGTCTTAACTGAAAGCAACTTGCACTGAAATATCTTAAAATATGTCTTAAGATGCACACCAGTAATGTATTTTTCTAAGGCATGTATATAAAAACTACCTGAGTATCCTTATTTAACTAAGGCCTAATCCGGGTTTAATCCAAGCCCTGTCTGTGAAACCAGGACATAGTCTCTCACATTGCCATCTTGAATTATAGTAATCTTGAATCATTGCAATACATTCTGGGATTTGCTGCTCTTTTGGAACAGCAAAATGATGCATGTCAGGGAATGCATGGACTGATAAAATACACCTCAAATGCAATGAAAATTGCTTTAAGTAAAAGTGTCTGCAAATGCATAAATGTAAAAGTTAAAATGCTGTCTAGGTAGGCAGATAACTAGATTTTAGAACAGACTCAAAGCTTTTGTTTTTAAGTTTCATCATTCATCTGCAAGCTGATCAGAGAAACAATCATAAACGCCCAGTACGACTGATTTAGGAAAAGCAGATTGTCATTCCCTCTCAGTCAGAGGAAGAATCTGAGCTGGTGTTGCTAGGATACCTGAAATGCGTTCAATAGCTCTAAAACCTGAGGCCATTTTAACCATAGCAAAACATGTCACATGACATGAGTGTCTTCTTATAAAGGATCATAGCTTTGAATGCCTACGGCTTGAATCCAAATATTTGATACGTCTGAATGTGTCGATCACATTCAAAAACATTCAGCAGTGCTATATTTGTTTATAGCCAGGAGGGTGAAACCTGTGTTCTTCTCACCAGTGTTGTAGAAAAGGGTGGCGATAAAGGTGCAGTTTCTGAAGAAGGTGTTGCTTGATGTGATATCCTCAAAGTAGCATTCCTCAAACATGGAGTCTTCAAACACCATAGACTTCATCTTCAGATTCAAGAACCTTTAATGGCAAAGACAAAATGATTGCATAGTATTGAGATATTGGCTGTTTATTAGTACTTATAAAGCACATATTAATGCTTTATTCTGCATGACCATATTCTACATCCCTTAATCCTATACCCAATACCTAAACTTAACAACTACCTTACTAACTATTATAAAGCAGTAATTAGGAGTTTGAGGCAAAAGTCGTAGTTAAGAGTGAGAATTGGACCCTAATCTAAAGTGTGACCAGACGGTATTCAGATTTCATTTAGCTTTCACAAAGTGCTCCAAATAAAAAAGGCAGCTGGGATTGCCAGAAATGTACCATACAAATATGGTAATAACATTTTTATGTTTTAAAGATTCAACAAATTACAGTAAAGAAAAAAACATATTTCATTAACTGATATAATGTTAATATACCAACCTATTCTAATATCTGTTTTGTACCTTTGTAATATACTGACAACCACTAAAAACAGATGGTGATGAGAAAATCACATGAAGAATCAAAGCTCATCACAGAAGGTAAATACTAATATATAAAAGGTGTCATTCATACAAATACTAAACACCATCATGGTAAGACACTTGACACTAAAGTATTGCAATAAACATTTATTATACTACAGGGCTGTTTAATGCTTGAATCTGATTGGTTGACGAGCGTTCTAAGGTGTGCAATTATTTTCAGGGAAACGCACGGCTAAAGTAGATCCAGGCAAGTCTAGACCGCATTGCAGTTCCATATCACTTCACCAAATGATTTCATTATTTCAATGGTCCTTATAGCCTACAACAGCAAAAGAACCAAAACCCACAACGACACTGACCGAGCAAATAAATATAGTAAACAACAGGACAAAAACAACAAATTATTTCCATGTTTTTTTTGCCAGAAAATTACGTTTTATTACGTATGGATAGCACATACTCTCTTTCTCCCGCTCTCTCTCGCACACTTAAACGGACACGCATAAAGTATGGACCAACACTCGCACAGACAATTTTATCTGTAAAATAGTTTAAATACTTAAAAGCTACAAGACATTTTTCACTAGCGATGTAATAACCGCTCTGTTCTTGAAGCAGATAAACTTACAGTTTCGCTATTAGTGGAGACGCTGCTGCCGAATACACAGAAGAGCGTTTTAAGGACAAAAACTTGACAAACGTCTTGAAATACATCATCTGAACAATGTTTTGAGGTGTGATAACTGTAGTATGAGCATAATGATTGACTCCGGGCTGTTGAATTATTAGAAAAATAATGCACACCCAAGGTGGTAATGTTACACCTCGGGTGTGTATTATTTTTCTAATAATTCAATGGCCCGTTGTCAATTATTCCTTACATATTAATTAAAACAATAATAGTATATAAATGATGATGTTCATCAAGCATATGATGATTTATATTTTGGCCCAAAAGAAGTTGTCTTCACATATATGATGTTTTAAAATGCTGTCTCGGTAGTCAGCTGACTTGGAACAGAGATAATATTGTGTGAGACATTTAAAAAAAATGTTTTACTATAAAACTATACAATAGCAATCAAATTTTCACCATCCAAATTGCATTCTTTCACAAAAAAAACACACAAAAAAACCCCGAAACATGTTTAAAAAACACTCAAGGTTGTTAAGCCATTCTATCGCACTTAAATTGCATTTAATCTGGAATATTCCTTTAAAAAGCAAGCGGAATGTCACAACACAATTCACCTTTCATAGAAAGGTCAGCTCTATTTACTGAAATATGTTTGGCATACTGCCTGTGAGCAGCCCTTACTTGTTGTTGAAGTACTCTCCATTCCGGTGGATCTGGTTCTCAAGGGTGAAGTTAAAGGTCACATGCTCCACTTTCTCTTTGATGAAGACCTTTGTGCGTGAGGAGTACTCTTGTTTCTGCAGGTATTTGATCATGTCAGGGAACCAAACGGTCAACCCGTAGTAGCTGGAGGCAGAAAGCAACAAGCCATGAAACAATGCAGATGGACAAATCATCAGATGGTCTGGAAAAGTTCTGTGTAGTTCACCTGAAGGACATGGAAAACCACACGGCCATCATCATGTAGGTGATCCTCCGGTACTCTGGATTAAACACCGTCAGGAAGTTGCTCCACACCTGGAAACCCAACATAAAAAAATTTGTTTGATGTATTAAACTATGTAAAAAATTATTCAGAATAGATTATTGGAGTATGTTTCACAGGAAAATACTACTTCAGTCTTTATACTTCAAAATGTCATTTTTAATCCGAGGTGTTACTTGCCTTTTTTTTTTTTTCGCTGTATGTAGACACACTTCAACATTTACAATTTATGGAAACTAAGCTGCAAATGTGTGTCAATCAGAATCGCCACAGTAATAATACCACTATAACATAAGCATGTTAATATATGACTATCCACATTTTATATCAATGCCTGTTCGGTACTATACAAAGTTGAATGCATAGGTGTCACATGATTCTTCATTTCGCTATGTGTTTTTGTCATTTTTATTAGTTTTGTTCTTTTCAAATAATACCATTTACGTTTAATTTATTTAATAAATTATTTATTTTGTTGGTTTTATTATTAGTTCAGTTTTAGTTTTTATTTATTTCCAGTTAGTCATTTTAGTGCTTCAACTCAAACTTTTATTTCAGTTAGTTGCCAAAGCAACACTTCTGCAAAGTTTTTCATCTAATATTTATATTTTATTTTACCTTTATTTCAATTAAAATGTTTTTAACAGTTTTAGATTTGGTTAAATATAATATCCCTGGTGCTGCTTAATATTTTTGTGGAAACATTGCGGATACATTTTCTTCCGTATTCAAAAGAACAGGATTTATTTGAAATATACATCTTTTTGTAACATTATGAGTGTCTTTACTGCCACTTATGATCAATTTAATGCATCCTTGAGGCAGTGTTGTAGTCGAGTCACCAACTGTCGAGTCCGAGTCGAGTCTCGAGTCCCCATGTTCGAGTCCGAGTCCAAGTCCGAGTCATCAAAGAAGAGACCGAGTCGAGTCCGAGTCGAGTCACCATTACCTGAGTTCGAGTCCGAGTCGAGTCTCGAGTCCCCAGTGTTCGAGTCCGAGTCGAGTCATCAAGGTTGAGTTTGTGTTATATATCAAGACTGCCTACATTTCTCTACTCTGGCACCTTTAAAGAGCTGATATAATTATAAAAGAGGGTCTACATTAAACAAAAATGACACCACTGTGTTGAAAAATATAAATAATAAATAAATAAATACAATATAAATAAATATAAATAAAAACTTTTGATTTCAATAATGTAGGCTGTTAGTTGGCTAAATGTTAAAATGAACATTAACAATGCTGTAGAAGTGCAGTTTATTAATAGTAGCCTATATGTTAACTAATGTAGTTAACTAGAGTTTAATAAATGAAACATTATTGTAAAGTGTTACCGATTTGTTATACACCGATTCAGACGTCTCGTGAGTTCGTTGTTGGACAGATGGACAGTTGTTTTAACCATTCATTAAAGTGAATCGTTCAAAGGAGTCATTAGTTCGCGAATCGGACGTGTCATTAATGGACGTGTAGCCTACGGCACGCCTTGTGATTATCTCGGCAGTTTAGGACAGGACAAGATTTGTGTCAACACAGAAAACATTTCATCACTAGATAGATCTTTTCGTTTATTGAAATTGTGGCTAATGTCAGCTGAATGTGCGGAACGCTTTTCAGAGAAGATAAGGCAAACGTTTTTTGTTTTCTTTTCAGCACAATTCACACCTCGCGGTAATTCAGGAGAAAAAATCTCTGAATGATCTACGTGAAACTTTGGTCTTCCGACCTTTCACTATGTTGTTTGTGTTGTGTTGTTTGAAGACGGTGAGAGCGCGCGCGCGCGGCTGGGGCTTTTCTCTCTGCTCGTTCTTATATGCAGGAAAAAAGAGATCCTGTCCGGTCTTGGAGCCCAAAACAGGAAAAGTGTAACATCTTATATCAAATTTTAAAACCTATTTAGTCAGAAACTTCATCCAACGTCATTCATTTGATGAATGCTCAAGTCCGATTTTATATATCCTCGAGTCCGAGTCCAAGTACGAGTCATCAGTCCGCGAGTCCAAGTCAAGTCACGAGTCCTGAGAATAGAGTCTCGAGTCGGACTCGAGTCCAGAGAATAGGGACTCGAGTCGGACTCGAGTCCGAGTCCAGGACTCGAGTACTCCATCACTGCCTTGAGGAATATAAATATGAATTTCATTAAAAAAACCTTGAATGATATCAAATAAAATGGTACAAAAGTGTAGAATATGTCCCCTGTAGACCATTTCAAACTAAAGTTTCATATGGTGATAATCTTTTTCATCTTTGTCTGTGTTTATCGTACTCTACCTGGTGGAAGAGGTTGGTCAGCTTGATCCTCCAGCGCTTGTGCCAGGCTGTGGCCTCTCCACCCATGTCAACCAACTCATCCATCTGTTTCACCGTCTTAATGGTGGTGACCTGGGGATTTCATAACATGCTTGAAAAAGTGCCTTGATAATTTACTGATAGGTTTGTGTGGTTAAGTCAAGTCAAGTCAAGTCAACTTTATTTATATAGCGCTTTTCACAATACAGATTGTATCAAAGCAGCTTCACAGTATTAAATAAAATAGTACATCAGTAATTGTTTTTGGTGTAAAACATCCACGTTTGGTAATGCAGATCAATAGCACTGGTGAATCGATTAATCAATTTAAGTATCCCCAACTGAGCAAGCCAAAGGCAACAATGGCAAGGAACCGAAAAACTCCATCAGGTGACCTAATGGAGAAAAAAAAAACTTGGGAGAACCCAGGCTCAGTCGGGGGCCAGTTCTCCTCTGGCGTTTATGAAGTAGAGACCGGATTTAACTGTAAGATTAAAATATTATATGAATGCCTGGCTGAAGAGATGCGTCTTTAATCTAGTTTTAAACTGGGAGAGCGAATCTGAGCAACGAACAGTATCAGGAAGGCTATTCCAGAGTTTTGGGGCTAAATGTGAAAATGCTCTCCCTCCTTTGGTGGATCTGGATATCCTAGGTATGACCAGAAGCCTCGAATTTAGTGATCTTAAAGAGTGCGATGGATTATAGGGCGATAGAAGATCCGTTAAATAAACTGGAGCTAAGCCGTTTAGGGCTTTATAAGTCAGTAGCAATACCTTGTAATTAATACGGAACTTTATAGGTAACCAATGTAGTGATGATAAAATTGGTGTTATATGGTCAAACTTTCTTGATCTAGTAAGAACTCTAGCGGCGGCATTTTGGACTAACTGTAGCTTGTTTATTGAGGATGCAGGACAACCAGCTAATAAAGCATTACAGTAATCTAGTCTCGAGGTCATGAATGCATGAACTAGCTTTTCTGCATCAGAAACAGATAGCATGTTACATAATTTAGCAATATTTCTAAGGTGAAAAAAGGCTGTTTTTGTAACATATGAAATATGATTTTCAAAAGACAAGTTACAATCTAATATAACACCCAGGTCTTTTACTGTAGAGGATAAAGTAACAGGACACCCTACTATGTTAAAGTTGTATTGTAAGAGGTTTTGTGGGCGGTTTTTTGAACCGATAAGTATTACCTCTGTCTTATCTGGATTTAATAAAAGAAAATTGTGCGTCATCCAATCTTTTATATCTTTAACACACTCTGTCAATTTGGATAATTTAGCGTTTTCATCCGGCCGTGATGAAATATATAGTTGAGTGTCATCAGCATAACAATGGAAACTAATTCCATGTTTCCTTATAATATTTCCAAGTGGCAGCATATATATTGAGAATAATAGAGGGCCTAACACAGATCCTTGCGGCACTCCATAGTTTACTGGAGTTATGATCGATTTTTCTCCGTTTAAATAGACAAAATGGTAGCGGTCAGATAGGTATGATCTGAACCAGCTTAATGCTTGTCCTTGAACACCGGTATAGTTTTGTAGCCGATCTAAGAGTATTGTGTGATCTATAGTATCGAACGCAGCACTAAGATCAAGTAAAACTAGTATTGAGATACAGCCTTGGTCAGAAGCTAAGAGTAAATCATTTGTGATTTTAACGAGCGCAGTTTCAGTGCTATGATGCGGCCTGAACCCAGACTGAAACTTTTCATAGGTGTCATTTTCTTGCAAGAAAGAGCCCAGTTGGGCAGACACAACTTTTTCTAATATTTTGGACATAAAAGGAAGATTTGAAATGGGTCTATAATTTGCTAGGTTATTTGGGTCTAATTGTGGTTTCTTAATGAGAGGTTTTATAACTGCCAATTTAAATGTTTTTGGAACATAACCTAAAGATATAGACGAGTTAATAATATTGAGGAGAGGCTCTTCCACTACAGGTAACACTTCTTTCAATAGTTTAGTTGGTATGGGATCTAATAAACATGTTGTTGTTTTAGAGGAAATGATAAGTTTATTTAACTCTTTTTGTTCTATAGTTGTAAAGCACTGTAATTGTTCTTGCGGGGTGATAATCGAGGCAGAATTATAAGGCGCGATTGAAGATTGAACGTTTACAATTGTGGATCTGATGTTTTCTATTTTCTCAGTGAAAAAATTCATGAAATCATTACTACTAAACTGTAACGGAATATTTTGTTCAGGTGACGCTTGTTTATTTGTTAGTCTAGCCACGGTGTTAAATAAGAACCTAGGATTGTTTTGGTTATTTTCTATTAGTTTGCGGAGATGCTCAGCCCTGGCCGCTTTTAGGGCCTTTTTATAGCGTGACGTACTGTCTTTCCATGCGATTCTAAAAACCTCTAAATTAGTTTGTTTCCATTTACGCTCTAAATTACGGGTTTATCTCTTTAGAACACGAGTAGTATTGTTGTACCATGGTGCTTTAATTTTCTCTCTGACCTTTTTTAGTCTTATAGGTGGATCTAGTTCATCTGTTTGTTTAGGTTCAGGCAGCAGCTGAGACAGATCCGATAAGCAATTTGAAAAATTATCTATGGTGGATGGAAGGATTGTTCTGCCTAATCGATAACGCGGCGCAGCATGATATATTACCGGGGTACGTAATATGCAAGTTACCATGTAATGGTCAGTTACATCATCACTGTGCGGAATGATATCTATATCGGTTGGATCGGTTCCATGTGATATAATTAAATCGAGTGTATGATTAAAACGATGAGTTGGTCCGGTAACGTTTTGCTTAACCCCAAAGGAGTTTAATAAGTCTATAAACGCAGCCCCTAACGTATCATTTTGATTATCTACGTGTATGTTAAAATCTCCAACAATTAATATTTTATCGACATTGACCAATAGATCTGAGAGAAAATTTGCAAATTCTTTTAGGAAATCAGCGTAAGGCCCTGGTGGTCTATATACGGTAGCCAAGGCTAAAGATAATAGGGATGTTTTTCTATCATCTAAGAGCGTAACATTTCGTACAAGTACTTCAAATGAAATAAACTTATAACCCGTTTTCTGAGTAACATTGAGAATATCTCTATAGATAGTTGCAATACCGCCGCCACGACCAATCAGACGGGGCTCGTGCTTATAGGAGTATCCTGATGGAGTAGACTCATTTAGACCGAAATAATCATTTGGTTTAAGCCAGGTTTCAGTAAGGCAAAGTACATCTATGCTATTATCTGTGACTATTTCATTTACAATAACTGCCTTAGGTGTGAGTGATCTAATGTTTAAAAGACCTAGCTTTAGAAATTGTTTTTGTTTACTAATAGCAACATTTTCTGTTTTAATAACAATTAGATTTTTCCTAGATCCTGCAGTAGATTTATTATTTGATCGCACTAAACGAGGAATAGACACAGTTTCTATGCAATGTTCTACACTAGTATTTATATCAGTTAATTTGGTGCAGCAGAGACTATGATTTGGACTTTTGGTTACTAGTCAAAAGGTATTTAACATTTTGGAGATGTTATCTGACAGAAGATCCGATCCGAATCTGTTTGGGTGTAAGTAGGGCCGGATTAACCATTAGGGCAACTGGGCACTTGCCCAGGGGCCCATGACATCTAGGGGGCCCTGACAGGTAGGAAATACACAGAAATTTAATAAAGTTATCAAACTCTTTACGATCTTCTTCACTGCATAAAGTGCATCTACGCGGGTTCACGCGACTTTCCTGCCTCCCCGCTGAACGCCAGATTACTCCCGCTGGTTGAGCGCGGTAAAGTTCGTTTCAGTTTCGATGTTAGCCGGACATTTGTTCTATAGGGTCGGTAGTCTAACAAAGATATCAATAGCAAGATTAGTTTTAACATTATGTGACCATTGTATATCGACATGATGAAATATTCGTTCAAAATCATTCGTGCATTAATGCTGCATAATTATACCTGAGAATGCTTTGACGCGTTTCCACAGCGCACGATGCTTAAGGGAACGTCTGCCAATTCCACCAACTGCGTTAAACGTAGTCTATAATTTGTATTATTTAAAATGACTTTTAACATTTAAAAACAGACGTTTTCAAATTCCAAAGCTTGCAAGGTTCCTAATGTCAATACTGACTTTACAGCTATACAGCTTTCCTGGTAGCCTTGAGTAAATTAACGTCTAAGAAAATGATTCATAAAACGTATAAATATCAGTTGAGCCTATGTTTATTTTCGTCATTGACACAGACGAAAATGAAAAGACTATCAGTCAAAGTTCAGCTTTAGGAGAGGTAGAAATAGGCCAGTATAAGAATACTGAGAGAATAAGAAATATGAAGATGAGGAGAGAGCAGACCAATAATTTAATGACAAGGTTTTAAAGCTAGCCTATTTCTTATAATTGTTTGGCCTTCAAAAGTCCTAAATTGCACATATGTAGATCAGAGAAATCCAAATTTTCTCGGGGGAGCATGCCCCCGAACCCCCCTAACTACGGGGGGCCTTGAGTCTTGTTGCCCAGGGCACAGGAAATTGTTAATCCGGCCCTGGGTGTAAGCCATCAGCACGGGTATAGCCTAGGACGCTCCCAAAACAGATTCCAATTATTTACAAAGAGCAGTTTCTGCTCATTGCACCATGACGTTAACCATTCATTTAGTGCGAATAATCTACTAAACTTGTCATGTCCTAGACGGTACGTGGGAAGCGGTCCTGACACAATGATCGTTATATCAGGCGATGTGCTGCGTACCGTATCGATCAGATTCCTGAAGTCTTTCTTCAGAACTTCCGTCTGGCGCAGCCTGATGTCGTTCACTCCCGCGTGCAATACCAAAGTTCCGACGCGCTCGTTATCGTTCAGAATCTCGGGAACGCGAGCAGCGATTTCAGAAACACGAGCACCAGGAAAGCAGTGACTGTGCACCTTATTTTTACCTGATGTAGCATGGACGTGCCGAACAATGGAATCACCGATGATCACAGCATCGCGTTCTGTTTCGCGAAGAGGGGAGAAGCGGTTTTGTGTGGATAACTCGAAAACCGGGAGGGTCGGAGAGGGTCTTGGTCTAGACCTGACTCGCGTCTTCCGCTGCGGAAATATCCAGGCTTCGTGGCGGCGTGTTGGAGCCGGAGTGAACGAGACCATGGCTGATCGCGACCTTGGCGCTCGGGACCGATGCCGAGTAACGCACGGAGTAGACGAGGTCGGAGTCAGCGGGTTAGTAACATTAATCTCTGATTTATGAGCATCAGCGCGTGATGTTTCAAGAGCCAAACGCCGGTCTCTCAGCTCGGCCTGTCTCACTAAAAGGTCGTGGATCTGTTTCTCAACAGCTTCCAGCTCAGACTGTACCGCGTGCAGCTCAAATGTGTCCTCACCTGCACCAAAAGGTAGACTACTTGCATCTGATATATTCGCCATTTTAACAGATGGACAGTAAGTTAGCAACGACACTACCAGTGATGCTATCAATTAATACTAATTTCTGACAAGCGTCTTAGATATAATCCGTCTTTTAAGTGGTACGGGTGTAGAGTAGACGCACGATAGGTGAAAAATGTTTGTAAGTGAGTGTTGAGAAGACGCGTTCAGCCGTGATCCCCGGGAGTAACCTATAAGAGTATCCAGCGTTAAATCACTAACAGGCTTGAGACACGTCTGCTCAACAGTCCGCGTTGTAACTATGAGGTTTGAGCAGTAGTGCTTCTCAGTGAGGAAAAGTAGAAAATGTTTGTTGTAAGTTAAGTGATAGGTTAAGTGATAGGAATCTACTCATGAATAGCCAATATATATATATACACACACTCCTGGGCAAAAATGGCTAAACACTATACTTTTAATTGTCTTAACCACTAATAATTGGACAGGAAATTAGCTAAATGAAAGCAAATGCATTTCTTAAAAACTGTCTCAGAAAATAAAGACTGAATGAAATTACTGGCAGAATATGGGTTGTGTGTTGAGTGATGAATCACAATGAAAAACGAGTTGCGTGGTGATGCTCCAGAGCGGTGTCTTTGAAAATCTGCTGAGAAATATAATAATAATGCATCTCTACCACAGTGAAGCATGGAGGAAGAGTGTCATTATGTGAGGAACCTTTTAGCTGCTGGTGTTGGTGAGGTGCTTCACTGTGAAAAGTCATTTAATGCTTTGGAGTACTGGAGAATATTGCAGAATAGCTGTCTTCCCACAAATGAGGAATGATCAGATGTTATTGTTCAGCAATGCTCCTGCCCAAATTGCAAAGACAACCAAGAAGTGGCTTGAGAACAAGTTCATCAGGCTGGTGTTTTGGCCTGGTCAGAGTCCAGATTTGAACCCTATAGTGAATATTTGGTCTCACATTAAACTCAAACGAACTGGGAAACATAAACTACCAAAGAACGGTTTGAAGCCATTTTAACATTGAGTGGAACAACACTGTCACTGACTCTTCCTTCTGTAAAAAGCTGTCAGCAAGTTATGGAAGGATATTCTGTGCTAAATTACTTTATCAATAGTATTTGTGCAATTCTTGCTAATTTTCTTGCTAAATTTTTGATTTGTAAACAAAATGCTTAGACCATTAAAAGGCCACTAAATATTTTGCTATTTTTTGCTTGGCCCATTCCTTTGCCTAGGATATTTCTATAAAACTACTTGTCAGTGAGAGGAGAGCAGAGTCTAATTAACTAATATGATTAAGATTATTATTGTGAACTATGAAACTATAATAGTTATAGAATATCCCAAAATATCAAATGAAACGTGTGCATAATTTACATGTAAATAATAACTTATTATTAATAACTTAATTAAATGAGCATGAAAGCCAATTTGACTCCCAGCTCGGCCATTTAATGGAAACCTATTAGCGTGACTGCATAATTAATTTCCCAATTCATATTAAGAAAAGAAAATTCCCACAAATCACTTGTGTCTTAATGTTATTGTTCTTTCTGAAGGAATGAGGGGTGACTAGCTGTACTCACTGAGAAAACCCTCTCCGGGTATCCCTTAGCCCTCATGTTGGTGTCATGGACCTGCTTCAGAATCATCCAAGCTTCGTCATGTTTCCCGTTCTGGTAAAACACACACAATGCATCAAAGTCATCTTTGATTAGCAGCTTATTCTGCACGTTTTACCAACAGAATTAACCAAAGCCAAGATGTGGGACGTCACTAACCTCCAAGAAGAAGCGTGGGCTCTCTGGCATGGTGGTCAGCGCAGCGATAGCAGCGACGGCGGGAAACGCACACACCAGCACAAACACTCGCCAGCTATGAAACTGGTAGGCTGATCCCATCTGGAAGCTCCAGCCTGGTTTAAAGAAAAGGCCATATATTAGTGAACTCATTTCTGTCATGAAAACTTGGAGTGTTTGGCATGGTAGTGGATATGACAATGTTGATATGTTTGGTGATATAATAGATCTGCTTTGTTGCTGCTGCAGAGCCAGTACGAGCAAGTAAGACATGCTGCTGCTATACAAAATAGCTAATTATTCATATTTACATATACTATAATTAATATGCATGACCCAAGCCAAACCTGGCACAGTTTGTGCATCAAGCCATATTAGTTGTTACAATGTTTAGGCTTAATTATGAAACTTTTATGACAAAAAAAATCACAATTGAGATGCACTGTAAAAAAATACTTTTTCGAAGTTTTTAATAAAACAAAAACTTGAGTTAGTTTTACAGTAAAACACTATTTCATATGGGGTGTAACGGTTCATAAAAATGTTCGGAAGGTTCGGTACGTAACTTGGTTTTGAAGTCATGGTTTTTTTTATTAAACAGTGGTTTACTGAACAAACTATGTCTGTATTTAAATAAACAAAAAGTGTCAATAGTGTCAATAAAAAGGGCTAGCTAGGTTAGCAGATTACCTTAAAAGTCCATAGATATCGCCATCAGTTCATACTGCCATTAATACTTTCTCAGACAAGCAGATGCAATGAGACCTGTTTTCCTGTTTGTTCATGTGACAATGACATTCAGCATAAAGTCTATATTGCTGGCAGCAACACACACACTTCAGTTTATGGTGATGTTGAAATTGGGGGAAGAGATTGTGCTTACACTTTTGGATGCTAAATATGTTAGCAAAATGTCTTAGAACAAGGTTAGAATTATTGCGCTTCATTCTAATCCGCTCCATCAATTTGACGCACAAGCGTGTGCCGGCACTCATTGATTGAATTCTGCAAATTTAAACATAGATTTGCTTGCTAATTAAAATTTACTTCAAAATTTCACGTTTCATTCAATGTATTACATGCCGTTTTTTTTAAATTGTGAAATTTACTAGCAATTTATGAGTGAAAATTGTTTCTCCACCAATTCTTTTTGGCAACTAGACATTTCAAATCATGACCTACTTCTGAAGAGAAGTTGATAAGATTTAAAAGCTCTATAAACTCTGGATTGTTCATATATACCTAAAATCTTTACTGATCACTACAACATATTAGTGGTATTAGATAATTAGTGGATTTACTTTCTGGGACATCTCCATCTTAAGTTACCGGTTCAGTCCCCTCTGGAGTAAGCTGAGGTTAAGTGTCTTGCTCAAGGGCACAGTCTCGAGTTAATGGATCAACAACCTTTCAGCTACCAGCTGAGATCAATTAACCATTAAGCTACAGTTCACCACATAAACGATTTAAGTGTGCTAGTTACCGTAGTGGGGAATGATGGCCCAGGCCATGGCAGCAGCGTAGATGCCTCCAATCATCCAGAACATGCAGAGCCAGCTCAAGTGCTCACCACGCTTCTCCTGAGCCAGAAACTCAGAGTAATATGAGAACACAATGGGAATAGAGCCACCGATCCTACAGCATGAAACAGAGGCACTCCAATATTAGGATATTGTACATCATTTTTGAAATGAAAATATCTCATTTAATATTAAACATCAAAAACTCAAACATCATTGCAATATTTGAATTGAGCTAGTAAAGATTTCAGTAAGTAGAATTAAAATGGAATAAAATTTTTCAAAAAATGTAACAGCTTCTAGCATAGTTCTTAGTACAATTTTATTTATTTTACAGTATAAACATGCTTATACAAACCGTATATGGAGAATTTCCAGAATTATTAGAAGATATTTCTATAAATAATTTGTTTAAAACGCCACCTATAAAATTTGTAAATATAAGAAATTATAGAAACGTATAAATGAATTTAAACAACTCTATATATATAAAGTATATAAGTTTAAGTCCATTTATATGTTTATAATATATACATATATATTATAGTTGTTACTGGTAACAAAAACTAACTATTACAAATATTTTTTTTTTGTTTACTGAAATAAGCTGAAAAAAATGTATAAACTAGCAAAAATTTGAAATAGTATTAACTGAAATAAAACAAGATTAAGTACAAATACTAATATTACTAAAACTTAAAGCTTACTATAAATTAAAGCTAAATAGAAATAAAAATATAAAATAAAAATAAAAGCTAATACATATATATATATATATATATATATATATGAAGAGTTCAGATGCAAAAACCTCTAGCCTAAATGCCATCTGAAATTTTCTTCTAGAATGATCATTTTTATGAAGCTCGTATATTTAAGTTCAATAATTTCACTTAAATGGCAATTAATAGGTAATTTTCATTGCCATTTAAGTGAAATTACTGAACTTAAATATACGAGCTTCATAAAAATGATCATTCTAGGAGGAAATTTCAGATGGCATTTAGGCTAGAGGTTTTTGCATCTGAACTCTTCATATATATATATATATATATATATATATGGAAGAACAGATATTTTAGAATGCACTTTATCTATTTAATAATTACTTTAAACTATTCTTACGTCATATTTATTTTTATAAAGTTCTCTGAAAGAGAACCAAATTTACATTTTGTCTTACCCTCATATCTAAAAAATTTTTTTTTAATAAATATAAAAGAGACAGTGGTGGTGTGAAATGTGCATTTACCCCACACCGGAGAGCAGACGACAGAACAGGAAGGAGCTGTATCCTTGGACAAAGGAGGAGAAGAAAGCAAAGACACTGTTGATGGAGAGAGAGATCAGAAGGGTCTGTCTGCGCCCGATTCTGTCAGCCAGACCTCCCCACACAAAGGCACCCACCATCATACCCAGATACACAATTAGACCTGTGAGAGAAAGAGAGACAAGGGGGATCAATAACCATACCAGCATCCTGTCCAAATCATACCGCATCAGATCAAGATGACTAATGGTCACACTCCACACAGACAGTAAATCAAAGTGACCAACAGAGCAGTATGTTAGGTAAAATGACCATTCTGGAACTGGCGCTTGTTGCTGGAGCTACATGAGCTAAAATTCGATTAAAATGTCAAAGTTTGCTTCTTTTATAGAATGTAATGCTTTCAATGTTTTGTGTCTGAGAGCTCAAATTCATTTTGTCTTTTGTTCGTGTGAGAGGTTTTCTTTGGTTTAGAGAATTCACACTGACTGCTGAATGACGACTCTTTCACAGCTCCCCCAGCAGCTGGTCATGTGACTGGTGGTGTGAACGCACCGCTGGCATGGATGTGCTGCCACGACACTGATAAAGCACTGCATGAATACAATATAAATGACCCATGGAATATGATATTCCTCAGATGCTGCTCTTTCACATCTGAAGTGAGTTAATTGAGATTTCAGTTATGTATTTCACACTACATTTAACCCTGGATTAACATCTTTAAACACCTTGGGTCTTGTTGGCTAAGCTACTTAAGCACACAATCATCCGAAACACAATGGCTCTGTTACAAAACCTAGTGAGCTGTCTTACTGTTAGCAGCCTATATAGGCAGCATCCTACATGAAATAGTCTACATAGATGACTACTCTGGATCATACAAATTCCACTCCTTATGTGATTCGCATGGGAATCTAAAATCCCTCCATTAAGCATAAAATATATATTTAGTATTTCAAAATATATATAAAAAAATGGAAATACTTTAAAAAGAAAGTTGAAAATTATAAGAAATGTTTCTTGAGTAGCAAATCAGCATATTAAAATGATTTCTGAAGGATCATGTGACACTGAAGATGCAGAAAATTTAGCTTTGACATCACAGGAATAAATTACATTATAAAATATATTAACATAAGAAACAAGTTGTAATAATATTTCACAACATTACTGTTTTTACTGTAGTCTTGTTGAACATTAGAGACTCCTTTAAAAACATAAAATAATGTGTGTGTGTGTGTATATATATATATATATGTGAACAAAACAGTATGTGGAATTTTAAAAAAATAAAGCCTCTCAAAAGAGAACAAATATCTTAAAAGTCTTAAAAGTACCTTACACAATTGTCAAGTAAATATATTTGGTTCTTATGGTGTTCATGTTATTGTCTTTGTGTTGTTCTGCAATTACCCAATCTGTGATGTCATCAAATTCAACCCAGGCTGCATACACAACTTTCATTTGTTAGTAAGAGTATGGCCTTGTCATATTTAAATCCCAGTGTCCCATTTTAGTGCATACCCCTGTCTGCCATTGCATTGCCCAATGGACACAGCGCTTCACTGGCACATTCAGAAGGTGTTGAGAGCTGTGGTTTGTGCAGTGTAAGCCGATGGGCCCAGGAGAGGAGGGGTTGAGATAACAGACCCCTGCGCTGCATTGCAGTGATGCCTATCAAGGCCCATCATCACGGCTGTATGCCATAGAGGCCTAATCTGAGGCCAAGGTGAGAGAGAAGCAGTGCTGACAGCTGCCACACAAACTCAAACATACTTTAACATTTGCAGCACCATCTCAAATACATGCAGATCCTATCTAGATCTATCTATCTATCTATCTATCTATCTATCTATCTATCTATCTATCTATCTATCTATCTATCTATCTATCTATCTATCTATCTATCTATCTATCTATCTATCTATCTATCTATCTATCTATCTATCTATCTATTAATCTGCAGTGCAAAAAAGAGTTCTGTTGTGTTAAACTCCATTTTAATTTGTTAAAAAAACTAAAATGATTAAAAATAGTATTGTATTGTTTTGTTTAGTATATATATATATACTGGTTCCTTGGCTGCACAAATAAAATTATCTAGAAAACAACAGACTAGATAAAAGCATGATAATTTTCTCAATGATATTCCACAAACACACATGTGTACTGTATATGTGAAGAGCGTTTGCTTTCTGTGGATTCTGCTGAATTCTGCTCTCATGCAGGCCCGTTTATGACCTTCAAAGCCAGTGATGCAGAGCACATTTGCTAGGGAGACCTGAACAATGGAGATGAACACGTGTTGCGCGATTTTACACAACTTACTCAGCTGAGAGCATTAATAAACACAGCTGTGTTTGTGGTTAACCACATGCCTTGAATTTAAAGGGAAGGTGGGTTTTTTATGCTACTCCAGTATGACCCAGCCAATTAGGGCTCAGTGATGGTTGAGGGGGCGGGGCTGTTTGCATGATGTCAGAGGGGTCTCAGATATGCAGGAGAGGGGAGTGCCTGCAATATTTGGTTTTATTTATACGGAAAAAAACTTTGAAAAAGAATTTTTCTTTATAAATCTATTACTTCTCCTAGCAAAATTTCATATTCATAAATGTACATTTTCTAATCATAAGCCATTATTCAAAGTTTTTCTCAATGAATTTCACCAATACCTTCAAACGCTTTCAGTTTCAAAGACCAAAGCAAGGAAAACATTGTCTTGTTGTGCACTCTTTAAAATGCCCCTTTAAATTTTGTCACATTTTCTTGTCCTAACATGCTCTAATTGATTGAATCTCCTTTATTTATTTGCCTATCTTATTCTTTTCTTGTATTATTATTGTACGTTTTGTCTTGTTTTTTTTTTTTCTTCTTCTTCTCTCCTCTGGTGGTTGTTCCGGATACTCGTTATACATGTTGATACTATTTGTTGTCCATAGTATAATTATATCTAATAAAAAATAAAAGAGGGGAGTGCCTGGAGACAGCTGACCTCCGCCTCCTCAGAGAGAGAGAGAGAGAGAGAGAGAGAGATAGAGAGAAAGAGCAGAGGGGGAAGGGAGAGAGAGGAGGCTGTGATTCTCCCGCACAGTGACAGGAAAGCACACAAGCTCCAGGGTTGAGGAAGTGAGGAAAAAAGAGACAGAAAGCGGGGGAGGGGCTGGGAAACTATTTTTAGTGCATTATTTTCTTTCTGCGAGTGTGTCTCTGCGTCACAGATGAGGGGAGCGCAATGGACTGTGGCAGGTTTGTGTATTCTGTTCTTCAGTTTCACCCAGACTAATGTGCCGTTTGGCACCCGGTGTTCTGGTGAGAAACAGACTAAACGCTCTCTGTCAAAGGTATAGTGGTGTGGCGTCACCATTCACCCTCACCGCTGTAACAGTAACAGGGCAAAAGAACTCTGACATAAAAGCTGCTGTCATCGAGAGCTCTCTCCATATATATATACATCCATCTGTCTATCTCTCTATCTACCTATACATCTGTCTATCTATCTACCTACCTATCCATCTATCTATCAATCAGTCTATCTAATCTATCTAATCTATCTATCTATCTATCTATCTATCTATCTATCTATCTATCTATCTATCTATCTATCTATCTATCTATCTATCCATCCATCCAAAGAAATGATGAACACAAATCCATCAAACCATAAAATCTCCTTGACGGCTGATTTGTCATAACATTTAATGGGGGATTTACTTTCAGTGCCGTGATAAATAACAATAGTGTTTTCTTCATGATATTTTCATATTACTCAAACAAATTGCGCTGTCTCCTCTAGGTCTCTGCATTTTAAGCCATCAGTAGAGAAACATGCAGGTCGACTGCTGGGTGCAGTGAGCAGGAAAAAAAACCTCCGCGGGCCATTTCATCCCACACATCCACGCTGTTGGATTTGATTGGAGCATGTCATGTGACAGAGGCTGAAGCATTTTTGCTGCAGAGCTGCAGCTGCGCATGCATGGAAACTTTAGGCACAAGGACCCAGCAGAGATGCAAATGGCACTTCAGCATGAGTCAGGGCTGTTTTGTAACAGGGGAGAGACCAAGGGCCCTGCTCCCTAATGGCACTCCACACATACACACGCTCAAGCTGAGACCCAGGCAGAATATCTCAATGAACAAGCAATGACATGAGCACACTAGCTCACATTGTAACACGATGATGTCACAATAATCACATAAAAGATCATTTAAAAAAGAGACAATATAAAGAAACATAATGAATATGGTCTAACAGCAGTTACACTTATGTGCATTGATGAGTACAGTAGTTAAAACTACCAAAAAGTGTTTTGTGGACATGATCTAATGATAATACCTTGTTGTTGTTGTTTTGTTTTTTTTTGGGTGGGGGGGGGGGTATATGTAACATGGTATTCAATGACTCTTTTCATGCAAATGCACTACTAGAACATTTGTGTCATACACCACAGGAATCAGTATTAGCCATGAAAGCATACTGTGCTGTTCAGCAGTCTATTGTCAGTTAATTATAGCTCAAACTGCGTCAATGCTGCGTTGGGTTCGACCAGGATGGGCGAGTGTCCTTGCTGGATGGACTGACAGATGGTGAATTGGGCACAAAATGGCAGTAGAAACTAGCCTTGAGATGAATATTGTTTATATGTCACAGAAAGCCATTTTTGTAAGCAAAAGTAACCATTGGACCTGGTCTTATACATCCCTACTGAAAAAAACATCTTACATCTTATCTTAGTAGGCTCTCAACCTGGTTTTTATCCAAAGTTTTTAATCCAAAATTACTTACAAAAGAGAACTAAAGCAATTTGTCAAAGAGCCAATGATAACTGCAGTAACATTTCCCTCATTACAGCTGTTAAGTTTTTTTGTCTGACTTAAATCCCTATTGGAAAAATGAATGGTAAAAACATTTCCAGAAAAGATTGCAGGAAAAGGTGATGGGCACTGTTGTGCTCCATAGCAAAAACCACAAATAAAAGCTAATAAGCTGCTCTTGACTTACCCAGCATCCCTTTGTTGGGCTCAGACAAACACATGTCCTTCTCAGCACTGGGCAGGACGAAACCCACCACGAAGATCTCCACGCCGTCAGCCATCAGAGCCAGACCCAGTACAAAGTAGAGGGTCCACTGGAAGCGGCCGTGGCCACACTCCTGAAGGATGGTCTCATACTGCTGTGCCAGCTCCTCCTGGTCCTTCCTCCTCTCGCCCTCATACTGCGCTGCGTCCCGGAACTGAGACTGTCCCACTCCGTCCCCCTGTCTGTCAGCCTTTTCCACTGAGTCGTTTCTGGGGATGCCCTGGTACTCGCCCTCGTAGATCTCATCATCCTCATCGTGGCCTTCTGTAGAGTCGCTGTGAGCCCCTTCGTCGTCATTGGCCCTGCTATTGCTGCGGTAGTAGCTGCCGTCCTGGGCCTGCACGGGGTAGTCGTCGTCATCGTCTTCCTCTTCGAAGCGAGTATAAGAGCGTTTGGTGTACTCATCAGCCACCTTGTCCACGTGGCGGCCCACCTTTTTACCTGCATGCCTTTTGACTTCTTTGGCAATGTCCTTAGCGCCTTTAATAAAGGCCGAACGATCTCTGTAACCCTCATCCATGGTTGAAAGTTGTGTGTTGATGTAAAGAGTGCTGGAGCCGGGTGTCAGGAGCTGCTTGTTAGCATGTAGTAGAGTGAAGCTGGGCTAGAGAAGTTCAGGACCTTGGACAGCACCTACTAGAGCACAGAGCTCTAAACGACAGCCTGAAATTAGAGAAGAACACATGCTGTTATTCAAGATGACACATGTACAGAAATACTGGAATTTACAAATATATGCATCATATGTAACATGAGGTGCATTGTTATCATTTATGGTGAATTGATGGTGCAATAGTCAATGATGTGAAATTATTGGACAAACCGTCATAATCATGTCCAGTTCAAGATAATAAAATAAAATATTTTTTTATTTCAAATTAATTTATAAAATTATAAATATGAAGTTTAACATTTTAAAGTATTTTTATAATAATGGTTGTAAAGGTTTGGTTGTGCTGCATTTATGCTTATTTACAAAAAAAAGAAATCATTGTCATTATCATCAATTGTATTACAGTTGGATAATTATTATGAAAAATGTCACAGTGTAAAACTCTGAAAATGCAAAACTTAATAAAAATGCAAAAACTCCAAAAGGGCTTCATTGTCTTTATACTGAATGTAATTTCTGAAATTAAAATGTTGTATTATTTGTTACATGGGCGTGTTTTTATGAGATTTGCTCTTTTAGATCTTTGCTGAATCATATTCTGATGATATACAAAGAAGGCAAACAGTATACCAAAATTGGCTGACTTATTTTTTCACATTGACTTCCAAAATACATTATTTGTATTCTTGAATTATGGATGACTAGTTTGTACACAGTTTACAATGTCAAATAAATAATGCTAGAAGAAACACAGCTGCCAGTTTTTAAGACTGTGTCTTAAGAACTGGTTTGACCAACTAGCAGTTAGACAAGAGGTTATCAGTCTTACTTTTCCAATTCAAATGAAACCAATCTACCTTTTTATATAACTGACTTTAAAAAGTTAGGACATGTCTTGAAGAAAAAAAAGTTTAATTAGTATCTTTTAAGAATAGTCTAAGCAGTTTATGCAACCAGTCACACCAGCTTAATCCAAACTAGTTTTAAAAATTGTCAGTCAGGTAAAAAACAGGCACCCTGGAAATCCAGAGTCCTCGCGAGAGCACAAATTGAATTTGCTCAGCGAGTTACTCTGGCGTTGAGTAATGATGCTCATTACATATGCCCTTGTATCCGAGCTGCACCAATCACATCGGGTTATCTGATATAGGCAGGCCAGAGGCGAGCTAAACAGATTACGACAGCGCTGTGACGTCGAAGTCATTAGTAAACATTGCAAGATGGCTATGGATGAACAGAAGAGGAACAGAAGACGGCGCTCAAATCCTTTTTTGCTGTTTTGCCGACCGGATACAGCAAGAGTCTAATCTACCAGTTAGCTCCGCTGGTAGCTAAGCGTATGGGGCTTGTTGTGATTGGTCGTAGTGTTATCCAATTGCATGCAGTTGGATTTTCAAATGCATGCTTGGTGCCGCCCCTCGAGCTGGCCGATTTTCATTAGTCGATGCCAGACCCTTAATCTTTCAGATTTGGGTCTGGAATTCCAGGCTAAAAAACAGGTCCAACGGCTGCTCCTCTAGCTAATCAACCATCTAAACCAACTTGGATCCGCTAATGACCCGCTTGGACCAAATAGAAATCATGTAAAACAAGCTATACACTGAGCTTGGCTCCAGCAGGATTTTCCAGCAGAAACATTACCTGTATACTCTTGATTTTCATAAATCACTTTTGTGATAACAGCAAAAAATATCATACATATAATTAAAATTCTTGTAAGCTTACAAATGAATCCATGGATAACACTGACAGCATGTAAATAGGTGCAGCAGCTCTCGCAGTGACCTTGTTTCCTCCACTTTACATTCTGGGGGAAAACACTTTAAGAAACCAATTGAGCCTCCCTGAAAAACGGCTGATTAAAATGTTCCCGAGGGAAATTCATGAAACCATCAGTTTGTGTAGCCTCGTACAATCTGTTGAAATTGGTCTGGATCCAGTTATTGCATTAATAATCAAATATTCATAATTGAGCCACATTAATAATATCTCAGAGGGTATTTAGGAGCTCTACAACACTGATAAAGATCTGTACAGAAATCTTTCACTGCGCAAACCTGAAAAGGATCATATTTAAGGTTAGGAATCAAAACCCGGAACTGACAATGACAACACCTCTTTCACCCCGAGTTGTCCTCACTTCAGCATGAGTAGTGCAGTATGAATTTTGAATGATTTTGGAACAAATTTTTTTGGATTCGCAGAATCCTTCAGAGTGGGTATTGAATCACTCACTAAACCACAAGTTTTTTCTTTTTATCATATATATATATATATATATATATATATATATATATATACAGAGCCACAATCATTAAATTCATTACAATTCCTATTCCTAATAACACTGCTCTTCTTTTTTGTCAGTCTTTTTCACATTCTCATCTAATTTAGTAATTTGCCAGTTCTTTTCTATCTCTCTGGCTGTGTTTTCCTCTCTGAATAGAACTCATCAGCCGACGGTCATCTCTCAGCAACAGCAACCACATCACCCTGTGTCTGTGAAGATAATGAGCCGGTCAGTCTGACATTCGGCCTTCTCTGTGACAGACAAAAAAAATAGCAATCTCGGATATCTGTCAACAGCCCTGCTCTGAACACCTCGGCACAAGTCCTATTACGCTATCGTGGCACTGATAAGTGAATACACAGAAACTGCACAGCCATTTGGTTTGTAGAGCTGTAAATGCCAATAAAACAAATTGACGTGCTTCCCTTGTTACTCAAAGTAAACACTGTGCAATAGAGGAGGCGGTTGTAAAACTATAAATGTCTGTAAAGGTGGATCTGGGGCGCTATATGAGCTCATCAGCAAGTTGCGATTGGTCCAAGGGAGAAATGGCCCAGTTGGCGGCAACAGACAGGGATCTGCGGTATACTGTCCTCTGTGGTCCTTCAACTATCACTAATATAATACGTGCATGTTCTCTGGATGTCTTCCAATACAGAGGCATGCATGCACTGCCATTGGGAAAATCATTTCTAATATTGATTGCTTTCAGGGCTGGTTAGAAAGTGTTTGGTATAGAAAAATCCATGCATAAGTGGGTTCTGACGAGTATTTGATGGATAAAGTGCTGACACATGATGAAAATGCATCGGCAACTTTGTGGCTAAGCTCAAGAAAGCGTGATTTCATTCAAAACAACACAAATATCAATGTTGCTTTCATTACTATACTGAAACAATCAGAGGCATTCTGACCCAGGGCCTAAAAAAATCAATCCGTTCACTCCGAGCAGAATCAGTATTTTAACTCATAGCTACAATAATGCTCATAGCTACAAGTAATGCGATGCACTTACTGCCTCAGATGTGGCCATTCTAATGACTGACAAAACACACATTTCTGACATTCGTTGCTGAAAAAGCTAACTTCATTTGAGCTTGATTTTGGTCAAATGTTAATAATATAATGATGCGTGTTTTTTTTTTGTTTTTTTTTTTTTATTGAATAGTAACGGTTCAAATACAATCAAATACAGACCAATGGTAATTATAGCTAAAAACCTACCCCAACTCTAAAAATTACCCTAATCCTTCCCCTTTAATAAAATTAAAATTTACTGTAGAAGAAGTGCGGCACTAGTGATGACATCAATGGTTCTACAGGGAGGTGCTAATTGGCTGTCTCATTGTAGGGGCGTGGTTTGTAGTACTGCAGGATGCAGTCGGAAAAATTTGGGCATTTTACTCACAATGGATGTGTCAATGTCAAATTTGCATAGGCCATATTATTTGAATTAATTGGTTGACTGCCAAACAGAATGATAAAATAACGTTATAAACCGGTTAGAGGTTTCAATAAGCGTTTCTGTTCAGAACAATTAAACTTGTATAAATAACACTAAAATAACACTGTCATGTACTCACCTTCATATATAATTTAGTGGAACACAATACATTACATACAATGAAACTGTCTTCCACACAATGAAAGTGCACTGCTAATGTGGTTGCAAAAAAAAAAACACCACTAAAGCAGTCAACTCTTTTCAAGTTGTCTGAATCCATCTGATAGCTTTATGTGAGAAACAAACTGATATTTAAGTTGTACTAATTCTGGCATAGCACCTCCAAAGAGATTTGAGAGTAATTCTTTAAATTTCAGTCTGATCCTCTCACAAATCTATTATAAACATTCTTTAAAACAGGCAGGTGAGTAAATGACGACAGGTGAACCATCCCTTTAAGAGCTCTCAGTGACATTCAGTGTCAAAGCATTACACCTGTAAATAACCCATGTAACTAGTCCTGCACAGGCAGAGCACAGAGACTGCAGTGCGGTGCAATGGTAACAACCGTATCCCCCACAGTTCCCAAATACAGCTCTATTCATGTCTGCAGACAGGACAGCAATAGTGGCGTGTAGGAGCAGCGCAATGTGTGAGATGGCTCTGCTGGGAAAAACACTCAATCGACTCTTGGAGGAACACTTGCGTTTCAATTAGACTCGTACAGGAACATATGTCAGCGCTAAAGAACAGGGCCTAAAAGCTCTGTGAACCAAAGCCTATCCCAGAGCTGTCACATCTCTCTGATACACTGCTCTAATAGCAAAATGAGATTATAGGCCATTTAGATGTGACTTAGTACCGCAGTAGATCAAAAAAGGAGTAAAACACACAGACGAGGAAGACAGTGCCATTCTTAAACACAATATTAAATTAGATTTCTTCTAGATCTGCTATGAATCAAGAGAGATGACACACTGCAAAAATACTTATTTGTTTATAAATAAGATATAATATAAATAAAATTGTATACTGACACTGAAGACTGGAGTAATGGCTGCTGAAAATTCAGCTTTCACATCACAGGAAAAAATTACATTTTAAAATACATTTAAATAGAACAAGGTTTTTTAAATTCGTAATAATATTTCACAATTTTACTGTTTTTATTGCATTTGTATTAAAATAAATGCAGCCATTAATGCAGCATAAATGACTAATCTCAAAGACACTAACTGACCCCCTTTGAATGGTATATATATATATATTATATATATAACCAAACAAACTCTAACGAGTCTCATCTGACATTTTTTCTCATAAAAATATTGTTGCACTTGGAAATATATCAGATAATGAAAGTAAAATGAGCTGTGAAACACGTTTCATGTTGTAGCTCTTAAATTGTAATTTCTCAGAAGTTGCAACATAACAGTAAAAGATCTGGCACCTGTATTCGTAACATCTCTTTAGGATCAAGCTGATTGTGAATTAACTCTGATATAAGGGGTGGGCAATGTCTTTGCCTCTTGTTCACCAGTGATGAAAGACCCAATTATGTAATTCAGTTCTTGAAGCAGAGACTACGCCAGTGGGAGTGTAGATCATCATTTTCAACGAGAGACGACAGGAAAGCAGCGCATCAGCTAGAGTGTGAAGAGGCTCATGGGACTCCAGCGAATCTCAGTGTTAGCGAATACAAACTGCCAATGAAAACACAAACCTATGATAACAGCCCTGAGGGGCTCATTTCTGTTTTGGAGTACATTTTCATGTCCCCATCATATATATCTTAAAGGCATAGTTCACCTAAAAACTTTCATTCTGTCATAATTTACTCACCCTCATATTGTTCCAAACCTGTATGAGTTTCTTTCTTATGTTCAACATAAAAGAAGATATTTTGAAGAATATGGGTAACCAAACAGTTGATAGACCCCATTGACTTCCATAGTATATATATTTTTTTCATAAGTATGGAAGTAAATGGGGTCCATTAACTGTTTGGCTACCAACATTCTTCAAAATATCTTCTTTTATGTTCAACAGAAGAAAGAAACTTATACAGGTTTGAAACAACTTCAGGGTGAGTAAATGATGACAAAAAATGGTGAACTGTCCCTTTAAGCTGTTTGCAGAAACACCATCAGGGATTATAAAGTCATCTTGTTTGGGTGTGTATTCTGGTGATCTGATATCATGTTACAATAATTCCATCAAGAGGCTAATGCCAATGAAAATCCCTAAAGCAGATGTCCAGGATCAGAGCGCTGTTGGTTTGCCGGGTCACATCAAATGGCTTTGACAGAATGTTGACATTCATTGAGATGAACACGGTTTGTCAAACTAATGTGAATGCTGAATTTTTCTCTTTCTTTACAAAGAAACATGCAAATAAATAGTCGCATTAAGGATAATCTGCACCCGTGACTAGTACATTCCCAAAAAACACCAACCCACAGCATGTTCCTCTCAGCAAAATACACACACACAGGTGCCCATTTAGCATTTAGAGAGAATGTTAATGTTGCTTTCTAAAAAACTTTATTTTGACCAAATTCTAAACCATCTAAAGCAAATTTTATGATATGTCTCTGTGAACATATGGTGGTACTCGCCATGCTGACTCTGAGCCTGAATGGTTTTGTGAACCCAGACAGACTGACGCTTGATAAACAGCAGCGATGGTAAAGAGCACTAGCTGTTTCTCATTCATCTTCAATATTAAGCATTTTATGTACTGATTCCATTTATATTTAGTATTTTCCTTCAAAAATGTTTCTTTGCAGAGGCAAGAAAACTAATTAACAAACGTCATTAACAAACGTTACTAGGCAACCAGTAGTGGGAACGCCCAGTAGCGACCTAACCGCCGGTCACTGACCACATGCAGCGACAAAGTGCAGCTAGTGTGAACGCAGCTTTAGAGTTTTGTGTCAATAACCTAGCAACAGGCTCATGCCAAATTGTACTAAAATCAACTGCTGATTTGAGACTGAAAAATACCCGTCCTAAAGAAAGACATTTGGACACCATGCAGTGCTCGAAAAAGGATCTGTTATGCTTTTTCACATTTTCAACTTGAAACTCTTGGTTATGGTAAGGGGGATGGCATTTTCAAAACACGCACAAAGTTGTTGGCCAATCACAACACATTGGTCCAGCTGACCAATCAGAGCACATTGTGCTTTTCAGAAGGAGGGGCTTCATAGAGACAGGAACTAAACAGGGCGTTACTGACAGACTGGGAAGAGAGGATCTGCAACAATGGAGAATATGTAAAAAATAATGTGTTTTGAACATTCAAGATTGAACAAAATCAAGACTTTGTAAAAGGGCATAATATGGCCTCTTTAAAGGGTCACTTTGGCAGAAGATTCAAGCCAGTTAAATGTCAGCGGTCAATGACTGGCGAAGAGAGGAGAAACCTGCTCAACAACAGTGACCAACAGAGCGGCAGCACATGTCGAGATAGAGGAAGAGTGTGTACTGAGAGAGCCATATCGTGACTAATGACAGCCATGCAAATGCACCCAAGACAAAAAAAAAAAACTTGTGAATGATAAACTAAGACCACCTATGGATCATTTCCACCATTTCCTTGGTTCACATTCATATTTTGAAGAAAGGTGGGGTCCAAATAACGCTGGACCCAATTGTCTTTCATTGCATGGGCAAAAAAACGAACAAACAAACAATAAGACTTTCACTAAAAAATAAAAGTCATATGCTTGGATCCGTGTCTAATGAGGAAATAAAGAGGGGCAAATAATTATCATTATGCAAAAGCACTATGCACAAACACAGAGATTTGAGAAGAGAAGAAACACTCAAAACTAATTTGAATAATGAAATATTCAAACGAATGCATACATTATTCCTACAATAGCAATGCCATTAACCATTAACCAATACTTGTATGAAATGTTGTTAGTCATTTTAAGTTAAAAGGCATTATAAATCCTTTACATGTCATCCCACATAATAACCCTATTAATACACCTAACAGGCTTATTAATTATTCATGTGAATGATTTGAAAAGCAATTTAAGCCTTAAATGTGCGCCCTTCAGGAACAATACATGCTGAGTCACTTTTCTTATCAGGGTATTGAAGCCATTTTCAACATTGTGAACGATTATTTGTACAAAATTTAAAACTAAGCTATCCATTATCCAGCAGGCAGATGGAATATGTGAATGGTGGTCACACAGACAGCCCAGGGGCTTCCCAGAGGACAAAACATGAGAATACCAATATCCCCGGCATAACAAGGACTATAACGAGAGATGAAGCAGTTAGCTTGATAGAAACAGAAGTTAATTTAACAGTAAATGGGTGAATCTCAACCAAACCTGTTCAAAGCATAATTCGGCCAATGGAGTGAGTTTGGGGAGTGACTATCTGTTTGTTTAACCAATGTAAAACAGGGGGAATGTTCGGGAAACCAGTTTGAAAACAAGCATTATTTTTTCGATTTCATAAAGTGGTCTCAAGGTTATTTTCATAAACGAAAACTGAAACGAAGACTAAAACTATTGGTCCAAAAACATTTTCGTAAACTGAAATAAAATAGAAATTTCAACATAAATGAAAAACTAATACTAAACTAAACTGACAACAGTCACTGAAAAACTAACTGAATTAAAATAATAATTAGCAAAAATAAATAATCATTTTCGTAATTAATAAGCTCTCATCCTGTACTGGAAAATCAAGTTTTTCCATTCCACTGCGCTACTTTATTTTCGACCGTTGCGGTCGAGTCTCGCATCTTTTACAGTGTCTCGTGCATGACACAACGTTCTAAAAACGCGTCACTTGAGTTAAAATATGTTTTAAAAGACGTGTCTCGAGACCTTGCAAAACCGCTTTCTATGTGAACCAGCCCTAAGAAGCAGAAATGGCCAAATAAGTATTTCCATCATGTCTAGACCACATGCAAATAGAGCTATACCTTAATTCAAAGTACTGTAAGATAACCATCTCATGTGAAACTAAACAAAATACCACACATATTAGAAAAGATACCACACTGAGCAGAAAACTGAAAAAACAAATTGCATGTCTAGCCCACACGAGTGAACGAGTAAACTAAATGTCTGGTCTGAATAGAATATATGAATATGAGTTTATGATATTTAAAGATGCAATAGACAAAAAGCATTAATGGATCAAATCAAGAATAATGTTTGAAAGGATTAATCATAAATAACCATAAAAGTATACACATATTTTTTTTATTTCTCTTATACGCCACGTTTAACAAGATTTCATCTTTAATATGAACTATAGTTACTAAAACTAAAACTTAAACCTTAAAACTGCAGTGAACCAAAGACAGTCTCAAAAACATGGTTGAAATCGCAGGTGTTTCTGACATCACAAACAACCTTGTAACCAATCAGGTCAACGTGTGATCGTCAACGAGTGGATCTCTGAGCTGGGCTGCGTTCCAGTCCACTTTAAGACACGCACTTGCGAACTTCCCTAAGCACTTCCCCTCGGGGGAATCCCTGCCGCCATTTTGAAGTGCGTTCCACTTTGTGAAGTGGACGAGCGAAGTTTATATGGACAGACCCTCGTTCCCTCGATTTTGACTGAGGGAGCGAGTCTACTTCATATGTGCACTTCAGGCACCTATATGTCCCACAATGCAGTACGATTGTGACGTCACCACAGATCTCGTCTAATCACCACCACAACAGACAACTCTATGATATATTTATTATATATTTTTTATTTTAAAACAACCCAAACACACCTACAGTATATAAATTTGGATGCTGCATTAAACAAATTCTTAAAGGGATTTTTTTTTTAAATAATAAATAAACTCCATCTGATTCCAAGTGATCAAGGGCTTAGGACGTTCCAATTCAGCCCACCGCAGTTTCCGCCAGTAGTCGGCACTCGTGCAACATAAGCAATGACGTACATCCGAGTGAACGAGACGGGGAGAGGTTAGCGAGTGAAGGGCATGACAATTTTGGACTGGAACGCAGCCCTGTGCTGCGTTCCAGTCCACTTTTAGACACGCACTTGCAAACTTCCCTAAGCACTTCCCCTCGGGGGAATCCCTGCCGCCATTTTGAAGTGCGTTCCACTTCGTGAAGTGGACGAGGGAAGTTTATATGGACAGACCCTCGTTCCCTCGATTTTGACCGAGGGAGCGAGTCTGCTTCAAATGTACACTTCAGGCACCTATATGTCCCACAATGCAACACGATTGTGACGTCACTGCATATCTCGTCTAATCACCACCACACAAACAACTCTATGATATATTAATTATAATTTTTTTTAAATTTAAAACAACCCAAACACACCTATAAACATTTGGATGCTGCATTAAACAAATTCTTAAAGGGAAAAAAATGTAAATAATAAATCAACTCCACAGCTGATTCCAAGTGATCAAGGGCTTAGGACGTTCCAGTTCAGCCCATTGCAGTTTCCGCCAGTAGTGGGCACTCGCAATGACGTACATCCGAGTGAACGAGAGGAAGGGAAGTTAGCAAGTGAAGGGCATGACAATTTTGGACTGGAACGCAGCCCTGGAGTGAGTGAGTGGAGGCGGGGCTAATCTGCATATTCATAGAACCGCTTATACTAAATGAGGCAAGGGTGTAGAGCAGTGGTTCTCAATTCCAGTCCTCGTGACCCACTGCTCTGCACATTTTGTATGTCTCTCTTACCTGACACACTCAGTTCAGTTCATGGAGTCTCTCCTAACGAGCTGATGATCTGGTTCAGGTGTGTTAAATAAGGGAGACATAAATGTGCAGAGCAAAGGGTCACGAGGACTGGAATTGAGAACCACTGGTGTAGTTACATTCAAGCTATTTTTTTTTTTCAAGGATTTTTTTTTTTAAATATGTCATTTTGGAAATCAAAGATGAGTTTTTAAGGAATAAAAATATTGACTACAAGGGGACTTTAAAATATGTCAGTGCCATTGTTTTGTCTCAAGATACACACCAGTAATGTTTTTTCTAAGACACGTTTCTAAAATCTATAAATGCCCTAATTGAACCAAGGCTTAATCCTGGCTTAATCTAAGCTCTGTCTGTGAAAACGGGCCACACATTGTATAATTATATTAAAATGAAAACAAAGCAGTTTTAATATTATTATGCTTCAACCTCTTACAACAGTTTTGCTTCCCCATCTGTACATCTTTTTTTTGTATGTGTTTGAAGTCTAATCTTACAAAGAGTAATAAATTGAACACAATTTATGCATTTTGCAGACGCTTTTATCCAATGCAACTTACATTGCATTTTAAGGTACACATTTACATTGTTATCAGTTCTTCCTTTCCCTGGGAATCAAACCCATGACCTTGGTGTTGCAAGCACCAACACTCTACTGTTTGAGCTACAGGAAAGCTAGCTTTCCATGACACATATGCTCAGCTTGATAAAGTATTGCCAAACAAGGCCCAAGCTCAATGCATCTGGTGTATTTCAAAGCGCAAGAGTGACAGCAGAAGCCTTGAGTAGATGGATCTAGGAATGAGTGCGGTGGAATAGAGGGAGGAGAGGAGGATGTTAGCGGATGGTTAGAAGCGTCTCGACAGCGGTCTCGCAGGAAAGGACAGAGTCGTTGTGAGTCACGTTAGCCCTGGAACAAATCTCTCGGTGTGCGCTGTCACCATGGCCACAGTCACTCCTGCCCTCTGCTACATCAGCACCACCAGCATCCTCATGCCCTGCCTCCATTTTAGCCCCAAATATTCCAGCACAAACTGGCCTGAGCCACATTTGGATGGGTGTTGTCAATGCAACATTTCATTTCTACTCTATCACACTGTCGCTAGTGCAAATTGAACACTGAGTAGTGAAATATATAGCCTAATATGCAAGGAAATCCTCATCCTTAAAGTCAACATAAAATGAAAACAGACCAACTTTGCTTTCTTAAAATGATAGTTCACCCAAAAATGAAAATTCTGTCATTAATTTCTCCCCCTCATGTCACTCTAAACCCATAAGACTTTTGTTCATCTTCAAAAAATATTTATACATTTTAATGAAATCTGAGAGATTTCTCTCCCTCCATTGAAAGCCTATTCACACAAAACTGATGCTTCAAAACGTTCATTAAGTGATTGTAAAGTAAATAAATATGAATCTAGTGGTTTCATCCAAGTCTTATGAAGGGTCACGGTCGCTTTATATGATGAACAGATTTAATTTAGGCTTTTATTTGCATATAAACTTTGATCAACGCACATTATATAACCCTCAAATATGATAAACCACACTTACTCGACACGCAAGAAAAAACCTCATTGGCTCTTGCGGAAGCTCAAACAGGCTGGTGTGACACGAGACAATGTACCTGGTTCACCGTTTACCATAGTATTTGAATGCTCTGTACGTTCAATGATCAGTGTTTATTTGTGAATAAAAGCCTAAATTAAATATGTTAATCATATAAAGCGACTGTGTCCCTTCATAAGACTTGGATTAAACCACTCAATTCATATGGATTTCTTTTACGATCTCTTTATGAACATTCAGAAGCGTCAGAGTTTTGGGTAAATGTAGACTTTTAATGGAGGGAGAGAAATATCTTCATTTGTGTTTCGAAGATGAACAACATGAGGGTGAGTAAATGATGATAACATTTTCAAATATCCCTTTAAAGTGGTAAAAGTAACTCAACAGGTTTAAATAGCAGATGTAGTCAAGGCACATTCTGCATGGTGTTTATAATGAAGTCCAGGGGAAATGAGAATTCCTTCTGTAAGAGCTCATATTTTACCGCAGGGATTAATGGGTGAGAGATTACAGTATGATTCAGTTATATGCAGACTCATGCAATATACTAAACGTAAGCATAGTGCAGTTTCAAAGAAACCTCTCACCCTCCATTTGCATCACCGTGAAACCGAGGACATCTGGATCTAACCTTGAAGAAAATTCCAAATCAATCACATATCTATAGAAGACATCTTGCTGAGAGAGTAATGTATAGATTTTGGTTCAAACACGAGTGAATGGGAATTTACACATGGCTCCACATTGGTGTGAAAATATATATGTTCTGAGGTTCTGCTTCAATTTAGATGTTTCCATTCCACTCTAAAAATTGGCATGCCTTCGATTTTACTCTGAACATTTACCCAGACGTTAACCTGCTGTTATGCAAGTATATTTTGAAGACTAACAGGATGGAAAGTGATATTGAAGACACACTTGGAAGAATCACTTGGAATATTTCTTAAAATCACCATGAAATCAAAATGGACAATTCTTGTTTTTTTATGAAATATTGCAGGTTTTATTAAGAATGATTTTTCCGTGCACTTTTTTTTTTAATGTCACCTCGTAATCTTTACTCAAATTAACTCCCCTTGCAGCAACTTCTCTTCTCTTTGATGATGTGTTAACTAGTGTGAGTACTAGTACTAACTAATAGTTTACTAGGGGCGACCTGTCACTCACATGAGATCCACCAATAGCAAACCACAACCATCCAATAAATTCCCAAAGGACAAAAACATTTTGTATCTAATTTGAGAAGCCGTTTTACTCAGATATACAAATAATTGGGAAGAAAAGACTAACGCGAATTCCGTTTCATGCCTACTTTAACAAATTGCCAGTTTTATATTCATAAATTAAACCAGTCATTAAAATTAAAATCAGAGCAGCACCAGGGGACATGGAATTATTGTGAAAATTGCAATATTGTAATAAAAGAAAACTAACTAACATGATTTCCAACCTTAAAAAATGTAATCTAATCTAACACGGACATGAAAATGTGCTGCACCAACCTCAAGTGCTAATCTTATTCCCGGCTCCTCAATGAGTTCTGAATGATGGCCGAGTCAGATCAGACATCAGCACCAGCAGAGATCAGAGACAAACGCTCCTGTCGTGCCGTTAAACACTTTTCCTGACCCTGTTCTCTCTCTTCCTCTGAGGATTCCTCTCAAGGTTACTCTGAAAAGAGCACTGCAGCGGAGAGAGCACACAATGATTGAGGAACAACTGCAATCCTGAGCAGCACCAGAGGACTGGAGCTGAAGCTGCGTACCACAAACAGCCCGCAAATCAATTCGCAATAGGAGAAACAGCTTCTCTCAAAGTCCTTCACACGGGCTTGGACACTTTCAAACAGATCCGGATCAAAGTTATGATAACACAGTGGCTCATCCTACCAATGACCTGTGCACATCAAACCTTCAGACTTTTGCATATCACTAAACCACAGTTAGTATTACTGCTAATATTATTTTGGGTTACACTTTATTTTAAGGTGTCCTTGTTACAGTGTAATTATATAATTAAGCACTGAGTAATATTAAGCAACTACACCTATTTAGGTTTAGGGTAGGATTAGGATTTGGTTGAGGGTTAGTTGCATGTAATGCATAATTACTATGTATGTAACATCTGTAACAAGGACACCGTAAAATAAAGTGTTACCTTATTTTGCATTGTGATGCTTTTTGGGGAATTAAAGACAATGATAATTCTCCTTAGATTTTAACCACTGTGCTAAAGTATTTTTATTGTGTGCTTATGAATATAGTCACAATGTAAAAAAGAAGGATCTGAATTTACAGTCTTCAGTTAGCACTCATATTTTATCCAAACCGAAGCAGAAGTGATTATTCCAACTGAGAAAACATCACAAATACATGCTAAATTCATATTAGAAATATCTATCAAATATACATCTCTAATATCAATACTAACTAACTAAAGCTCTACATATACACCCTTAAAAGTAAAGGTTCTTTATTGGCATCAATGGTTCTATTAAGAACCTTTAACATTCATGGAACTGCTTTAGATTATTTGAGGCTCTTAGGTTAATAACACTTTCTTCATACTAAGACAAAATGGTTCTTTTTAAAACTGGTCTTTGGGGAACCAAAATTGGTTCTTCTATAATGGCATCACTGTGAAACCCCCCCTTTGGAACCTTTATTTTTAATAGTATTCTGACAATACTGTCAGATATAAAACGCTATAATATTAATATAGCTAATAAACAAAGATCTGCATAGGAATTTAACAACATATAGGATATAGCTACTATCAATGCAGTAATCACAACGTAAATCTCTGCATTGCTAGAACATAAAGCTCAAGCATTGTAATACTATAATTTTTGAATATTACTTCAGCTCTGCACAATCTACACTTATGTAGGAAACGGTAAAGAGCACACTTATCATTTTTTTGCATGCACTCAACAGTGATGGTTGGTTATTTCCAGCTCAAAGGCATTATATTTCACTGAAAGAGGAGCAGTATACGGACACATGTAGATCCATAGAGCATCACTGTGAATTCAGTCAACCCAAATGCACATGCTGTCGTGACTAGATTGAATGCAATCAGCAATAGAATAAATCATCACACTCACACACGCGCACACATGTACCAGGTTTCCATTCTTCATGTCTGCTGCAAGGTCATTTTGATGCTTCAAGATAGCACGAGCAAAACATCTCGTTTTAATCTACATTTCTCGTGATTAATCAATTGCAGAAAATATGAAACCCGATGACAGCCTAACATCGAGGAAAATGGAAAAGCCCGATCAGTGTTATTCTGACGGATAGACATATGAGGTGAAGGGGCGAGGTTTAAGGTGCCTTGTCTCTATGGGAATATGGCTTTTATAAATTGCTCTTTTGATCTATTCCTTAACACATGGCAAACAAAGATTACCATAAATACAGTAAATAAGTAACAATGTGTCGTAGGATACTGAGTGCAACAAATAAATAAAAAATAAATAAATCTGCTCGGCGTAAAATTATTTTTGAGATGATGCATGAGCCAAAGATAAAAAATATTGCCTTAAAACAAATTTGTATATCATTTTCGTACAGTGTTGTAATCATAAAGATGTATTTTTGATGAAGATTACGTTTGCATCCATCATTGATGTGCTCACATTATTTTTCAAATGAATGCATCTACTCCCTAAAATAGCCTGTAGAAGCTTAAACCTGCAACACGTAACATAAAACACGTATGTATGCCTATATAAATGTGCAATTTAAAACATGGACGAGCATCAAATCATATTTAGGCTATATAGATTCACTAATTATAAATCAGCTCCAAAACACGAATTAATTAGCAATAGAGGTCACTTACCAGTGCGATTCAGTTATTAATTTTTCCAAATGCCGTCAAGAATAACTGTATATAAGATACGGTGAATTTTAGTCGTGATGATGAGGAGGGCTGTGTGACATTGCCTGTATCTTCACCCTGTAACGAAGGCGCGTATGACGTGTATCAGGGTGCAACCCTACAACAGGCAAAATTATGATTCCTACTATGGCGAACGCTAGACTTATTAATATTAATAGGCACACTGACGTTGCATGGTAACCTTCCTGGAGCGTCCAGTTACGTAATCTAGTTACTATTCATGGCCGAGCCTTAAATTCCTGATTGGCCAACCGACTATCGCTCACTCAACTTTCTTTCAGCCAAACGGTTGGGCGATCGTCACGTGATTTGCACTCTTCGCACTCTCTGCCTTTCAGCCAATCATTTAGGCCTATTTAGGTGAACGTGATGTTACGTAATTAATATTCATTAGACAAGCCATCGCCATAGTAGAATTGGCTAATTCGCATCCTCCTAGAGCGATCCCTTCATCCCTCATCACCACTCTCCAATGTGCGAGCGATCCGAAATTAATTTGCTAACAGCATCACCAATGTTTTAATTAAAACGGGTTTTTATTATGATAAAAAATGCCACATGTTTAATCCAAGCTGCCTTCAGAGGGGTTTACGCAAACGCCAGTGTTTTCCTCGAGCAAATGATTGTGGAAATACAAGTCTTTTTTCTTTCTTTCTTTTTTTTTTATTATAAATGAATGTCATTTATTGTGTGTTTAATGCCTTTTAAGACCATGGACTGAGTCTGAAATCACTGGTCTGTGCATGATTGCACGTGCTCTAACTCGTGCACATAATTGGCCAAAAGGACGGAACCATGATGCGCTTTTCTCTCCATCTTCATCGACTGTTAATAATGTAAATTCGACATAACCTGCCTTTATCAAAGATTAAAATAGTCTTGCCAATTAATAACTGTCTGCTAGAGGTAAGTGCAGGAGTTTGCAATCTCATAAATGCCACTGACCCCCAAATATGACCATATTCGCGCAAAGGACCACCAAATCCTAATATATAAAATGCAGCTAACCTGCCTTTTAATGTTTAAAGTCTCTCTCTCTCTCTCTCTCTCTCTCTCTCTCTCTCTCTCTCTCTCTCTCTCTCTCTCTCTCTCTCTCTCTATATATATATATATATATATATATATATATATATATATCACTCTCAGAAAATAAAGTACATAATTGTACCTTTACGGGTACAATGGCTTGTCACTGGGGCTGTACCCTCAAGGGTACAATATTGTACCTTAACCTTTAAAAGAAACGTGTACCTTTTGATGCTTTTTGACCCTCAAAAAGTATATATGTACCTTGAGGTCCAATAATAAGCCCTATGGGGTACGTTAGTGTAGATTGTACCTTAGGGGACAGAAATGGACTCCTACTGTACCCCTATTTCTGACAGGGTATATATATATAGCTTACACACACCGACCTTTATGTTAGATGTGATTAATCACAAATCAAGATTAATCGATTTTGACAGCACTAATTTAAAGTATATTATTTATTTAGTTCAATTTGATTATTATTAATTTATGTATTTATTTTACATTTTTTACCCTGTTTTTCTCCAAACTTTCCCACGAACCCCCTTGCAGTCCTCAGACCCCAGTTTGAAAACCCCTGGGACTATCAAAACAGAATCACATTAACCAATATTTTTGTCAAAAGGCTATGATTTTTTCAACAGCTATCACTGAAAGTGTTTTGAAGCGACAAGTCAGTCAGACATAGAATTTTTTATGATAGCAATTCTATAGAATATGCAATATGCTAATATTCCATAAATATTCAGTTAACATTCATTAAGAATTAAAATGCTACTCTTCTGCCACATAATAATATAGTCCATAGGTCTAACTGTAGGCCATACCCGAATGTCAAGCATTGTGGAAGCTTGTCATATTAATGTTGAATATTACAAAAATCTCACCCAACTTAGAGTCGGAACTCAGTTATTAGTATCTAATTTGAACAACAGTTTATTTTTTCAGCAGTTTTACATGATGAGTTTGTAAGACTGGAAAAACTGGAAGACCTGGAAGAAAGTGCTACTCTCTGAGAAAACAAAGGAAATTAACATTTGAACTCTCTTCTTATATTACCATCCCCATTCGAGACACGATCACACTTGAGTTGATCACCTCCCAATTTACACATCATTCCCTTCACCAATCCCTACACTGTAAAAAATTCCTAACCTCCCCAAGTCACATCTACATTTTTCAATTGGCCCAAGTGAAATTCTGTAAATTGAATTTTATAATTTACAGACTTTCACTTGGGCCAATTGAAAAATGTAGATGTGACCAGTCATTAGAAAATGTCTTCAGCATTTTTAAAAGCTGTTGTTTTGAAGTACACCTCGTATAAATCAGAACTTCTGCATATACAGCTCAGCAAAACTGGAAAAATCCGGTTCCACATCATTTTGAGTTATTTGTTGCAATCCGTTGTGGAATTAGGTATCTGCGATGAAACCTGCACTGCAAAACCTGTGACTGTCAGACGTAGTTTCAGAAGTGCCAGTATTATTGGACATAATGGACTAATGCAGTGCTTAGCAACAGGCAGAATGACGATGTGACTGGTTTTCAAATAAGGCTTGCCAGTCACCATTCTCCTGCTGACAACAGGAACATCTGCTGGTTTCTCAAGTAGCTACTGCATCACATACCGTTACATCAAAACAATATAGGGAACTAATTCATTACTGCAAACATAGAGTTTCTCTTTTTTCTATGACCTGACGAAACAGAAATGAAAGCCTGACATATGAAGTAATAGTCCGATTTTGAAACATTGAACAGTTTAGACAAAAAGTTTGCATGTGTGTTTTTTGTTGAGTATCATATTTGAAACATCAGGCTTTTATGGCTCATATGATATAGTGAGAATATGGAGCTCATACTCGAGGAGAAAAAAAAAGCAGATTTTATTCAGAGGCCCAAACTGAGCAAAAATATGCACTTTGGTGCAGCTGCTGATAGGGACAAGAGGCAAGATGAAATTGTGATGGCTTGTAATGTAAATCAATGAGATTTATAACAGACTACTTCAATAAACGCATTTATATGCATATAAATATCAGTTGTCACTATATCTGCCAATAATTTGTCTTATAAGATGATATTTAAATGCTTAGTTTAGCAAAGGTCTGTAGTTTTTATTGTACGAGCAAAACATGATGCAATGCATTACAATGATTATTACTAACAATATAAAAATGATTCTTATGTTTACATCATAAAAAATCAGTAAAGATTTTAGATTCATTTCATGATGACTTTAACAGTCCGTTATGTTGTGGTCCTTTAGAAGTGCCTACAATTTTGTGAGCAAACAAACAATTTAATCAAGAACATTATGCTTTATCTGATTCACCTCATCCGAATGTTAGGAAAATGAAGAAACCAAATCACCCATATGCTGCTATACTTACAGGGTAATCATCATCAAGCTGTAACAAACCAAGATGAGTACAATGCAATTATTTGTTCTATTTAATTCCTCGAAACCTTGTCACAACAATGGATTACTTCATTAATGCTAAATTACACCTCACCGCCTCATGAGGATACAGCACCTTTCAGCTATTAAAACAGAAAACCTCCAGCAGATGTTTCTGACTCAACATCTTAATTTGTGCTCTGGGTTTCATTCCTGCCTCCAGTCTGCAAATATAGAATATAGAGGATGTACTACTAACTACTGTTAACTGCTCCCTGCAGACTGGCTTTTAGTGCCCTAAAAAGTGTCACACTGCAGTGTCGACAGGAAAGCAAGCTGGATTTTTTCTCTATTCCAAAAAAATTTGATGCCAAATTGCCAATAATTCATGATTATTTTGCTGCAGGCACTGAAAAGAAGTAAAATGTCTCTGAAATCTCAATGAGCATATATTTCTCGGGTCCCAGCCGCTGTGAGGCCTGTTGGCATGTCATATCCTTAATATTAATATCCAAAACAGACAGACCGTACCAGAGCTGTTCCAGCTGTACAGGACGGCCCTAATTAAACAGATGGAAGTCTTCAGTTTAGACCTGCATAGCATCTCATTTGCAGAATATGGAATCTGAATATGATAGTTTATTCAGCTTAAATGAAACGAAAATGCAAATCCTTTTAAAACTTTAACACAGTGTAAGCCTGTTTATCGCTCCAAATGGGGGTTTCCACTAGAACGGGTGAAGGTTTCTGCGTGTTACTGTCTTTCCGCGTGGCAAAGTCATTTAATTCCATTTAAGCTTTTATCTGACTCCATTTTATATCTGACTCCATTTTATCACGACCTCGAATTTAAGTTGGTTTGCCAATTGGTTATTGGTCAATTGTAAAATAGTTTAGCAATACATTTGATTGTTCTATTTAACTCTTTACTTATATTTTACTTGTTCATATTAGGAAGCCATGTCGCTCAGAGGTCCTCACGCCTTGTTTAACTCGGGTCTCACGATCACAATCTCGCCAGCTTCGGTCACCAAACATAGGTACTACAAACAACACTACTACAAATCAACCAACTTTACTTGTCTTAAAATCTTTGGATTGGCCATGCCGTGGTTTCCCATGTACACTTATCTAAAGTAACATTATTAAAACAGAGGTAAGACACACCCATATTTAGGTTGGTCAAGCAGCACTTTTGCTGCCCTAAACGGAAGTTCACTTCTTGTCTTTGCAAAACACGTACACTTGAATTAGTGTCAAATATTTGTCGTCAGTAATCTGATGCAAAACTTGCAGTAACATATGAATCTGTTTAATCTACTTGGGAAAACAATTTCAGAGTCAGTCGGAATAAAATCAAATGTAACAATTTATTATGTCAGGTAAATGTATCATGCCAATTTCATAATCAGTTCAAAGATAATAAATACAAAACATCAAATGCTCTGGAATAAAGAGAAAAGATGCGAACCTGACATTAGAAAATACATGATGCTGAGAGTCTCGGCCACTCTCAGCATCACAGGCTAATTTGAGCAACAAATCGCCCTGAGCCTCTTGTTGCATTTCTTTATATAGACGGAAACTTCTTTCACATGGCTAACAATGGGAATTTGCATTCCGAGTTTACACCTTTTGGGAGCAGAATGCCATTTGCCTGGAAGACGCACCCTCCTCTGTGTGCGAGTTATCTCTAAACTCTTAAATACCTTATTACCGTTTGGTTTACTTCTTTGGGAATGAGACCTTTGTACCAGTCGCACTTCAAGAGTCGCACCACTCGCACTTCGCAGTCGAGACATTTCAAATGATACCAAACATGTATGATAATTATACACTTTAAACCATATAGATTCTTGGGTGAATTTTGATGATCTCAGCATGAGAGAGAAGGAATGGGGGAAGAAGGAAAGAGATGTTGATTAGGATGATTCTGAGGTGAGACTTGCGTCTCGAATGGTGCACAAGAGTGAGTTTAAATGTTAATTTCCTTTACCCTCTCTTCCAGTTTTTCCAGTCTTACAACTGTGTCAGTCAGTATGTGGTCCATATTGTCATGATAGCATCAAGCAGTTGCTGCAGATTTGTCGACTGCACATCCACGATGAATCTCCCGCTCCTCCTCATCCCAAACGCGCTCTGCTGGATTGAGACCTGGTGACTGTAGAGGCCATTTGAGTATAGAGAACTCATTGTCATGTTCAAGAAACCAGTTTGAGGTGATTTGAGCTTGTGACATGGCGTGTTATCCTGCTGGAAGTAGCCATCAAAAGATCTGTGGTCATAAAGGAATGGACATGGTCAGAAACAATACTCATGTAGGCTGTGGTGTTTAAATGATGCTAAAATGGCACTAAGGGGCTCAAAGTTTGGCAAGAAAATATCCTCCACACCATTACACCACAGCAGCCTGAACTGTTGATAGAAGGTGTTTTCATGCGGTTTATGCCAAATTCTGACCCTACCATCTGAATGTCACAGCAGAAATCGAGACTCATCAGACCAGGCAATGTTTTTCCAATCTTCTAGTCCAGTTTTGGTGAGCCTGTGTGAATTGTAGCCTCAGTGTCTTGTTCTCAGCTGACACCGGTGTGTTTTCTGTAGCCTAGCTCATCTGCTTCAAGGTTTGATGTGTTGTGTGTGTTCAGATATCCTCTTCTGCAGACAGAGTGGTTATTTGAGTTACTGTTGCCTTATATCAGCTTGACTAGTCTAGTCATTCTCATCTGACCTCTATGTGTCAGTTTGCCCACAGAACTGCTGCTCAATGGATATTTTCACATTTTCGGATCATTATCTGTAAACCCTAAAGACTGTGCATGAAAATCCCAGTAGATCAGCAGTTTCTGAAAAACTCAGACCTAGCACCAACAACCATGCCATGTTCAAAGTCACTTAAATCACCTTTCTTCCCCATTCTGATGCTCAGTCTGAACTTCAGCAGAACTATGTTGCTGCAGGGTGATTGGCTGATTAGATATTTGAATTAATGAGCAGCTGAACAGGTGTACCTTATAAAGTGGCCAGTGAGTTTATGATATCAAATTATATTCCAATATTCATCCAAATACTATTTCAATTAATACTAGAAATACTGTAATATATACTATTTACCATTTAAATAATTACTAGTAACTACAAAAAAGTACTAGAACCTAATGAATAATTGGAATAGTTGTAACACGGATACCAGCAACTCGATTAGCCTACATAATAGCATTAATTGATAAAGAGCCTATAGTAGTAACATAAATATGATAGTTTTAATTAACAAATGTTAAAACGTCTTGCCATAAAACATCTCTAAGTACTCAGGGATCGAGTTATGATTTCATTTGCGTGTTTTGACTGAAACTTTCTGAAAACAGGATCCTGTAGAGACGCTCGCGCAGCGCTGCTCACTGGAGAGTCGCGCGCTGCGCTCGTGTGATGAGCAGATTTTCCAGTGCTTTCTCTCGCTCAGTTTCTATCTGCATCTCATTCGTGCTGACCATCGAGAGCAATCGCCTCCTATTGATTTATCGACCTGCTTCCCACCTCGAGAACGATAAACCACCGATCGCATCGTGAACTGCTTTTTAATGACCCATTTACTGACCGCGCGTGGCGTTCTGGGTGTCTGATCGCGTGCGGGAACATGTTAAAAAACTATGAGTCGCTTGCACAGATGTCACATCACTCCAGTCTTTTACCATGAGAGGAATGGACATGTGTTGGAAGATTATTGCGACACTGAGCTTGGACTGTTTTAAAGGTTCTCCGTCCTCTTCGCACAGGTACGTCATGTCTCAAAAACTGTCAGTATTGCGCATTATTTGTATGAATGTGTTTGCATTCATGTGCAGGAATCGTGTTGGCGGATTGAACAATGGCAGACTATAAATGGGTTGCTATGGCAATACCTGCTCCGAACATCATCTTTACAGAGATTGTGCATTGTCACTATGTACATTGCATGATTTAACAACAACCTAATGCATGGCATGCATGCACTGCTGAAACAAAACAATACTAATCACAACCTTAATCACAGACTAAAATGTTTTGATGATCTAGTTGTCTGGCTGTTTGGGGCACTTTTAGCTTGATCAGGCTGTTTGACTGGCTTAAACTAGACCAACAACCCGTTTTAGGCTGGTCTAAGCTGTTATTAGGTTGTGACTTTAACACTGAAATGAAGTATCATGCGAGGGTCACAACACTACAGTTTACGCAACACTACCGTCCATATTGTGAGAATGACATATTTCTCCTAAAATCTCAGATGTGTTAAATAAAAATAAAATAGGTGTACACACTGAGGATAAAGTTACAAAATGAATGCAAAAAGCATAGTTCAGATAATAATAAATAGTATATTGAAAGAATGGGGATCTAAAGTGAGAAGTTATCGATCTATGTGTGTGTGTGTGTGTGTATGTGTGTCTTAATGTACAATAAATACATTTATTCCAGATTTTAATTGGATTTTGAAAGCCATTTTTAAAAATTGTGGTCTCAGACCTTTTGGTCCCATTTTACTGTATTTGATTTCATATAGAAAAAGAAAAATTCAGTTAATTTCTTTTAAAATTTAAATTGTAAAAATATTCAAGAATGTTATTTAGAATTTTAAATAAATGTGTTTAACTTAAATATATTTTAATTTGGAATTTGAATGGCATATTTTCAGTGCGTTCTCAGCCAGTTTTTGATGAAAAATGTCTAATTTTATGTTGAAAACCTAAAAAAAAATAATGCATATTTATTTGTATAGCGCTTTTCACTTTGGATATCATTTACAGAAAATGCATGTTTCTACAGTACAATTTACTGTGATTTGTTATCAGAGGTGACTGTGTTAACGTCCAGAAATGCACAGTTCTACGATAATACAAATCCTAACATCATGTATACAGGCAGAAACAATGAGCTCATTAAAGCAATTATTACCAGTTGTGATCATAATGATTACAAAACATACAGAAACTTCGTCAGTTGTGTGTTTTAAGCTATATATTTAGCCTCATGTGCAGTTTGCTAGCAGTATGCTAAACCAGCTTAGCTACAACAAGATTCAAACACTAAAGAGATCTCATCTGTGATTTCTCTTGCCCGTGGTCCCGCAGGTCGTCCGCTAAGCTGGGCTCGAGTCAGGCCGCCAGCATGGAGAGCAGTTCTCTGACCGGTAGCCTGTCTCTGGGCTCTGATGTTCCTCACTGCCAGTGCTGCATCACCTACGAGGCCAGGCTGAAGCGTCTCTCCTGCGGACACCTCTACTGCGACCCCTGCTCCGACCAGATCGTCAACCTGGCGTTTGAGGACATCGAAGGCCTGGCCGAATACCCCTGCCCAATGTGCAAAACCCTCCGTCACCTGGGAGGCTTCGTTCCAGCACACAGCTTCCACTGTTCGCCCTTCGAAAGTCAAAAGCAGCAGCTGGTTGAGGCCTGTGGGAAGGATTGTGTCATGTAATGCAGTGGTTCTCAACACGACACAGGTTTAACATTGGACATCACATGGAAACACAAATCCTGTTCCAAAAGATGCAAACAACAAAAGATATTGGAAGCATTTTCTCCTCTCTTATTAAGTTTATAAGCTTGCTTTTCTATACACAATTTCTCAATTCAGGATGTGACGCGCCAGTTGAGATCTATTGCTTTAAAGGGACTGGGCTTCATATCATGGTTCAATATTCTGAATCAATTATCTGTAACATGAGAATTCATTGTTAAGTGGGGTCGTAAGTGAATCGTTTAATAGGTTTCAAATGCCCTCATGGAGGAAAACGAAAAGCGTTTTACTCCATTACTGGTGGAAGTTATTACACAAAGTTACTGGCTGTTTATAGATAGTAGATTCATTTTGTGTTTTTAATGTCAGATGATTTACAGTGGTGAAGCTTACCTAGTGTGTTTCTGTAAGCCTATACAAGTATTTTTGTAACGAGTGCCATTGATGTTAACAATTATTTAAGTCATTTCGCAATTCATGAATTTTAAATGTCGTAATGCTTCTTGCAAAGTGCTCATGTTGTAAATATCTATATTTTGATAAGATTTGAGTAGCTATGTCAGAACTGTTGGCTCATTTGTCATTTTTAATAACCGTTAAGAAAAAACATAAAAAATTGGAGTTAGGAACTATAAGATGCATTTATTTATCTAAAATGTGCCAATAAAGGTTGTTATAAAAGAATAAGGAATGAATGACAAATGACAATATGTAATGATTCGCCCGTGGCAGATGCAAGGATGAAAAGCACAAAACAACTGAAATCAGTTTTAAAGAACAAGCACTGGATCATTTCATTAAATGCAAGCAATTCTTGTGCCATCAGATAAACTTTTGCTCAAATTCAGTCTTGTGAAATATGTTGATGCAATATATTTCAAGTCCACTTCTGCTGAAACTCTTAAATCACTGATGTGCGAGTGAAACCACAGGGTGAGGGCTGAACACGGTGCTGTGTGTTAATGTTACCAGCACTTTTTCCCCATAGGGGAAATAAAAGTAGGACACAAACCTCTGGAGCTTATCTCTCAATTTCGGAACGTCACCGTTTTCACTGGTGTAACGCTTCTTCAGTATAAAGTCTTGCAAAGACGGATCTGTCCTGAGGAGCACAAGGTCTTTTCATCAAAACCTAGAAGGGAAAGTTCTCCTAAAAATGCCAATGGTCACATTCATTTATAAGAAAAAACAACAGCGTTGGGATGAGTAAATAATGACAGT